>NC_142479.1:64059696-64362727 GCF_049115385.1 Moschus berezovskii
ACAGCCATTTTGCTTCCTGATTCTCCTGGAGCTGTGGCTCCCGGTCCCAGAGGCTTTGCTGAAAAGCCCCAAAATAGAAACCTGTTCCAGTTGGTCCAGGGACCGCGGGCTTCTGTGTTATTCATGACTTGCAACCCGGCCCCATCGTTCCTGTGAAGCTGCTGATCTGTCAAGCAGACGAAGCTGGAACTCAAGTTTGCAGGGAGCCAACTGGGGAAAGGGGTTTTACTGGGAAACTGAGTGGTTCTTCTCTGACTCGGAAGGGTGTCTTCCTCCTTTCCTGACACTTCCCCGGTGGACAGAAGCATGTCTGGCTTCTCGAACCCAAGGGGCTACCTCAAGGGGGAGGCCTTGGTCACTGTGTTTTCTTTCTTTCTTTTTTAAAGACTGATTGGTTGGCTGATTTTGCTGCGCTGGGGCTTCACGGCTGCAAGTGGACTTCAGATGCTGCGAGCGGAAGCTCCTCTTTGTTCCCGTGCACGGGCTTCTCACTGCAGTGGCTTCTCTTGTTGCAGAGCGAGACACGTGGGCTTCAGTAGTTGTGGCCCATGAGCTTGGTTGCTCCACGGCTCGTGGGATCTTCCTAGACCAGGGATCAAACACACATCCCTGCACTGGCAGGCAGAGTCTTAACCACTGGACCACACCAGGGAAACCCCTCACGGTGTTTTTTCTTATCATTCCAGAAGGTTCTGACCCCTGGGAACGTGCTGAGGGCAGGGATGTTGTGGGGGAGATGGAGCCAGATAGAGAGATGGAGCCAGAGAGACAGGGAGACAAAGAGGGATGGAGAGACAGAGAGAGGCGTGAGACTGTGGGAAGGCAAGGGGTTAATCTGAGCTCCCCAGCTGCCGGGTGATAAATGTGTGCTGTTCAAGCAAAGCAAAACAGCAGCCCTGCTTCCGCAGCAAGATGGCTCCATCGCGTGAGTCACTTCCGGCCATGGAGCAACAAGGATTCATAGAATATTTCAGGTCTTCATCTAAGCCACATCATGGGTTGCCTTTTCCCCATTGTCCTTCTGCCTGTGGACCTGTCCCATTCAGGAGGCCTGGGGTCCTGGGCAGCTTGAAGACTGGGGCAGACGTGGAGGCCAAGGAGGGGTGTTCCTGGAATTGCTGATGAATTCTTGGGGTCCAAACCAGGCCAAGGGTGAGTGTTAGGAGCCAGGTGGCAGCAGAGCCCGTTCCTCTCCTTCGCCTGACTCCCCACACACCAGGCAGCTGTCAGGACCAGAAGACTGGTGGTGGCGTTGTCCCTTTGCTGGGGCAGTGAGTGGCTATGGACCGGGCTCTGGGCTTGTCCATTTCTCCTCCTTGTCTGGACTCCAGTAGAGCCACAGTGGCCACAACAGGCAGATCGTGTCTGAGAGAGAAGAGGGTTCCTTTTATCCACTGTCTCTGGGCAAACAGCCCCTTTGTCCTGGTGGCCCTTCCTGGTCCTGCTGAGCTGGGTCCAGGGGGCTGAAGGGGCAGCAGGACTGTCTCATGTGACGTCCCCACAGGGCCAGGCAAGCCTGGCCACAGGGAAGTCGTACGTACAAGAATGAAATGAAGGAGCTGGTAAGTTTATGATCGTTTACAATAAAAACCTGAAGCCAAGTGTAAACATGCATTTCCTCACACAGCTCCCACCTTTTTAACTCCCCGATGGGACGGACTCAGAGCTCTTTGGCAAAGACCCCAGTGTCCCCAGCCTGAAGTCCGGCGGATGTTGTGCTGTGTCTGAGACCTCTGTGAGAGTTAAGTTGAGGCCAAGGAGAGAGCAGAGGACGGTCAGGAATCCTTTGCAGCCCCCAGGCCCTTGGGACAGTCACCCAGGTGACCTGCAGGGTTCAGAACTCAGGCAAGGTCTGACTTTAGGGAGGGGAGCGCCTGCACACTTGGGGTCCCTTTGAGTGCACACTCTCTGAGAGTGTTGACTCTCAGCCACTGCCTGTGAGGTTTTACTTCCCAAGAGACAAAAGCAGGAGGGAGGGAGCGCTGAGGTGACTGAAGCCCAGGAGAGAGTGGGGACACAGCTCTCAGATGCCCCCTTTCAGGGCTTCAGCCTGGCTAGGTGGGAAGCACAGCTCTCCCCATACCGCCACGGCTTGCATCACTTCTGCCTGGACAAGAGTCACCTGCAGGGACACACAGAATTCATCACCCCATCATCTGGCGTCTTCGCTGCCCTGCTCCTGTGTGCCCCCCCCAATGCTGGGGCCCGCGCTTTCTGCCTGCGCAGCTCCTTCAGGGTCAGCTGATATCTCCATACCAGCTCCCAACCGCTGGGTCCACCCTGATGTCCCCCCACTCTGCCCTCTGCCCCCGTACCTCGGGGGCCACCTCCATGTCTGCCTCGTGTCTCAGTGAGGTGACGGGGTCAGTGAAGGGCATGGCTCTATTCCGCACAGCCCGACACAGTCCTGGCCTCACCCTCGGGGTCACAGGACCGAATGTCATGAATGTATCTTGCCTGCCTGTGACCTCTACCTCCGCGTGATTTGGGGACAAGCCACCTCCAGGAGGGAACACTCCCACTTATGATTTATTATTTAGCCACCGTCTGTGGCTCTCACTGTGAGCCTCACAGATGTTAACCCCTGCGATCCTTGCATTGACCCTGAGGAGGAAGATGCATTTTACAGGTGGGGAAACTGAGGCCTAGAGATGGTTTGTGAGCAGCAGGGACCATGGAGCTGGGGAGGTTTCGGGGGAGTTTGACTGTGGCCAGTCTGTGCCTCGGTCCTCTGTGATCCCAGGACACCTCTCCTGTGAGCAAGGACTAAAGAACGTCTTATTTATTGTCTTGGCTGGGCATCTTTCCGATGCTGTTCCTTTTTTTAATTTCCTGCTTTCTCAGACGAAGCCTCTGTGCAACCCCCTTTCCCAGAAACACACCCTCAGCCCAGGGACACCAGCCTTGACAGTCAGGGCCCTCGGCTCCCTGCTCATCTGCGAGTTTCCCTGGGTTTGTAGCCAAAACCAGGAGGACGCTGAGTAGAAGGACGGGAGAAGCAGAGGGCGACCGGCTCCTCCACACAAGAAAATGCAGATTTCCCATTAAAAGGCAAAGCTTTTACTTCAAAAGGTTGAATAGGATGCGACTTGAAAAAAAGATTTCCAGCTGGTTAAATTTAGGGCAGGGGACGAGGTCCAATGCGCCAGCGCGCCTGGCCGCCGGCCCGCGGCAGAACCTTTGGAAGGGAAATTGGAGCGTTTTCAGTTTCAGTGCTTGCCTCTCCGTAGTTTTTTCTCTCTCCCCCTGAGTTAGGCAAACAAATGTTGATCGCCGTGTTGGCCGGGGCTGTGCTTACTTAAAATAGGCCGTTTCGGTTGGGTGGTGGCCAATTCGTGATGGGCCTCGTCCCCAGCCCACACCCTCGCCGCATGGAGGGCAGAAAGTGTCCAGTGCCCATGGCTTTCTCCTTCCAGTGACCGCCAGCACCCGGACCCTACTCTGTGCTTCTCACCCACAGTCATGTGTTCCTGGCCCTTCAGGGGTCCTGGGGGCAGGAGGAGTTGGGAGTATAGTCCCTGAACCCAGTCTCCCAGAAGGCCCGTGACCACGGGCAAGTCATGGGGCTGCTTGGACCTTGCTACTTGGCCTGATGACAAAAAAGCTGGATACCTCATTTCCAAGGTGCTGTCCACCTCTGACATGCTGAGTGGGCCTCCTTCATGGGGTCAAGCACAAATACCAGCCTGCAGAACCCCAGCAGTGAAGGATGGACTCTGGGAACCCCAACTATTGCTGGAACCCCAACTGTTGCCAGAACCCCAACTGCTGGGACACGAGGCAGCCGAGGCTGTGTGGATGGGGAAGCCAGGGCAGTGTGCATGTGTGTGCATGTGTGTGCGTGGGTGTGGGGGGTGCATTTGGTGATGCGGGAATGTGGGAAGACTTGCATTTGAGGGTCTCACAGCCCAGACTCTCAAGAGCAGATGAGTGAGGAAGGGTCACCTGCCCGGGGTGGTGGGGATAACGCAGCCTTTTCAGAGCAGCCAGCCAGAGGAGACGGCACGACCTTGCCCCATGGCTGACTTTTCTCCCTCCTCTCTCTTCTCCCCTTTCTCCCCTCCTCCCTCCCCTGAGTAGCGCTGAGCAGCAGCACTCTGCATGTTGTATTAGACCAGCCTCAGAGACGGGAAGTGAAGTTGCTCAGTCCTGTATGACTCTTTGTGATTCCATTGACTGTAGCCTACCAGGCGCCTCCATCCATGGAGTTTTCCAGGCAACTGTACTAGAGTGGGTTGCCATTTCCTTCTCCATCAGAGACTGGAGGCTCAGCTCAAAGGTGTTCTGGACTCTGTCTGGGTCTGGGAGCCCCACCCTCTCCAACACCCCCACTACTGAGTCATGCTGGCTTTCTCCTGGGGAGGGGCAGGCCTTTTATTCTCCGTACCTTATCTCCCCTCTCTTATTCCCTGGACTGGAAACTCCAAGCCTCAGCCTCCAGCCCCCACACCTCCTGGCCCCTTTCTTTTAGCTCCATGAAAGCAGACGCATGGGCAGAGCGTGATATTAGCGCCAGAACCTAATTTCACAGCGTTTCTCTGGAATACTCTGTAAAACTGAACAAATGAGCTGTGGTCCAAATCCATCTCATTATGAGCACTGGGCTGCAAAGGCAGCCGGGCCTCCAGATTTGGGGTTGCTGCTGAGTATTGAGGCACTGGGAGCATCGTTGGGGGGTCAGCCTGGGATTGCCAGGAAGCAGAGCCTGAGGGGCAGGATCCCTTGTTACCTGAGAGACAGGTGGTGGGTCAGGAAGGGAGCCGCAGCCCACCAGGCAGACTGACAGCTCAGCGCTCAATACCACCTGCAAGGCGCCCTGTCCTTGGATGGTCTCTCCATACAGAGAGGGGAGACTGGCCTGTGACGCCCTCCTCCCAAGGCCAGAGGCTAGCCATGCTGAGCTTGTGCACTTCTGGGTGCCGAGTGGGACCCAGGGTGTCCTCCAGGGTCAGGTGGAGAGGGGCAACCAACAGGGTTTGGCTGAAGAGGACTGGACAGCAGTGCCACATGCCCAGGAGAACAGGTCACTGGGAGAGGAGGTGCCTCTGCCCTAGGATCTTGGAGCTAGGGCTCCTTCTCCACTGGCCACCCATGCAGAGGGGGCACAGCAGGGAAACCAGGGTCAGGTGGGGAGGAGGAAAGGAGGGAAGAAGGGAGTTACTGAGTAAGGAGGGTGAGTCCAGGTCCTGGGAGAAGTTGAGTGGCGGACAAACCTTCCTGCAAGCTCCTGGACAACACAGCCCCGTCCAGCCCAGGTCGGCCCAGGGGAGAGCAGGGTGTCCCCGGCCACGTGAGCCTTCGGGTGGGAGGACAGACCCAATAGCTTGAGATGCAGGTCAGATGTCAGACCCAGAGTGGGTCTCCTCTGCAGCATAGGCCTTGAGGTGAAACTGAGCAGGTTGGGTGCAGAGCCCCAGCAGCTCATTGGGGGGCACCTTCTGGGCTCTGAGGACAAGTCAGCTGCCCACGCCCTGCCCTTCCCCTGCCACCTCACTCCCCTCTGTCCCATCACATTAGCGTCTTGCCTTCTCTGTTTGCTCCTTTCTTGCGTGATGAAATATGCATAGACATCGAAGTGTAAATAATAAATAAGCAAAATGTGCCTGTGAATCCACCACCAGCCCGGAGCACAGACGGGTATCCTGGATCCCGTGGGTCCCACTGCCCCTCTTCTCCCCCCATTTTATTCCCTGACCCCAAGACAGGAACTCTGCCCTGCGTTTGAAACTGTTCATTCTCTTGCTTTTCTTTGTGGTTTGAACCCCTCTGTGTCTAGGTCTAGGCAGCGTATCATTTCGTGGTGGCTTTTTGAGCTTTACTTGAATAGACTCTTGCCGTGTGATTCCTCTTCACCCTGGCTTTTTTTATTTTTTAAACTCTGGTCATTGTTTTTGAGATTCAGGCATAAACGCAGTCTGTTTCTTTTCAGAGACATGTAGAGTTCCAGTGAGTGTAGCATGACACGCCTCCGTTCTCCGGGTGGTGGATGAGTTTTTAATTATTTCGAGCCGCGTTGCTATAAACATTCACGTTTCCTGGTGAACACAGGCAAGAGCTTCTCTAGGAAAGCGGCTAAGGAGGGGGATTTCTGGGTCTCAGGGAGTGTGTTTTCTGCTTCACGAGATGAGGACGGATGGTTTCTATGTGGTTGTGGCACGTCCATCCATCGGCAGAGTCACGTTGATCGGTGATCCACGCTTGTCAGCTCTTGTTACTGTCTCATTTAAAACTTTTTACCGATCTGATGTCTATAAAATGGGATCTTGCTGAGGTTTTAATTTCCGTTTCCGTTACTGATGAGGTTGAATACAGTCTCACGTTTTAATTGACAGTTGCATTTCCTCTCATGGAACACCTTTTTGTTTTTGGTCTTTGGTCCATTTTCCTATTGTCATGTGCTTTTGCAAAGTTGATTTTTGTGAGTCCTGCACACATTCTGCCTCGGAATCCTTTGTCATTTATTCATGGTGCGAACACCTCCCAGATTGCTGTTCCTTTCCCCACTTCCGTGTCTTTTTGTATAACATTTAAAATTTTAATGCAGTTAAAAATCCTCAATTATTTCCGATTATTAGTCCATGGAATTCTCTAGGTCAGAATACTGGAGTGGGTAGCCTTTCCCTTCTCCAGGGGATCTTCCCAACCTGGGGATCGAAGCCAGGTCTACCCGCATTGCAGGCAGATTCTTTATCAGCTGAGCCACAAGGGAAGCCCAAGAATACTGGAGTGGGTAGCCTATCCCTTCTCCAGCGGATCTTCCTTATGCAGGAATTGAACTGGGGTCTCTTGCATTGCAGGCGGATTCTTTACCAACTGAGCTATGAGGGAAATGCTTTTATTTCCTTTGGAGGGTTGCGATTTTTTGGAAAAGACTTCTCATTGACTTCAAGATCATGAATCTTTTGCACTTCTTTTGAAAAATTTTAAAGTGTGATGCATACTTGTGATGTGGGGTAGGTGTTCACTTTCATGTTTGAAATAGTGTAACCAGGGGAATTCCGTGGTGGTCTGGAGTTAGGACGATGCCACACTGTCACTTCTGAGGGCCCAGGTTCAATCCCTGGTCAGGGAACTAAAATACCACAGGCTGCGTGGCATGGCCGAAAAAGAAAAGAAATACGGTGACCAGGGGTCCAAGCTTGATTCCTGAAGAGCCCATCCTCCACAGCTCAGCTACTCATGAATTCTCATGAGCAAGCTTGTATCAGCGTGGGTACTTCTCAAGCTTGAAGGCATCTCCTGTGTTTTGTCTGGTGGTGCTGGGTCAGTGTGATAACTCTCCAGTTTCCAGACTGGGAGGGTCTTACCCTCGGGGCAAATGTGTGCATATTTGCTTTCACTTATCTTTCTCTCTCCTTGTCTCCTTCAACTCTGCTCCTTCTGTCTGACTTTCTGGCATGCATTTCCACTCTCTCTGCCTCTCTCGTTTATGCTTCATATGTTTTAGATCCCTGTTTAAAATCAGAAGTCTGTTTATTTTTATTGTTTTGGAGTTATGTTTTATTTGGCAGGAATTTTTAGGACTTCAAGCCCAAGAGGCAGCATCTCAAATAACCCTGAGAGAACAGCTCTGAGGGAGGCAGCCAGCTTATATAGAAGTCTTGCAACAAAGGTCAGGTGGTCTGAATGGCAGAGGATTATTGCTAATTAAGGAAAACCAGATATCTCAAGTTAAGGAATTTAGCACTTTTCTATGTGTGGGAAGATGGAAGAGTCTGGGCTTACTGAAATCATTCTTATGATATGCATGTCAGCTATCTGGGGCAAGTATCCTGTTTAGATCCAACTTTGGAAGCCCCAGAAAAGTTCCCATCCCATTTGAAGAAGGCCTGCTGTTCTGCAGCCTGGAGTCTAGCTCTTGGGATATGCAGCCTAAAGCAGGGTTGCTCTGCTGATCCATCTTCAACCCGCTTCCTGAGATCACCCTGCAGACCTGTCAGGGTTTGAATAAATTCTTCTGTGGGCTGCTGACTCTGGGGGTATTTTGTTATGCAGCATTAGATCATCAGCAGCTGACTTATGCACTGGGTCTAGGAGAGGGGTGGCATTTTGAGAAGCTGATGTTAGGGAGAGGGATGAAGTTGTTCTAAGGAGGTGGGGAAAGGAAGGACAATGCAGAGGTGCAGTTGTAAGAAGATATGAACTCTGGGTGGGGGTCAGGAGGTAGGCTGGAGAAAGTCAAGCAGGGAGTGGTGGGGAGGTTGGAAAGGCACATTGGAAGAAGCTGTAAAAGACAGTGATGGTTTCAGAGATGACTCCCGACCTTGGGCATCCTCCTTTTTTTTTAACCTTTTATTTGAACTTGCTCCTGAATTGTCATAGTACTTGGGAGCTCAATATTTCCTCTGAGGTGGTTACAGGCGCCTGCTGCTTGCACCCCACGGAAACACCTGGAATGTTTCAGTGAGAGATTCTGAGCACATCCAGGCTCCAGGCTTCAAGTTGATTCTGGTGCCTCAGCCGTTAGCTCCACTTTTTGGGACCCATCCAAGAGGTCCCTTCGGAGCCCCTGCTTCCCAGATGCCTCCACTAAAGAGTGTGATCGCAGAGGCAGGTGCCAGGATCGGTGAATTGCCTGGAGGGAAGCAGGAAAGGCTGGAGCTCTGGGTACGTGGCCTGTGGAACCATGATTGGTGGGGACAGAGTGACCGGATACCCCTGGACCTCAGTGTGGGCATGTGTCCTGGGTCAGAAGGCTGGGTGAGTGTGGGAGCTGGGGGTGGAGGCCCTCCCTGCAGGAATACGTCAGCTGGAGAAGAAGGCTGGGAGGTGGGGGGAGCAGGAGAAGCAGCTTCTTTTACTCCCCGTTTCCCAAGGCTCCTGATCCAACCTGAACATCATTAACCCAACAAAGGCAACAACCAACACAGTAAAAAGGTTCCAAATATAAACAGCGCACATTCCCATCAACATGTTAATTAGGGCTCATTAACTGCGAACAACACCCATGCAGCCCGAGGAGGCAGCAGCCGCTGGGATGATATCTCCGGAACCTTCTGTCTGCCCCTGGCGACCTGAGCGTGCTCCCATCTGCCGGGACCCCGGGGCTGCCTGGCCTTCTGCCGCAGCCTGCACAGGTGCTGTGCCCATCCCTTCCTTTTGGGCTTTCTCTTGGTGGCTTGGTTTCTGACCATGCTGGGGTCTGATGTGGGCATGGCTAACACAGCCCCATGACATAAAATCCATAGGAGTGGTGTGCTAAAGTGGCAGCCACAAATCAGAAGAGAGTCCTCTGCTCACAGCAGCCATTCCTGGTCACGACAGGGCCTGTCACCCAAGCCTCTGGCTAAGCATGTGTCAGCAGATGAGGGAAAAATCTATTTGGAGGAGAAAAGGGGATGTAATTTTTTTTCTGCCCTACCCATTTAAATGCTAGCTGTAAGATTAGCTCCACTTAAAGCAAAAAAAAAAAACAAACAACAACCAAGAAATCAATGCTGCCAGGATCAACTGCCTTTTAATTATTATTACCATTATTTGCACCTCTAAACCTGTAATGATCAAAAGTGCCTTCCAAAAGGTTGTGGACAGCCTGGAAATACTGGTGATCATTGCTTTATAGTGCCACCAAGGGGTGCTGACCAGAGGGCCCAGGAAGAGCTGGGTTTAGGATCAGTTCTCAGGCCAAGGAGAAAATTTTGCCAGATTCCCCTCTACTGGGCTCTGTGGATGCTGCAGATCTGAGTCGTGCCCTCTCCAGCTCTGCCCACTTGCAGCAGCCCCCCTCTATTGTGATTCACCCCTGCCGATGACCAGCAGGGCAACAGGAGGTGCCAAGGGGCTGGCCCCAGGGTGGGAGGAGCGCTTCTGGTGGTCCCGAGGGGCCAGGCTGAGGCTGGCCTTCTGCTGAGACCACGACTTTCTCAGCCCCATGTGGTTCCCTCCCTCTTGATTTTCCCCCGGGAGCCCCTGCCCCACCAGAATCCCACCCCCATCACCACCACCAAATAGTGAGAGAAGGCCCATCTTGGGTGCTCCTTTTAGGGGCCCCATCGAGGATCCCTTGTGGCCCTCTCTCAGTTTCCGAGCTGCATGCAGACTTCAGTTGCCCACTCCAGGTAATGGGCCGATGGCTTCTTCAGGAAAAGGGAGGGATGCTAACAGTAGCGATGATCTCTGTGATTAATCATAGCAATTCAGGAATTTAAGGCTAATGGGCTCAGTGCAGAGATCAGTTCTGATCAGTGCAATCCCCTGCAAGTTCAGCCCTTTATGGGTGGTCGTGCCTGCTGGTTTCTTTTGGCTTGTGACAGTGGGGCAGAATCTGCTCTATTTTCCCACTTTCTTTGCAATTTCTTTTCATATTAATAAAAGATTGAAGTTACCTAATCTTAATGGACAAGGAAAATTATGACCAACCTAGACAGCATATTGAAAAGCAGAGACATTACTCTGTCAACAAAGGTCTGTCTAGTCAAAGCTTGGAGAAGGCAATGGCAAGCCACTCCAGTACTATTGCCTAGAAAATCCCATGGACAGAGGAGTCTGGTAGGCTGCAGTCCGTGGGGTCGCTAAGGGTCGGACATGACTGAGCGACTTCACTTTCACTTTTCACTTTCACACATTGGAGAAGGAAATGGCAACCCACTCCAGTGTTCTTGCCTGGAGAATCCCAGGGACAGGGGAGCCTGGTGGGCTTCCGTCTATGGGGTCACACAGAGTCGGACACGACTGAAGTGACTTAGCAGTAGCAGTAGCAGTCAAAGCTACTCCCTGGGGATGTTCAGGCCGGCTGCCTGGGATGCAAGGTGAGGAGGGTGGGGACAGCGGCTCTAAGGGCCCGAGAAAGCCCTCAGGCAGAGAAACACAGAGTTGTTTCTTTAGACGTGGGGCTGGCGTGTGCTGAAGATGTAGAGTGAGGGGACGGGTGGGGTGTGGAGAGGATCTGCTATATCTAGACCATCTCCATGCCCCAGCTGTGTCCAGGGACTTCCAGTCCAAGTCCTGCCCAGGACAGGAGCCAATAAGAAGCAAATGTGGCTTCCACTGGGGGCTACATTTCACCCGCAGATGGGGCCTCATGTTCCTTCTTTGCCCTCAGCTTCAGAGGGTGGGGAGCTGACCGTGGGGAGCTGGTCACAGCTCTCCTGAGTCATCCACATACCTGGACGGTGGATCGTGACAGAACTCCTGGCTTCTGAAGATGCCCCCCTCCACCCTGTGCAGAGGACGCACCCCGGCCTCTTGGCATCCTCAGAATGGCTCTCCAGATGCCCCCGAGACAGAAGCAATTTCCAGGCACCCGAGGTGGCTAACCCACCTGCCTCAACCCAAGCAAGGAATGTTTTCACTCATGTCTGTTCTATTCCCAAAGGATGAGCATGGCTCTGTCGCTGGCCAGGAGACGAGAGCTCGTGGGCCTGGGCTGGCCTCCCCATTTCCGTGGGTCCCCAGAGGATGCCTGCCTCCCCCACGGCAGGTTGCCTGCTCTCCCTCCCAGTAGGCTGAGAAGGCCGTGAACACCATGGGGCAGCTGGGGCTGCAGTGGAGAGTCAGAGAGAAATACCTTCCCTTCTGTCCCCCGCTTCCTGCCAGGAGGACCTTCAGGAGCTGACAGCTTTAACTGCTGGGATAAAGGAACATCCAGGGCTCTGGTCTCTGGGACTTGCTCTTCTGCACAGGGGAAGGGATACAGAAGCACGAGTGGAAGATACTTCACAGAGAAGCACCAAGACTGGGTGTGGAGTCCTGCCCCAAGGCCGCAGGGGTGGAGCCCAGAAACAAGGTCATCTCCAGAACTGACTGAGCCCCTTTGTGACCATTGCCAAAAGCCCCCCTGATCATCACTAGCAGGCTTCCTGACCCCATATTTGGCAAAAATGCCCACTCCAGTGCTCACCCTAAAGCACCCTAACCAATCACCTAAGGTCAACCCTCCAGCAGGAATTTTTCTTTGTCTTGAAAGTGAGAGTCACTCGGTTGTGTCCGACTCTTGGCGACCCTATGGACTATACACTCCATGGAATTCTCCAGGCCAGAATACCGGAGTGGGTAGCCACTCCAGTCTTCTTTGTCTTGAGGCTATTGAAATTGGCTACTATCACATGGGAAGTGGTGACTCTCCCTGGCCTGTCAGGAGGTCGGCCCGCTGTGTGCGCAGTGCCTTCATTATGTCTGCTCCTTGCTCTTAATAAACTCAGTCCCTTCTGAAATGGTCTGTGCCTGGGAATTCTTTTCCGACCTGCGCTCAGATTGGCATGATACTGGGGATAGGGGCCTTGTTTCTCCTGCTACTGACACAGTTCAGTTGGTGCAACGTAATGGAGGTGTGCGTGTGCACATCCGAGTTTCAGGAACCAAAGGGGTGCCTGCAGGCTAGGGCGTATGTGGGTCTCAGCCAGCTGGCTGGCACGAGCCTTGCTGAGCAGTGCTGGGCACTACTCTCGACCTCCCAGCTCTCTCTTTCAGTCCATAGTCCCGGCCTCTGTCCCCATCACGATTGACTGTGCTTTGGGAGCCTCCCAGGGATTTAAATTTACAGACCTGGCTGGATACCTTACAAAGCAAGTGGCTGGCAGTGGTAAGCCCCGACTGTGACCTTCACCCTGGAAGGAGGCGTTTCATTTTGAGGCCATGTTGAGCTTAGAGTGGCCTTTTCTCCCCTCATGAAGAGACTGAGATCCCTAAATGCTGATCCTGGCGAGAGGGCCAAACTGCTTCTTTATCCTCAAAATGCAAGTCCGAGAGGGTCACATTCTGTAGGGGCACCAGGGTTGGGGGTGGCCACTGTCCTGGGGTTAGAGGATAGCCCTTGCCCCCCCTCCCATGCCCCACTCTGATACCATTGATTTCCCCCAATCTGCATCTGAAGAGATCTGCACAGGGATCAATACACCTGCAGTCCTGTGAGGGAACTTGGGGTGGGGGGAGCAGGAGGCAGAGAACTTGTAGCCCAGGGAGTCCGGCTTGCAGGTTGGCCGTGTAGTCAACAGGGAAACCCACCCTCTGGCCAAGGCTGCATCCCAAAGACAGGATATGATGAGCAAAGGGCAGCCAGGCACACGTGACCGGAGCCCAGTGGACTGAAGGTCGGCGTGAACAGTGATTCGCTTGAGTGGGGACATCACCCTGAGCTGGGCTCTAGGAAGGGGGTGTTTCTCTCACATGCTGGACACGCAGGTCCCCAGGGGAGCTGGGGTGGGAGGAGAGTGTGAATTGACTCCTGAGGAGCCACCAGGCTAGCACATAGCTGCCAACGTCTTCTTCTCTGTCCTCACCTCTTGTCCAGTGTCTCCAACAGCTGCCCCGAGGGCTGTTTGCAGTTTGGCTTCAACTCTTAGTCTACTCAGCCCTGGGCAGTCCATTAATGTTTGTGGAATGACTAAGTGAATTTCTGAGGGGCCATCCTGTCCCCCATGACTGTCACAGCCCCATTTGCATTTTGTTACCATCTGAATTTCTGCCTTGGCCTAGGACCTTCTTGTGGGGCATGTTCCTGGGGTATTTCCACCCTTTGAAATACTCCTGCACGTCCTTCAGCACCCCACTGAAATGTCACCTCTTTCAGGAAGCCTTCTGTGCATCTTCAGTTAGAAGTGGTCCTTCTATCCCTGAGCTCCTGAAACTTGCTGTTGTCTCATAGCCTTCCAGGAGTGAGGGACTCCTACCTCAAGCCTAGACTCACCCATTGGTTAATGAATTCCCCACACTGTCTGGAGCGGGGCTTAGCCCCAGGTAGGCAGATCGTAAGCATTTATTTCAATGATTAGTTAAAGGAAACCATAAGGGGATAAGCTTGTGTTCCTGGACAGTGCCCCAGGGTTAAGGCAGAGCCCAGTCCGTTTTCAGCCTCACCAGGGAGATGCCTGCAGCCTTGGGTCCTGATGATGGCGCTGCCATTGAGCTGGGCTGTGTGGAGTCCACAGGTTTCCTGATTCCCTCGTAGGCTCCACCCACACTGGGACCCTTGGCCTGGGTCCATCCCTGCCCTGACAAGTCCTGTCAAGGATGAAGACCGGCCTTCCTGGGGCCCCCTCCAGCTGAAGAGTCACCGTCTCCAGCTTGCATCTGCATGGAGGTCTGACCCCGACTGAGCACGGGTAGGTCCATCTGTTTCGTTCGCACCTGAGAGTCTGGGGATGAGCTTTGTGGGTGCGGGGACCTGGGTCAGTGTGGGGGCTGGTGGGATGGGGGCGCAACCTCCAAATGGCCAGGTCAGCAGAAGTGTGAGCGTTGGAGGGGGAGGTGGGAGGGGCATGTCCCAAAGGATAGGGTGTATTTGCCACTCAGCATGCAAGCTGCTGCCCCCTGCTCAGGCCAGGGGCTTAGTGACCCTGGAGGAGTCTCCCTGCCACATGATGACTGCTTTTCTTTCTCCCTAAATAGGAGTGGTCGGCAATCACAGCTATGGCTGGCTGTCCCTGGTCTCAACGGGGGTTTCTTTTTGAGAGGAAGATAGATTTTGAAAGTCTTAAATTTCTGTGCCTCGGGTGGCAATAATGCTGCCATGTCAACCTTTTGAAGCTAAGTCTCAAATCTGACTTAATCTCTGTTTCTCCTTCGGGCATCTGATGCTGGGTCTTTACCTGTGTTCCATTTTGGTGCTTTGGTGCTTGCCTACTTTCCAATGATGCTTTCCATTTTGTCTGGACCCCCAAGGGGCTGGCAGGACAGTGGGGATCTCATGATGACCTCCCTGCCTCTGGCTCTGTCCCCATGGAGCCATGCTCCCTGCTCCTGAGGTGTCCTTTCCTCCAGCACCAGGGACGCAGCTGAGCCCTTGTGGGCGTGGTCACTGTGAACAGGCATGGGAACAGGCATGGAAACAACCCATGGCATGAGGGTGCTCTCCATCGGGGCAGAGGCCTGTCTCTGAAACTGACACCTGGATCCCCATTCACTGGGCTGGAGGCCGCCCCAGGGCTGTACGGGGAGTCCTGCTGACTGCCGTAACAAGTGGTCCCCAAGCCCCACTGACTTAACACACTGCGTGCTTATTCTCATACTCCCTGGCGAAGAGACTGAATGTGGCCGAGTCTCGGTGACACTCTTCGAGTTTGTGTTGAATATTTCCCATGTGCTTATTTCCCCATTTTCCATGTGGCAAAAGCTATTGGAAAATGATAAGTAAAATTGATAAAAGGGATATAACTCTCTGGTATCCTTGTCTATTTATATAGAGAGTAAAGCAGAGATACAAGGGGTTAGCACAGGCTTGTCTAACGGAATCTTTCATCTGAAGACTCAAATAACTAAATTTGCCTCCTAGATCAGACAGTAGGAGTGTTCCCCACAATAGCCAAAAGGTGGAAGCAACGCAGTGTCCATCAGTGGATGAGCAAACAAAAAATGATCTGTCCACACGATGGAATATTATTCAGCCTTGAAAAAGAAGGAAATTCTGACATCTGCTACAACACAGATGAATTCTGAGGACATGCTGCTAAGGGAAATGAACCAGTCACAAAAGGACAGACACTGTCCGATTCTACTCATATGAGGTACCTAGAGGAGTTAAATTCATAGAGATGGTGTGGTGGGGGGAAGGGGAGGTCGTGTTTAATGGGGACAGAGTTTCTGTTTGGGAAGGTGAGAAAGTTCTGGAGATGGATGGTGGTGATGGCTGCACAATGATGAGAGAGTACTTAATGTCACTGAACTGTACACTTCAAAATAGTTAAAATGCTAAATTTTAGATTATGTGTATTTTACCACAATTTCAACTGTGGTAAAACTGTGAGTTATTTCCAGTGGTTTCCAAGCTTCCTCATGCCATTTTTGGCTGGAGTGTTCCTGATAGCACCAGGAACCCCCAAAGGCAAATGCTGGGGCTGCTCAAGTTGGCAAGTCTTGCTTGTCAGGACCTTCCTTCCTTCATGCTGTGCTAAGCTGCTTTAGTCACGTCCAATTCTTTGCAACCCCATGGTGTGTAGCCCGCCAGGCTCCTCTGTCCATGGGATTCTCCAGGCAAGAATCCTGAGTGGATTGAGTGGATTGCTATTTCCTTCTCCTGGGGATCTTTCCTGACCCAGGGATCGAACCCAAGTCTCTTATGTCTCCTGCATTGGCAGGAGAGTTCTTTATCACCAGTGCCACCTGGGAAGCCTTCCTCCAAAGCCAGCATCTTTTCCCTGACCCTAAGCCTTTCTGGATTTCAGGTTTCATGCCTCTCTCCTCCCCTGAGCTTTGTGCTCAACACAGGGCTTTGAGGAAATCGTGTATTGTTCTGCGTAAATTCAAACTTACAAAAGATACACTGGGGATGATTAACCAGTATCATAGAATCATTTTTCTCCCCCCTAGATTTGCTGCATAGTTGACTTCTAATAGATTAACTTCAAACGCAATTGACTCCGAGCTGTGTCCACGTGCAGCAACTCAACCTTTCTTTTTGGCTGAGAGTCAGGGGAGGCTGCATGCATCCTTTATTGGAAGCAAATTACACGTGACTGGTATTCCATTTTCAGAATAAAACCAGAGCGGCCTCAACGTGGTGGGAGGTGTAGGTAAAAAGGAAAAGAATGAGGAGAGGGTTTCACAGGGCACTGGGTACTTGTAAAATCTGCTCTGGGGAGACAGTCCCAGTACTCTCGCATCCCAGAAGTCCTTGGCAAGGACTGAGCCCCCGACAAAGGCCTTGGGAGGGGACATCCTCAGCCCAGGATGACTTCATTGTGGAGACAGAAACTAATTCCTCTCTAAGTGGGAAAAGGCTCTTTAGCTGCATTAAGAGGCTGAGATATGATGAAAAGGCGAATAGATTCAATCTTCCTTGGATCAGTCACCTGGGACTTCATCAGACTCAAACCGATTAGAAAAATTCACATTGAAAGCATCATTTATAATAGACCAAAATTATAGAAAACATTTGGCCTGGAGGGAGGGAGAAATAGCATTTTCACCTAAGCCATAATCTTTCATTATCTCCCCCACCTCCTTTATGGGGTTTGACAGCCCTGTCTCCTCCCCCAGACTAATCATTAGACTAATTAGGGGCTAATCAATGTTTAATTAAAACCTAGCCATTAATTACAGGAAGTACTGTGGCAACTTGGGAATAAAATGTGGCTGCAGGAGGGATCAGATTTCCTCAAGCACGGCCAGTGGCCCAAGCAGAAAGCTTTCCTTCTTGTGTTTCTGTTTCCTTCTGTGCACTTTGGCTTGAGGGGATCTGCAGGTCAACAGGGTAGAAGGGAGGGAGTGGAGAGGAGGATGGATTGCTCTGAGTGTCTTGCCTTCTGGCCTGTTACACAGTTTTCCCACCCACTCCATGGGAGCTTTCCCCATGGTTCTAGCGTCATTCTTCCCATGTCCCAAATTTAATCCATTTTTCCTCTGAAAAGCTTTTATGGGCATCTACTTACTTGCGTGTAGACTACATCCAGACCTCTCATCATGAACTGCAAATTCCTAGGTGAATGGTTCTCAACCCTGGCTGCATGTTAACCATCACCAACAGAGCATAAGAAAATTCGAACGGAAGGATAGACAAATAGAACAATGGAGAGTAGAGAGCCCAGAAATAGACCCAGCATATATGGGCATGTGATATGCAAATGCACAGCTGAGGAGGGGGCATGAACGATCTCTGCCATAAACGGTGCTGGGCCAATTGGGGCGGGGAAGAGGAAGCTTGATCCCTACCTCACACCGTACATGTAAATCAATTCTACTTTCTAGAAGATAACACAGAAAAAAAATCTGGAATATCTTCATGATACAAAGAGAGGAAACTCTTAAGGTAAAGATTGATAAATTGGGTTATATTACAACTGAGAGCTTCTGTTTATCAAAGATACCGTTAAGAGAGTGAAAAGATGGGGACTTCCCTGGCAATCTAGTGGTTAAGATTCCACCTTCCAATGCAGGGGGCACAAGTTTGATCCCTGGTCAGGGAACTAAGATCCCACATGCTGCATGCTGCAGCCAATAAATAAATAAACAAAAAAACTTTTTTTAAAGGGAGTGCAAAAGGACAGTCACAAAGCTGACACTTGCAAAATACATAACCAAAAAAAGGTCACAGAAAACTGGGAAAGAGACACTAAGCACTTCACAAAGTGCTTTATTGGTCATCAGGGAAATGCAACCTGAGACGCTGCTATAAATCCATCAGGATGGCTAGAATGAATAGATTGGTGACCTCAAGGGTTGATAAAGACCTAGGACAATGGGAACATGGGTACATGTCTTATGAGAGTGAAAACCGAAATAAGCCATTTGAAAAGCCCGTTCAGCAGAATCTGCTAAAGCAAAACATGTGTCTGCCCAGGTTCCATGAGCACAGTGCGGGGAGTGGGGGGCATGCGGGAGGGGCTTGGCAAGTCTTGAGGCGGTAAGTGACGTAGCACTGGAGGACTCTTAAGACAGGACTCCCTGTTCTCAGGGGAGGCGGGGTATGAAGGAGAGAGTCTGGATCCTGGACTCCAGCTCTACGTGAGCAACAGGTTCACCTTTCTGAGCTGTGGTTTCTCCATCTGTCCATGGTGCTTACTGTGAGAGCTTGCGGGAAGGACTACATGTGATGAAGCTTATAAAACACCTAGCACGTTGCATGGCCAGTAGTTGGCATAAAATCTCTTTTATCACCCTAGGAGTCTACAACCAGAGAGGGGCACATAAATGCAGATGCAGAGGTGCAGGAAACAGACACAGGCAACCCCAGGCTGAGTCAGGTATAATCAGCCACGGTCTGCATTTAGTGGCTAGCTCTGCACTTTTGTTTGGGGGTGGAGTCGTGGCTGGGTAGGATCTGAACGTGGTGTCAGGCTCTCTTGCACTCACACCAGGCGGCAGTGATGTGGCATTCCCTGTTCAGGGAGGCAAGCCAGCCTCAGACACACCTCAGACAAAAGGCAGCCTTTTTCACCCTAGGGTCCTCCGTCAGCCTCCCCTTTCTTTACCACTGAGCCACCTGGGAGGATCTAGCCCATATTATTTCGGCATAAAAAGGAATGAGCCCTGTGACTTTCTTTAACAGGGACTGACTGGAAAATGTGCAGAGAAAGAAGCCAGACACAAGAGGACGAAGTTGCATGATTCCACTTGTACAGAACGTCCAGATCCGGCAAATCCATGGAGATGGAGCAGATTGGTGGTTTCCAGGGGCCTGAGGGGCAGACAGTGGGGTGGGGGTGGCTGTTAAATAGCGTGGGGTTTCCTTCTGGGACTGGGATAAAATGTCCTGGGTCTAGATAGAGGTGGTGGCGGAACAACATTATGAATGCACTAAATTCCATTGAATTGTAGACTTGAAAATAGTTAATTTTATGTATGTGAATTTCACCTAAATTAAAAAAAAAACCTGTTAGTCCAGCTTTTCCCTTGGGCTGCTGGGAGATGTGACAAACACACTGAATTATTGCTGTTAAAAACCCACCCATGGTTGCCTCCTCTGAACTGATGGGCCGCAGGCTGGGTTCATCTGCCCCCATTCTGATTGCCCCCATCTGGACCCAGGGCCCTGCAGGTGTTGGGAGCAGTCATGTCTACAAACAGATTTATCCTGGGGCCAAGAGCTGGACTGCGACCAATGCAAGGATGCCCATCCCCACTTCGCTGACCCTTGATGCCGCTCCAGGCACTGTAGGGTTTCAGTTTGGCCTGTCTGCACCCCCACCCCCACTCCCATCTCCTTTTGCTTCTAGAACAGGAATACACAGGCCTGTTGAGTGGATACTGTTGCCATGTGCGCACACTGGTTTAAAAGGATGTGTTAAGCGGCTGACACAGAGATAAATGGGGATGGAGTTACAGGAGGGGGAGGGGAGGCCTCAGAGCAGCAGGAACGGGTATCACTCCTCACCCCCGAGGTGGGAGGGTGCCAGCCTCATGCCGCCGTCTTGGAGGGGTCACCTAGTACCTGCCTGCTGTCACCTGTGTGCGTCCAGGTTCCCCACCTGTGCTGCCCTCACCAACCTCCAGGGGCGTCTGGAACCTGGAGAAGCTGAAAGTTAAGGGGTGCACGCGGGTGTTGGAAATGATCCAGGGGTGCAAGTGCAATGCATCACGTGTTGAGAGAGGGAGGGAGAGAGGAAGTGTGTCTTTGTCCACGTGGAAATCAGGAGACAGATGACAGAGCCACTCCTGACTCCCTTCTAGATCTTCCTCCATCTCCTTTCTCTTATGAGCACTGCGAGTCCTTCCCTTCTATAGCAGTGAAGTTCCAACTCAAAGGGGAAAAAAAAATCCCATGAGTAAATTAAGTCCTTCTCCCGTGCTGCCTGAATTGGGGCCACTGAGACCAAAGGGTCTCATTTATTATTTTTACAGATGAGCAAATTATTTTCACCCTTTGTCTCATCCTCTGAAGCGTGGCTTACGTGGACTTGAGGGGCTCTGTCCAGAAGATGCCATCTGTGACCCCAGGAGGGACCAGGTCCTGCTGACATGTGCCCCTCAGTGTGGCCTCGAAGCATCTACCTGAGGGAGATGAGGCCTCCTTTAAAGACCCTGGAAGCAGACCCTTGAGGGTGCTCATCTGGCCCCCCAATTTCTTTCCTTAGTGTTCCAAGACTGATTGTTATAGCAACCTCAGTGTTCCATGGCAGAATGATGTGAGTGCTGCTGTCCAGCCCTGTACTGTGTGGGCTCCTAGAATCCACCCAGGGTTGGTGTGTGTGGCTGGGATGTTGAGAACGTGCTCAGAGTCCATGGGGCTGAGGTGGGGAAGTTGGAGGCCTGAAGACACTCTTCAGTCTCCCCCTGGGCTCCCGGAACAGGCTGCTGAGAGCCAGGTCAGAGGAGGTTTCCGGTCGCTGGGCACGTGCTTCCTCCTCCCCCTCTGCTTCCTCTTCCTTTACCCTCTCCTCCTTCCCCTCTGTCTCACAAATCGTCCCGCCCATCCCCTCTCAGCCCTTGCCACCAATAACACGCTGTGTCAGGGGCCTGTTTCCAGATAGATCTGCTCTTGTGCTCTGTGCCACCTTGAGCACGAATGCGTGTGTGTGTGTTTCTGTGTGGTGTGAGGGGACAGGGTGCCTTGGCCCAAATGTGTCTGGGCTGGGTGGAACCCTCCAGGATGGCAAAGGACTTGGGCACAGTCAGCACAAAGAACCCAGTGTCTTCACCAAGGCCAGGAAGTTAACCTCGGTCCAGGTGATGACCTGCCGCCTGCCCGGCATCCTCAGTTCCTGCCACCCCTTGCCCTGCCTGGCTGTGCTTCTCTGAGGGGATCCCTTGTCAGGAGCCCCTGACCCTTGGAAGGAGGAAGCGGTTATGGAGCCAGGACTTTGCTCTGATTCCTGCCTTCCTCTCACATTCCCACTGAGGGTGGCTGCAGGGGGAAAGCGTCCTGGAGGGTCTGGAGGTGGTGGGAGTGGGGGTCCTGCCCCATCACCCTCCTGACCCCCAGGGCAGCGTGTCACATCACATACGCCTTCCTGTCTCAACACGCGGGCACCTGTATTTCATGGTGACTGCCTGCTCGCATAGACCAAGAACCAGAGACATGGGGAGGCTGTCAGTGGCTCTGAGCCATGAATTTCTGGTCAGATTTAACTCCTTAAGAGTGAAAGGGGAAACTTCCTTGGTGGTCCAGTGGACAAGACACTGAGCTCCCAGGGCAGGGGGCCTGGGTTCAATCCTTGGTCAGGGAACTAGATCCCACATGCCACAACTAAGCCCCAGTATGGTCAGATAAATGAATTTTTAAAAAAGGGAAAGGAAGGGGGCCCAGGTTCCCTGGCCTCCCTGGTTCTTCATTTTGGTGCCTATGATACACGCGGTGGGGCCTTTCCCACGTCTGCTGGAGTCAGGGCTTCGCCTGCAGGGCCACCTCCCACTTCCCCTCTGTGCTCTTTCTTCTCCACGCCCCTTGACCTGTTTGCCTCTCTTCCTGTCTCCTAGTTGGCAGTCCTCCCTTATCTCCCACCTGGACCACTGCCGAGGCCTCCCTGTTCCCCCCATCCCTGACATTCTCCACCTACATATCCCATTGCTTTCAGAGTTGTTTCCTAGGAACAGAGCTATTTCCATGGCATGGAACATTCTGCTTAAGAACATCCAACAGCTCCCCATTACCTGCAGAAGGAAGCATGTCCCAGGGGCGCCAGTCTTCTTAGCAGGGCATTGAAACTCCTCCAGTGTGACTCCGACTTCACTTTATGGGCCCACCCAGCCTCCTTGCCCTTCGACTCCTTACCCCAACATACTCCTGCCCGGAGTTAAACAAGATGGCCTGTGGCAGTTCTCATATGTGTTCACTCAGCCTGAGCTCTGTGTTGAAAAGGTCTGTGTATGAGAGAAGAGTCTCAGTAATTTTCCGGCCCACGCTACCTTCTTTTTTCTCTGAACTCAGAGTGTTCATGGTCTGGGTCACTCTGCGTGGAAATTCATTTATGCAACAAACACTTTCCATTGACGTGATTCTTTAGTACAGCTTCACGAATTCTTCAAGCTCTTTGAGGGGGAACTTTTCTAGGAAACATCCCTCAACCTGCTCCTAATTACCTGGTATTTTCAACCCATCGTTGTATGGTGTCAAAATCGTGTCAGTGTATCATTTTCAAAATTCCATCACACAGAACTCACGGGTTTCTCGTCCTTTTGTCCTTTTATTCTTTCATCTACTGTGTGTTTAATGAGTTCCTATTTTGTGACAGGCGCTGAGGGTGTGATGGACACAAGGCAGGCCTGGGTTGTCGTTATCAGGTGAGGCAACACTGGAGCCCCAGCACATGTGACGAGGGTGAGAAGGTGCAGGGGTGCTGGGAATGCAGGTGATGGGAGCTGGTGTGGTCTTAGGGCACGTTAGAGGGCCTCTCTCTGGAGAGGGGGCGTTTCAGCTGGCATCTGAAGGATGAGGAGGTATTGGACACAGAATGGGGGTGGGTATCTGGAGGGACTGAGAGGCAGGCAGACATGTGAAAGGCAGGAAAAGTGTCCCAGGTGACTCAGAGTGGCCTGAAATCAAGCCAGAATATCCAGGCAGAAAAGGCCATAGACCAAGTCAAAGGGTTTGTCTTGTAACAAGGGGTGATGGAAGCCATGGAAGCGTTTTGAGCTTGGGAGTGATGCAATCAGACCTGTCTTTTGCCAAGAACAGCTTCTGCCTGCTATGTGGGGACACTATTGGAAGAGGGCAGAGGGACTGAGTGAACCGTAACAGGGGTCGTCAAGCTAGGGCTGTGGGCCAAACCCGGCCCATGGCCTGTTTGTGTCTATAAAGCTTTATTGGCACACATTGTATCCAGTACCTTATATATTGCTGCTCTCAAGAGGTGGAATAGTTGCCACAGAGGCCATATAGCCCTTGGTGCCTGATATATATATATATATATATATATATATATATATATATATATATATTTTTTTTTTTTTTTCCCTTGACTTATTTTTTGGTGTTTTTTATCTTATTTTTTTTTTTTATATTTATTATTTATTTTGGCTGTGCAGGGTCTTATTTGCAGCATGTAGGAGCTTTGCTCTTCATTGCAGCATGAAGGATCTTTAGTTGCAGCATGCAAACTTAGTTGAGGTATGTGGGATCTAGTTCCCTAACCAGGGCTTGAACCCAGGCCCCCTGCATTGGTAGCACGGAGTCTTAGTCACTAGACCACCAAGGAAGTCCTGATGCTTGAGATATTTACGCTGACCTTTTACGGGAAAAGTTTGCTGACAGTTCTGTTAAAACGCTGGCTTAATTTGGGTTGTTCTGGAAGCAGAGCTGACAGGAGGATGTGAGCGCAGGTATACCAGTGGTGAGTGGGTGGAGGTCAAAGATTTAGAAAGTGGGGCCGACAGGATGTGGGGCTGGATGGGGTCAGGCAGTTGAGCGAGTGGAAGTGAGGATGTAGATGGAGATTCTGCTTCAAGGACAGACCTCCAGTTCAGATCTGGGCAGGTCTTGAGCAACCCGACTGTTCCAGAACCTTCACTTTGTTTCTCTATGAGATGACCTCTAGTCTCTGCAGCTGAATAATACTCTACAAATCTTCCTCACCATGATTCACTAATGAAGCTGAAAAGGCTCTTCACCTTCCTCCCAAATGTGACCCACAATTCCTGCAAGTTCCTCTCTGAGCAAAGCATGGGTAACACCATCCTGTCTCTCCCCCGTCAGCAAAGCGGCTGTCTGCCTAATTCCTAATTATGCCCTTCAAGGTTGCATTAAATCATTGCGCCAGGACACTGCATTGTGGGTAATCAGCTGCTGTTTTAATATGTTTAGCTGCTCTGCGTTTCCACAGGCAGAGACTGTCTGAAGTGAAAATTGTGCCCCTGTCTGTCAGGATCTCTGCTGGAAATCACAGAGCAGAGGATAAGTCTGGTGTGGCAGGTTGGATCGTGTTTCTCCCCACAGAATAAACCCTGCCGAAGGCATGGGCTGGAACTTCCCCTTCTCACCCTCAGACACATCTCAGAGACTTATGGTCATCCTGGCTGGAGGAAATCCAGCTGGAATCTCTTCTATGAATTCCCAGTGTCCCTTCACTCTTTTTAAAAAACAGCTTCACCGAGATGTAATTCCTGTGCATACAATTTGCCCATGGACGAGTTTTTGGTATCTTCACAGAGTTATGCAATGATCACCACAGTCAGTTTTAGAACATTCTCATCATCTCTGAAATTGATAATGATAACTATCATCTCCCAAGGGCCCCCCCGCCACCCCTGGAAACTCCTAATCTCTACTTTCTGCCTCTATAGATTTCCCCGTTTTGGACATTTCATGTAAATGGGATCATACAGTATATGGCCTTTCGTGCCAGATTTCTGTTACTTAGCGTTTTTCCGGTTCTCATCCTTGTTGTAGTGTGTGTCACGGCTTCATTCCTTTCTTATGGCTGAACGGTGCTTCTGGGACATTTACTTCCTGAGGCCCGTCAGTCATCCCACCCTGAGGGCTTCATCTTGTAGTCCTCGTAGCACGCCACACGGCAGGTCCCTGGCCTCCACTTGCTGGCTAGGGAAGTCGAGACTCAGAGTAAGTGCCTAACTCAAGGTCACGTGGTTACCTTGAGGGAACGGGGTCTAATCCTGATGTTCAGAGCATCTTCCCAAATCTCCTGTAATTTTCCTAGAATCCGGAGCAGATTAGAGTGCATTAGGAGAGAGGGCCTCTGAATCTGACAGGGCCTGTGATGGGCTGAATAATGGCCCCCAAAGATATCCAGGTTCCAATCCCTGGAACCAGTGAATGTGACCTTATTTGGAGAAGGGGTCACTGCAGATGGGATTAAGGATCTAGAGGTGGGCGATTATCCTGGATTATCTGGGTGGGCCCTAAGCAGTCACATGTATCGGTTTAAGCGGAAGGCAGAGGGAAATCTGACACTTTGACGCACACAGAGGAGACACCCACATGAAGGTAGAGCAGAGAGAGACGTGAAGCTGCTGGCCTTAAAGACTGAGAGATGTGGTCACAGATCAAGGATGGCCAGCAGCCCCTGGGGGCTGAAACAGGCAGGAAAGGCTTTTGTCCTGGAGTATAGCCCCGCTGACAGCTTGATTTCAGACTAGTGATGCTGATTGGTTTCTGGCCTCCAGAACTGGGAAAAGGATCAGTTTCTTTAGTTTGAAGCCCTTTGTATGGCATCTGTTAGGGCATCCTCAGGTCACTAACACAGGGCCTCATACCTGATTCCCAGGCCCTTTGTGCCTGAGACAGCTTTCTGCACATTCCTAGCCCAAGCACGGTGGTACAGCCGGCTGTGTGGTGTTCTGTATATGTTGAAAGCTGGAACAGCATCTAATTCCTCTTATCTAAGAGCTTTGTATAAATGAACTAATCCCCACAACAGCTCTGTGAGATAAGCTCCTATTGTTATTCCCATTCTACAGATGAGAAAATGAGGCTCAGAGTGGCAGGTTCACCAGAGAGGGGCAGAGCCAGGCAGTCCTGTTGCCCAGTGGGTTTCTACTGCTCTGTGCTGCCTCCTTAAACTACGCTGCTTAAAGAAAAATGTAAGAGCACAGGCTTCGAAGGCATTCATTCATTCAGCAAATACGTGTCAAAATATATATGAGCCCTGGAGAATCAGCTGTTAAGAAAATGTGTGCCCTCCCTGCTGGGCCCTCACGTGTGCTAGGGAGACAATCGCCGAAAGTATAATGTGTAACCCTGGAGAAACACTGGACGTGCCAGGACTCTTTCTGGGGTGCATGGGTGTGCGGATGTGTGTGCGTGTTTGTAAGCATGCTGTATTACACAGGGGACTGGGAAAGGGAGCTGAGCAGGGGGGAGTCCAGCGGAGGCCTGCAGGGCCCAGGTGTGCTGGAGGAGCCCATGACTGGCTCAGCAGAAGGGGTGGAGTAGGACCAGAGGAGACGAGCGGGTGGAGGGGGCTGACCGGGCAGAGCCGTACCAGCCACTGGGCAGAGGCCCTGAGGAGCACGGGGCCGAGGGAACACTTGACTTGTCCCACCTTCCTTGTGTGGCTGTGGGTCAGAGCCTCCACCTCAGTATTGTCGCAAACTTTAAATGCAGGCGCGCTTGTGCCCGGCACCTGGCCAGTGTGTCTCCACAATTGGTAACAAGACGCCACCCACTGCCCATCAGCACCCTGTGACTCTTGGTCACCTTGTTGGGGGGCCCCTCGGGATTAGAGCACCCCGTTTCAAGCACCTTCATTGTACCCTTAGCATACATAGTCTCACCTTTCTTTGGAAACTACTTATTTTTGGAATTTTCCTCTTTCTCTCAGTTCTAGGGGGTTCCTTGCTCTGGAAGATAACACAGTATCCATCCACATTTCCTTCTCCAGAGCTCTAGAACTCCCCCAGAACTAGGTGGGTTTTGGCGCTTAGGCTTGTTGGGATTTTAGAAAGATAACAGGATACATAGACCATGTCATGGAAGAGGCTCTGGGGTATGGGGCTGCACTGCCTCATGGGAGGTCACCGAGAGGAGATGACAGCTGGGTGACCCAAGCTGGACCCAGGCCAAGAGAGGCTCCTTCCACTGTCCACCGTGCCAACTGCCCCTGCCGGTGCTGCTTTCAAAGGTGCAGCCGGGAGAAAGAGCTGTGTGCAGAGATCGCCCAAGGGGCTGCGTGCCTGGCCCCCCAGGACTTTGCAGTAAACTTTCAGGATTTGGAGGTGCAGCTGCTACAGGAGAGTCTGAGCCCTTGATCATCCATAATTGCTCATTTATAAGTAAAACGAGGGCTTCCCTGGTGGCTCAGCTGGTAAAGAATCTGCCTGCAATGTGGGAGACCTAGGTTCGATCCCTGGGTTGGAAAGATCCCTTGGAGAAGGGAACAGCTACCCACTCCAGTATTCTGGCCTGGAGAATTCCATGGGCTGTATAGTCCAGGGGTTTTCAAAGAGTCGGACCGTACTGGGCGACTTTCACTTTTTGCTCAACCGGGCTCGAGAGGCTGTTCCTGCAGACGGCCCCGCCGCCCAGCCCATGTGGCTGCCTGGCCCTCCGCTTCTGTCCCCACTGGGGGGTTCAGGCTTTACCCGGAAGCCCTGAGGGTGTGAAACCACGCGGCTCCAGTCAGTGGTAGGTAATGGCCGCCGGTCACTCCTGGTCACTTTGCATGTTGGCGCTAAAATGAGAAAACGTGAGGTTTTCAGAGTCAATTGGATTTTTGAATTTAGGATAAGGGGTGTGGACACATGGGCCCAGCCCACACTGACAAAACTTTCTAGGTACCAGTCACTGCGCCTTTTCTGCACGGTTTCATCAGGCCCTGTCAGTCACCCCCAGAGGCTTCCAGGGAGCTGCCCAGGGAGGCGGCGCGGGGCCCCAAGGCTGCCTGGCTGGCGGGCTGCCCCGCAGGCATCAGGCCTTCTTCCCCTTCATTCTGGTCGAGGTACGGGCTCAGGCCGCAGCCCAGGGCCAGAGGACACAGAGCCTCCCGCAAAGCCAAGCACCCAGACGCACCTGGGGCCATGGGCATTGGATTCCATCCGATTTCTGAAGTTCACTCTTTTTAAAACGTCCGTGGAGTCAGGTCTTAGTCCTGAGAGGGGAGGCCTGCTTTGTGCAGACAGCCAACAGGCATTTGAATGACGTGGCTTCAGGGAGAAGGGAGGAAGGGACACTGGTGTCCATGTGGTGACTTTACATGGGCTCTGAAGGCCACCTCTGAAAGAGATGTCCCCAGGTGTTTTAAATAGGTAGCATAAAAAAAAAGTGGCCCTCTCCAAGGTGATAGAAAGGTTCCAAAGGACAAAATTCTACTACATGTGAAAGTCCAGTTATTTTTGTTTGAAAACCAGCTCATTTTGTGATCATCAGAGCTCAAACAATAGGATGGACACCGTTACACTGAGGGCCTTGTGCCTGGGGCTGGATGCCATGCCCACCTTTATTTGAGTTCCACGACCTAAGTACCTCCCAAAGGCCCCATCGCCTAATACGATCCCCTAATACTGTCATATTGAAAGTTAGGATTTCCACAGATGAATTTTTGTGAGGGGCACAAAGATTCAGCCCATAATAGCGCTCTGTTTCCAAGCATTACCTATACATTGAAATTTCCTTACTCATCAGTTTTAGACTTCATTATTGATCTTTCTTTGATGGTATAATGGATCAGATTTTAACTTGCTTACATTCCTTCTTCCCTCTGCTCTGCCCAAATAACCTCTCACGTTTTGGTTATATCTATATACAAGTTTTTCTTATCACAACTGTCATAACCACAGCAGTTTTGTTTCTTTCTTTGGTACAATTTTTCATTTATCCTGTAGTTAATAATTGCTTAGGCTTTCACTGGCCCTCCAGCATACCTTCCCATGCAACCTTCCATGAGGTCAGTCCCGTCAGATATTTGGTCAACCCTCTGAAGTTGCCCTGGAGCCTTCTGACACCTGCCCCACCCAGTATGGGCTGCTCCAGGCTGCTGCATGGCCCTTGTTCAGGACTTTCCTTTGCTCACTCCCGTAATGGAGCCCATGCTTCTTAGATCTTGCAGCTTCGTCCTTGTTTCCTACCTACTCTTGGTGGAGCTCATTCTCTTATAACACCTGAGATGTCTTATTCTTTTCTCATGTTCAGTTTGAATGTAGACTCCTGGTTTTGAAATTATTTTTACCTAGAATTTTGAAGGCATTTTCCTGCTGAATTCTGGTTTTCATGCTGCTGTTGAGTAGTCTGATGCCATTCAAATTTTTGATCCTATTTTATGACCTGGTTTTCTCTCTGGAAGCTTTTATCCTTGGTGTTCTAAAATGTCATAAAGATGTGCCTTTGTTCTTTTATTGTTTGGATACTTTGTATGCTCTTCAATCTGAAGGCTCATGCCTTTCAGTTTTGGGAAGATTTCTGGTATTATTTCTTTGATAATTTTATTCTCTTGATTTTCTCTGAGCTTTCTTTCTGAAATTCTTATTTGTCAGATGTTGGACCTCCTGGCTTCATCATCTAGCTCTTTAATTAGAAAAAAAATCTCCTATTGTACATTTCTTTGCCTTTTTGTTCTACTTTCTGGAAACTTTAACTTCATTTTCCAAGGCTTCTATTGACTTTAATTTATGTTATTATATTTTTTACTTCGAGGCATTCTTGTCCTTTAATTGTTTCTTCTTGTTTCATGGACTGTAATAGCTTTTCTCATCTCTGTGAAGATATTAATGGTACATTCTTTGAAGTTTTCTTCTCTTTGTAAAATAAGTACCTATACTGGTTATTTAGTGCTGTGTAACAAATTACCCCAAACACAGTGGCATAAAAGGACAAACATTTCTCATCTCCAAGTTTCTGTGAGCCAGGTATCTGGTAGGGCCTAGCTGGGTGGTTCTGGTTCAGGGTGAATTTGTAGCTAATGTGTCATCTAGGATTGAAGTCATTTAAGGCTTCAGTGGAGATGAAGGATCTGCTTCCAAGCTCAGTCACTTGGTTGATGGCCAGAGCCCTAAATTCCTCAGCACACGGGCTTCTCCATATGGCTGCTGGACATAGCAGTTTGCTTCTTCCAAAGTTAGTGAGAGGGAGAGAGAGAACCAAGATGGAAGCTGTGCTGCTTTTTATAACCTAATCTCAGAAGTAACCACCATCTCTTCTGTCATGATACAATGTGGGAGGGCGGACACAAGAATGTAACAGGGGACTGCCATCTAGGAGGCAGCTGCCGACTCCAGCGCTTGTTCTGAATTTCCCCTTATTTCTTACTTTGGTCTCTGTTGTCCGTGATGGAGGCTTTTCTTGAATATTTGGTGATCTCTCTCTCTGACTTCTTATATTTTCAGCACACAAGTTGATTGGAGGCTGTGTGTTTATGCCTATGTGGGGAGCTTTTAGACTGTCTCTGTTAGATTACTCCAGAAGTCAATCTTGTTATGAAGAGTTGAGGGTAAGCCATTTATTTGGAAGGTGAAGGAGACCCCACTGGGGGAGTGGGGTTTTAGAACATGGAAAGGAAGGAGGCCAAGAGAGGGTATGATATTAAGTCATGAGTTGAAGCGTGTGTTTGGAACTCGGTCCTGCCGAGAACTCTGAGAAATGGTGCAAAACACATACCTCAGAAGGATCCTACCTGGATGATGTTGATGGAGCTTGGCTACTGGTGCCCTGACTTCACTGAGTCATTGCCTGAGGGCTGTGGGGGAGAGGGAGGGTAAGCATCAGGACCTGTCCACCTGCTACAGGAGGGCACAGCAATCTGCTGAGGTTTTAGGGAAACTATCAGGCACACGATGCAGATACCACTGCTGGAGTCTAAAGTATCTGGACATGGCTAAGGTCCGAGGGCCTGGCAGGCAGAGACGTTGACCACGGGCCGAGGGTGGCACAGTTTTTCCAGACTCAGAGAGGAGATAGTTTCAGGATGTTTCAAGTGCATTATGTTTATTGTGCATTTATTTATATTATTATTATATCAACTCCACCTAAGATCATCAGGTATTAGATTTTGGAGGTTTGGGACCCCCGCTGTAGGATGATTATATTTGTAGGTCTTTTCTCTGGGACAGCTTTTATTCTCTGCAGAGAGGGATCCTCTGATCGCTTGCTTTGGATGGGGTTGGGGTGTGGGGATAGGTCTGGCTTCTGGTGCTCTGGGGCTGGTACCAGAGGCCAGCTGAGTGGGGCTGTCACCCTCAATGTGGAGACTTCTATTCCATATGCCTCTGTTCAGCACTGTGCTTGATGTCATCTTCTTTGAGCTGGCATCCCCAAGCCTGGGGTCTCTCTGATTCACTCCCTACAAGAATGAGCCTCAGGTCTCTGTGGGCTGGGAGAGGGTGCCTCGTTGTATGGAGGTGGGCAGGGTCCAATTTCACCCTGGCCTTCTAAGTATCCAGTTTCCACGATTTGGGGGAGGTCTTTGGGGGCACATCAGCTGGGTGCTGTCCCTTGGCTCCAGCCTGCAGTTCTCTAGCTCTGCCTTCTCTATCCCAGGGCCCCCCAGCCTTTCTCTCTCAGCCTCTTGACTTCATCATGACTGGGGATTCCACATCTCTCATTCATTGTGAGGTTGCTTTCCCCCCTCCCTCATCTTGCTAGTCCTGTCCTGGGAGACCCCCACCTGGAAAGTCTCTGGATGAGTGGAACTGGGAAATAGTTGGGGCCAGGGCAGGGCAGCCCAAGCTTTTGGTGAGCAGGGTGGAAGATTGAGGAGGAGATTGAGGTCAGGGTAGACAAACCTTGAGGTCACCAGGCCCTGGTCTGTGCCAGCGTCTGGAGGCCCAGTTCAGTTGGGGGAGGCAGGGCTGGTGGTTTGGGGTGGTCTGGTTGTCTATGCCTGTTTGCTAACCCCACGGGTTGTTTGCATGATCCAGATCTCCTGAGGTTGAGGAGGTTGCTGGGGGCTGACTCTGGACCAGACCTGCTCATATCTGATAGTGCCAGCGGGGGAGGTAGCTATGTTTAGAAGTAATTACTCTATCTGTGCAGAAGCATTGGAACATCCTCCCTGGCAGTGGCAGGAATTAGCTCGAGGCATCACTGCTGGAGCAGCAGAAACTTCTTTGCTGGACTGTCCTGCTTTCCTTCCTGGGAGATGGGGGACTGCGCTGAAGCAGGGAGAGGAATGGGTCCTGGAAGTGGTGGGAAAGAGAAACCTGCCCACGCTCAGAGAACTGGGTTATTCCTGTGAGCCATTGCTATGGACATGTTAAACCATCTGCAGCAGACAGCCTGGGAGGGATGCTGGTGGCGGTCATTTACTTAACAATTTCTTATTAAAGGTGTCTGATTGCTGAACATGGTTCTAGGTGCCTGGGATATGGCTTAGTTGTGATTCAAGTCCTTGTCATTCTAGTGGACAGGGACAGGCAACGCATGCACGCACACACACACACACACACACACAAGCAGGTGGAAGTAAAGCTGAGAGGTACTGCTGCTCCACATTAGGCAGGCCCCTCTGCTAAGGCAACACCGTGCAAAGACCTGACTGAGGCCAGTGAGTGACCTGTGCTCTTCTGCGGGACAGTGTTCCGGGAAGCTGGATCAGCAAGTGCAAGAGTCCTGTGGCAGGAGGATGGTTGGCAGGATGGAGGGACAGTGAGGGGGCATGTACTCCTTGTTAACCCCTGCAAGGCGAATGCCCATCTGCTTTGAATGCTGGTTTGCCTGCTTCAAATTCATATGTTGGAACCTTAAGCCTAATGTGATGGCATTTGGAGGTGGGGCCTTTGGAAGGTGATTAAGTCTTAAGTGTGGAAACTGGATCATTGCCTTTGTAAGAGACCCAGAGAGCTCCCTCATCCCTTCTGCTGTGTTTGGACACAGTGAGAAGATGGTTGCCTACGAACCAGGAAGCAGAACTTCACCCCAAACTGAATCTAAGATGGAATCTACCAGCATCTTGTTCCTATAAATGTGAGAGAGATTCCTGTTGTTTATAAGGCTCCCAGGCTACGGTGTTCTGCTAGAGCAGCCCCAACAGACTGACACCCTACTGTTACCAAATAATTTCATGCTTCATGTCAGAGATGAAGACGGAAGGGGTCCACACTGCTCTTCAGACCCCTGCCTCCAGAGACTAAGTGGGGGCCCCTGTGCTTGGATGATAGAGGATGCTTTGGGCTGGCCAGGCCTCCCTGGGGGTCTGGAGGGCAGACTGTGGGTGCTTAGCCTGGGGGTGGTTGCATTTCAGAAAGAGGCAACCGGTCTTTTACTGGAGAGTAAGAAAGTAAGGACGGTGAGTACATGCAGCGTTGTCATGTGATGGGCTTGCATTCTCTGCAAGCATCAAGGGCAGAGGAGGGGGCTTGAGGTGGATGCAGGGCCTGGCCCTGAGGCCACTCTGCTCCTGAGGGTGCTTTGTCACTGCTGGCGTCCATGTAGGAGGGCCTGGAGGGGCAGCTGAGATGCTGAGCTCTATGTTTTGCAAGGAAACCAGTCAGGGTTGGGGGCATCCCAGGGGCTCCTAGCGTGGAAAGGGCCTCCTGGCGGGTGCTGGCACTCTTCCTTTGTCTGCAGTCTCTTTTGTCTCCCTCCACTGATTCTCTGCTCTGACTCAGTTTCCAGGCTTTCCTTTTCCCCTTTTTTTTTTCTAATTGAAGTACAGTTAATTTTCAATGTTGTATTAGTTTCTGGTGTATAGCAAAGTGATTCAGTTACACATATATATGCATATTCTTTTTCATATTATTTTCCATTATGATTTATTACAAGATGTTGAATACGGTTCCCCATGCAATGCAATAGGACCTTGTTGTTTATTCATTTATTTTTAAATATATATATTTCTTCGGTTGTGCCAGGCCTTAGTTGTGTTGTAAGGGAGCTTTTGATGCAGTGCACAGACTCTAATTGAGGTGCATGGGCTCCAGAGTACGTGGGCTCAGTAGTTGCATCACACAAGCTTAGCTGCTCCACAGCGTATGGAGTCTTAGTTCCCTGACCAGGGACTGAACCATGTCCTCTGCATCGCAAGGTGGGTTCTTAACCACTGGACCACCAGGGAAGTTCCTATCTATTTTAAATAGAGTAGTCTGTATCTGCTAATCCCAGGCTCCTAATTTATTTCTCCCCCCTTTCTCTGGTTACCAAACCAGAAGTTTGTTTTCTATGTCTATGAGTCTATTTCTGTTTCATCAATAAGTTCATTGTGTTGTAGTGTAGATTCCACATATAATTGATATCCTATACGTGATATATGATGTTATAAGATATCTTCTTTTTCTGACTCACTTCACTTAGTATGATAATGTCTGTATTCATCCATATTGCTGCAAAGGGCATTATTTCATTCTTTTTTTATGGCTGAGTAGTGCTCCATTGTGTATATAAACCAAACCTTCTTTAGCCATTTATCTGTCCATGGACAGTTTGCTTCCATGTCTTGGTTGCTGTAAAGGGTGCTGCTGTGAACATTGGGGTGCAGGTATCTTTTCAAATTAGTTTTCTTTGGAAGTATGCCCAGGAATGGTATTTCTGGATCATATGGCAATTCTATTTTTAGTTTTCTAAGGAACCTTTATACTGTTTTCCATAGTGGCCATACCAATTTACATTCCCACCAATGGTGTAGGAGGGTTTTCTTTTCTCCACACCCTCTCCAGCATTTGTAATTTGTAGGCTTTTCAATGAAGGCTATTCTGACCAGTGCAAGGAGTTTTTTATTTTGTAGTTTTGATTTGCATTTCTCAAATAATTAGGCACATGAGCATCTTTTCATGTGCTTATTGGCTGTCTGTCTGTCTTCTTTGGAGAAATGTATATTTAGATCTTCTGCCCATTTTTTGATTGGGTTGTTCTTTTTTTTTTTTTTTTCTGTTATTGAGTTGTATGAGCTATTTGTATATTTTGGAAATTAAGCCCTTGTCAGTCACATTGTTTGCAAATGTTTTCTCCCAGTCTGTAGGTTGTTTTTCATTTTGTTTATAGTTTCTTTTGTTATGCAAGCACTTACAAGTTTGATTAGGTCCCACTAGTTTATTTTTGTTTTACTTCTATTGCCTTGGGAGATTGACCTAAGAAAACACTGATACTATTTATGTCAGAGAATGTTTTGCCTGTGTTCTCTTCTAGGAGTTTTATGGTGTTGTATCTTATATTTGTCTTTGAGCCATTTTGAGTCTATTTTTGTCTATGGTATGAAGGTACATTCTAACTTCATTGTTTAGCATGCAGCTGTCCAGGCTTTTCTTAAATCAGTCCCAGCTGGTGAGACGGCTTTTACACTCCCCAAGGTGATAATGGGGCCTCTTCCTTGTTGAGTTTCCTGACAACACTCTCCAGTGAGCCATCAGTTTCTGCACGACCCTTGGGACACGCAGGCTCCGTTTTCAAGTACATCCTGGGGCTTGGCATGTGTGACAAAAGACAGAGGGCGAGTTCCACAAGAACAAAATCAGGTGTGCATTTTGGGTACATAAAAGACGATCTGAGGCTTCTTTTCATGGAAAGGAGGTGGCGGGGGGAGCAGGATGGAAAGAAACCGAAACTCATCACCATGAATGAGCGGAGAGGGGAGAGACCAGAGGAGGAGAAGGAACGTGCAAGAGAGTGAGAAGGAGGGAGTGGGGCGCACGTGGATGAGAGAGGCAGATGCAGAGATAAAATGCTTTCCCAGGAGGTGCAGGAACACCGGTCTAAATCAAGGATGGCAAATGATTGCGGGTGCCTTTGAGTCTCTGACACACATGCCTCGTGCCGGCTGCACGCAAACTCATGTCTGTCCACACTTGACTGTTGGTTCTGGGCCCTCAGAGGGGGCGTCTTGCCACTGCGTCTGCCTCCCCCATCCACTGTCAGCAGGACCCCACCCCACAGTCCTAAGTGGAGGCTTTGTTGCTACTGCCCTGCCTCCCTTCTCCCTGGCCCAGGTGGCTCTGTATCCTTAACAAAGGAGGCCATTGTGGTCCAGGGGGCAAGGGTTTAAGTGAGAGACACAAACTGGATGATGTCTAGGGGTGAGGAAAGCCAAGTGCTACGTGCCTGGACCCTCAGAGGTAAAGAAGAGAGGAGGCAGCACCAGGGAGATGAGCAGGATGAGGGAGCTACTTGCATCCTTCATTTGCCCCACAGGGTCATCCTCGCCCTCAGAAAGCCCTCTCCAGCCCCCCAGCTCCCTTGGCTTGGCTAGGCTGTTGGTGGATCCAGAGGCAGAAAGAGGGCTGGTGGTGGTGACTGAGTGATGGGGCAGCCAGAATGGGTGAGGCTGAATTGCAGAGAATCCTGGCAGCTGCCAGGAAGGATCCAGGGTTTGAGGCTGCCCAGATTTGACCCTCAACCTTGGCTGCGAAGGGGAAGTCCTGGCTTTGAGGTCCTGGTGTGATGAGTTGGGTTGGGGGCTTCCCCTGAATCTGGGTTTGATACCTGTTACAAAGAATTCCCAGGTCTTCATCCAGAGGCCGTGCGTTGCGTACATGCAGCTTGTGTTCATCAGCTTCTGTCCACTGTAGTTCCAGCTCCCCCTATACACAATGTGCAAACTGGGGAGCAAGGAGCAGTGGTCTTTTCTCTAATGCACGTTCCCTGTGAAACGATGCTTTTTGGGAGTCACTTGTCTGTACTTTCTCCAATTACTGCACCCCCTCTCACCCCTGCCCAGTGCCATGGTGACCTATGAGGTTTCTATTTTCTTTTTTACTGACCTGAAACTCGGTCCTCCTGGACAGGAAAGTCAGGGGCCACAGTGTCTCACAGAATTGACCCCGGGCAGCAAGCACTGGGATCTCACTCCTCAGCAGTTCCTTGCCCCAACTACTATGTGGACAATGATTCCATACAGAAGGATCTGGGAACATCACTCTGGAGTTTGATTCTTTATCTACTCCCACAAAATGCCAGAGACTATCTGGCTTACAAAGCTGGACTTCAGGGATACTGGCCATGTAGCAGAGGATTTAACCTTGTCCCAAGAGAAGTCAGTTTTTTGCCCTCGGCCCATTGAAAGTAATCTCTGAGCCCTTGGGATCTTCTGGTCATGGTTTGCCTGCCAGCTTTGGGCCATACCAATAAGGTGGAGTTCTGGGCCAGAGGAACATGTGAGTGAACGTGGGTAGGGATTTGGGTCATATGGTATAAGCTTGACTTCTAGAGGGCATAGACTGAGGTCAGCCATGTGGGCACCAAAGTGCCTCCATGGTAGACTCCAGTAAAGAGTCTGGACCCCAAGGCTTGAGGGCTTCCCTGGTTGGCAATGTCATCACATATTGGTGCTGTGGAAGTGCACTGTCCTGACTCTAGGGAGAGGGGGAAGTGGAAGCCCCTTCATTTTGTGTCTTCCCGGACTCCCTGGTTGACTTAAACCTCTATCTTTTCACTGTAATAAACCATGAACCATAACCATGAGTATAACAGCTTTCTTGAGCCCTAAGTCCCAGCAGGTTATCAAACCTCAGCAGGGTCTTGAGGACCCCCAACTTGCACTTGGTGTCAAAAGTGAGGGAGGTTTTAAGACCTGCTCCGTGACTGCAGGCCACTATTGCGGTGATTCCCGACTGCCCCCAGACTTTCTTTTTTTATTTTTACAGTTTTATTTGTTTATTTTTGGCTGTGCTCAGTCTTCGTTGCTGTGTGTGGGCTTTCTCTAGTTGCAGAGAGCGAGGGCTACTCTCTAGTTGCGGTTCATGGGCTTCTCATTGCAATTTCTTCTCTTGTTGCAGAGCATGGGCTCTAGGGCGCAGGGACTTCAGTAGTTTAGCTGCCCTGAGGAATGTGGAGTCTACCCAGTCCGGGATCAAACCCATGGCCCCTGCACTGGCAGGTGAATTCTTAGCCACTCCCCGCCAGGGAAGTCCTGCTCCTGGACTTCAATAGCTCTCCAACTGGTCTATTCTTCTCAGCCCCGTCAGCTCTGGTGCTGCAGCCAGAGTGGGCATTTAAAACTGTCTGTCCTCTCGCATTTTCCCCTGCGGAAACCCTCCACTGTGCTGCATCTGCATGGACTCTCACGGTCTGGGCATGAGCTAAAACCCTGGTATAATCTGGCTTCTGCTGACTCTCTCCAAACCCATCCCCTTGTCTACCACATTCCAGCTCCCCACATTCCAGTCCCCTTTGGTGTGTGGCACACACCTGAGCTCTTACCTGCTTTGGAGCTATCTCCCATGCTAACCTCTTTCTTGCTCTTTGAGTCTCGCCTAATGTTAGCCTTATCTGAATGGCCAAAGAATTGATGCTTTTGAACTGTGGTGCTGGAGAAGACTCTTGAGAGTCCCTTGGACTGCAAGGAGATCCAACCAGTCCATTCTAAAGGAGATCAGTCCTGGGTGTTCATTGGAAGGACTGATGCTGAAGCTGAAACTCCAATACTTTGGCCACCTCATGCGACAAGTTGACTCACTGGAAAAGACTCTGATGCTATGAAGGATTGGGGGCAGGAGGAGACGGGGACGACAGAGAATGAGATGGCTGGATGGCATCACCAACTCGATGGACATGAATTTGAGTGAACTCCGGGAGTTGGTGATGGACAGGGAGGCCTGGCGTGCTGTGATTCATGGGGTCGCAAAGAGTCGGACACGACTGAGCGACTGAACTGAACTGAACTGAACTGAACTGAACTGAATGTTAGCCTTTTCGAGAAAGTTCAGGGCATCTCATTTGCCATCTCAGAATCTATTCATAGCCTTTCCAGCACCCCTCTCAGTGTGGACTCATACACTTATATTGTTCTCTTTCCTGTTTATTTCTACTCTTTCCATGCTGGACATCCCTCAAAGGCAGAGACTTTGTGTGTATTTTACTTGCAGTTGTAGTTCTTGTATGTAGATCTTGAACCCAGCATCAGGTGGCTAGTCAAACCTTGCTTGTTGGAGCAATGAGTGACCTTCCACCGTAGCTACCACATGGCTAACCTTCACCAGCACTAGCTGGTGGTGCCTCAGCCTCCTTGATCAAGCTCCGCACAGATGTGGTCCCAAGCAGCATGCTCCTGTGGGTCCTGACAGATCTCCTGGCTCCTGGGGTGTGTGTGTGTGTGTGTGTGTGTGTGTGTGTGTATTGTCCCTTTCCTTCCACTTTCCTGGTTGGGTTATGCTGTGACTTAACCTAGTTATAGGCCTGATGGCAGGAGGGTAGGCAGGGGCAGACCCTGGGTTCAGTCCATTTTGTCCTGTGTGGGAGAGAGTTTCATATTGTCTTCAAGCAGAAGGAAGGGTCTGCTTTTCTATGCATCTGTCCTTGATTTTGTGTTTCACAGAGTTTCTTCTGCCTCTCTGTTGTATTCTGGAGCTCCATCATTGCTGGCTGTTTTCATTGGGATCTAGTTGTTTATTCATTGTTTTTTGGAGGGAGATGAGCACTGAAACCTGCTAGTTCTCCATCTTGCTGTCGTTACTGGAGAGTCTTTCCCCAGTGATTCAGCACATGATCCGTTTGGTGAATATTCTGCATACATTTGGAAAGAATGAGTACCTGGAATTGTTGGATTTAGTGTTCTGTTAATGTCAGTTAGGTCCATATGGTTAATGTCTGTATCTTCTATTTCCTTACTGATTTTGGTTGACTTTTTCTATCAATAGTTGATGGAGGGGTGTTAGAATCTCCAACTATAATTGTGGAACTCTCTCTTTAATTCTTTCAATTTTTGCCTTAGGTATTTGAAATTTTACAGTTTGATACTTCAGGCCTGTGGATTTTATACTTTTCCTAATAAATTAACTATTTTTTTTTTTTAATGGAGCACTACTGTCTTCAAACCTAGTTAATCTGTTATTAATATAACCCCTCTAGGCTTCTTTTTATTGTTTGCCTAGTATCATTTTCTTTTTTTAAACAATTTTTATTTATTTTATTTTTGTTTTAGAGGCTAATTACTTTACAATATTGTATTGGTTCTGCCATACATTGACATGAATCTGACACGGATGTACACGTGATCCCCATCCTGAAACCCCCTCCCACCTCCCTCCCCATCCCATCCCTCTGGGTGGGTCATCCCAGTGCACCAGCCCCGAGCACCCTGTCTCATGCATCGAACCTGGACTGGCGATCCATTTCACATATGATAATATACGTGTTTCAGTGCCAGTCTCCCAAACCATCCCACCCTCGCCCTCTCCCACAGAGTCCAAAAGACTGTTCTATACATCTGTGTCTCTTTTGCTGTCTCGCATACAGGGTTATCGTTACCATCTTTCTAAATTTCATATATATGTGTTAGTATACTGTATTGGTGTTTTTCTTTCTGGCTTACTTCACTCTGTATAATAGGCTCCAGTTTCATCCACCTCATTAGAACTGATTCAAATGTATTATTTTTAATGGCTAAGTAATATTCCATTGTGTATATGTACCACAGTTTTCTTATCCATTTGTCTGCTGATGGACATCTAGGTTGCTTCCATGTCCTGGCTATTATGAATAGTGCTGTGATGAACACTGGGGTACACGTGTCTCTTTCCATTCTGGTTTTCTCAGTGTGTTTGCCCAGCAGTGGGGTCGTATGACAGTTCTATTTCCAGTTTTTTAAGGAATCTCCACACTGTTCTCCATAGTGGCTATACCCTAGTATCGTTTTAACCTGTCTTCTACTTTCAATCTTTCTGTGTTGCTGACAACCTCTGCTTTTTCACTGGGGTGTGTAGTACATTTATGTTTAATATAATCAGTGATATGGCCATAATGAAATCTATAATTTTGCTGTTTGTTTTCTGTTTGTGTTCCTGCTTATTCGTCATTTATACCTCCTTTTCTTCCTTCATTGTGGTTAATTTATTCTCCACTTGATAGCTCAGTTGGTAAAGAATCTGCCTGCAATGCAGGAGACCCAGGTTCAATTCCTGGGTTGGGAAGATCCACTGGAGAAGGGACAGGCTACCCACTCCAGTATTCTTGGGCTTCCCTTGTGGCTCAGCTGGTAAAGAATCCGCCTGCGACGCAGGAGATCTGGGTTCAATTCCTGGGTTGGGAAGATCCCCTGGAGAAGGGAAAGGCTACCCACTCCAGTGTTCTGGCCTGGAGAAATCCATGGGCTGTATAGTCCCTGGGGTGACAAAGAGTTGGACACGATTGAGCGACTTTCACTTAATCTGTTAATTTATATATTACCTTTGTAGACTTAGCCACTGCACTTTTGTAGTGGCTGCTCTAGGGAGGACTATATGTATATATATAATTATATTATATATTACACATTCTGAAAGAGATGGGAATCCCAGACCACCTGACCTGCCTCTTGAGAAACCTGTATGCAGGTCAGGAAGCAACAGTTAGAACTGGACATGGAACAACAGACTGGTTCCAAATAGGAAAAGGTGTACGTCAAGGTTGTATATTGTCACCTTGCTTATTTAACTTATATGCAGAGTACATCATGAGGAACGCTGGGCTGGAAGAAGCACAAGCTGGAATCAAGATTGCTGGGAGAAATATCAATAACCTCAGATATGCAGATGACACTACCCTTATGGCAGAAAGTGAAGAGGATCTCAAAAGCCTCTTGATGAAAGTGAAAGAGGAGAGTGAAAAGGTTGGCTTGAAGCTCAACATTCAGAAAACAAAGATCATGGCATCTGGTCCCATCACTTCATGGGAAATAGATGGAAAAACAGTGGAAACAGTGTCAGACTTTATTTTTTTGGGCTCCAAAATCACTGCAGATGCTGATTGCAGCCATGAAATTAAAAGACACTTGCTCCTTGGGAGGAAAGTTATGACCAACCTTGATAGTATACTGAAAAGCAGAGACATTACTTTGCCAACCAAGGTCCGTCTAGTCAAGGCTATGGTTTTTCCCGTGGTCATGTATGGATGTGAGAGTTGGACTGTGAAGAAGGCTGATCGCCGAAGAATCGATGCTTTTGAACAGTGGTGTTGGAGAAGACTCTTGAGAGTCCCTTGGACTGCAAGGAGATCCAACCAGTCCATTCTAAAGGAGATCAATCCTGGATGTTCTTTGGAGGGACTGATGCTAAAGCTGAAACTGCAGTACTTTGGCCACCTCATGCAACGGGTTGACTCACTGGAAAAGACTCTGATGCTGGGAAGGGTTGGGGGCTGGAGGAGAAGGGGACGACCGAGAATGAGATGGCTGGATGGCATCACCGACTCTGTGGACATGGGTTTGAGTGTACTCCGGGAGTTGGTGATGGACAGGGAGGCCTGGCGTGCTGTGATTCATGGGGTCGCGGAGAGTCGGACACGACTGAGCGACTGAACTGAACTGAACTGAACTGATATATATGTATTTAAAGGACTGAATGGGAGAAGTGATATCTTTCATACACGGTGGGGGAGATGTCTTAGAATTTAGCTGTTGAGCACCTCAATGTCTAGAGTTTGGGGAGGTGAGGGGAAACTAGCCAAGGTGACTGAGAAGGCCTCGATTAAGGTGAGAAAGCGTACAAAAGAGAAAGGTCATGTTTTTCCGCTGATGTCAAACAAAAAGAGACTTTCTAGGGAAGTGAGTTAATGACTGTGTTCGCATTGCCAGAGGAGGGGTGTGTGTGATGGGGGCTGAGGATTAATCGTTGTGTTTGGCCATGTTGGTAGGGGTTGGGAGGGAGTCATTGGTAATCTTGGCAGAAGAATGAAAAGAAAGTTGTTTAGAGTTACTTGAGAGAATGAGAAGGGATGAAGTAGGAACAGCATGTAAAGACAACTCTTTTAAGAAATATTTCTTCAAAGGGGAGCAGAAAAGTAGTGCAGTTTCGAGGGAGATTTGCATCAAGGGAGGGTTTTACTATAGTTGTTGGGAGACACTAGTATTAATATTTAATGTTGTTGTTGGAAGATACTAGCATATTTATACTAATGGAATGACTCAGGGCAGGGTAAAGAAACACATAATCCAAAATATAAACCACACTAATGCATAGACATGTGCTTATTAACAGTAATTATATTTTGATTGTAGGATCATGAATGATTTTTATATTTGTTTCTGGTTGAAAATCTGTACTTTATACGTTTTTCCCTACAATAAGCTCAACTAACATTAAAAATAAAAAAGTGAAGTGGCGGAGATAATTAAATTCACCGAGAAAACCAGAGCTTTCTCATCTCTCTGAAAGCCTTTTTTCTTTTCGTATGAGCAAAGTATGTTTGCTCACGGCAAAAACATTAAAACAGTATAGAAAAGTTAATAAGTAGAAGCTAAAATCTCCCTGATTGACCCTCTCTCTTAATACCCAATTTCCACAGCTTAGCAGTAAAGTTGGTGGTGTGTATTTCAGGAAAATTTCACACACACACACACACACACACACACACACACACTCACACAGAGGCTTCCCTGGTGGATCAGCGGTAAAGAATCTGCCTGCAATGCAGGAGACCTGGATTTGATTCCTGGGTTGGGAAGATCCCTTGGAGGAAGGCATGGCAACCCACTCTAGTACCCTTGCCGAGGGAATTCCATAGACAGAGGAGCCTGACAAGCTGCAGTCCATAGGGTTGCACAGAGTCAGACACAACTGAATTGACTAAGCAGTGTGTATACATATATTTATGAATGTCTCCTTTCCCCCTACCTAAACAGGATTATATATATATTGTTCTGGAACTTTCTTTGGAAACAGTGACTTATCGGCACATATGCATGCATGGGTACTCAATTACTCTGTTGTGTCCGACTGTCTGTGACCCCATGCACTGTAACCCACCAGTCTCCTCTGTCCATGGGATTTTCTAGGTATGAATACTGGAGTAAGTTACCATTTCCTCCTCCAGGGGATATTCCTGACCTAGGAACTGAGCACATTTCTCCTGCATTGACAAGTGGCTTCTTTACCATTGAGCGCCCTGGGAAGCCTCTTCAGCACATATAGGTCTTCCTGTTTAAAAAGAATGATTGTGGAATATGCCATCATGTGGGCATTTCAAAATCTCTCTCCTAGTGGGTGGACCCTCTCCCTCCCGGTGTATTTCCTGCTGCTACAATAATATTCACTTAATTTATTGTAAATGTTGGCTTACTTGTGAGAGTAAGTTAGTGGGATAGATCCCTGGAAATGGAATTGTTAAATCAAAGGCATGAGCATTTAAAAACTAATGAGTATCACCAAATAGTCCTTCTGAAAGATCTTGCCAGTTTAGTCCATTTTCTGCGTATCATCTAGTACTGTCTATTGTTAAATATTTTGCCAATTTGAAACTTAATAATGGTCTCTTGCTATTAGTTGAATTTCTTTATGAGTGAAGTTGAATATCTTTTCCTATGTTTAATGTTCATTTATATTTTTCTGTGGACTGGTGCTTTCACTACTGGTTGTGTTTCACTTATTAATTTGCCAGAACTTTCTATTTATGAAGGTGCTCAATCTTGTTATCAGTTCAGTTCAGTCACTCAGTCGTGTCTGACTCTTTGCGACCCCATGAACCACAGCACGCCATGCCTCCCTGTCCATCACCAACTCCTGGAGTCTACCCAAACCCATGTCCATCGAGTCAGTGATGCCATCCAGCCATCTCATCCTTTGTCATCTCCTCCTCCTGCCCTCAATCTTTCCCAGCATCACGGTCTTTTCCAATGAGTCAGCTCTTCGCATCAGGTGGCCAAAGTACTGAAGTTTTCAGCTTCAACAGCAGTCCTTCCAATGAACAACCAGGACTGATCTCCTTTAGGATGGACTGGTTGGATCTCCTTGCAGTCCAAGGGACTCTCAAGAGTCTTCTCCAGCACCACAGTTCAAAAGCATCAATTCTTCTGCACTCAGCTTTCTTCACAGTCCAACTCTCACATCCATACATGACCACTGGAAAAACCATAACCTTGACTAGACGGACCTTTGTTGGCAAAGTAATGTCTCTGCTTTTTAATATGCTGTCTAGGCTGATTATAACTTTCCTTCTAAGGAGTAAGCGTCTTTTAATTTCATGGCTGCAATCACCATCTGTAGCAATCTTGGAGCCCAGAAAAATAAAGTCAGCCCCTGTTTCCACTGTTTACCCATCTATTTGCCATGAAGTGATGGGACTGGATGCCATGATCTTAGTTTCCTGAATGTTGAGCTTTAAGCCAACTTTTTCACTCTCCTCTTTCACTTTCATCAAGAGGCCCTTTAGTTCTTCTTCACTTTCTGCCATAAGGGTGGTGTCATCTGCATATCTGAGGTTATTGATATTTCTCCAGGCAATCTTGATTCCAGCTTGTGCTTCTTCCAGCCCAGCGTTTCTCATGATGTACTCTGCATATAAGTTAAATAAGCAGGGTGACAATACACAGCTTTGACATACTCCTTTTCCTATTTGGAACCAGTCTGTTTCCATGTCCAGTTCTAACTGTTGCTTCCTGACCTGCATACAGGTTTCTCAAGAGGCAGGTCAGGTGGTCTGGTATTCCCATCTCTTTCAGAATTTTCCACAGTTTATTGTGATCCACACAGTCAAAGGCTTTGGCATAGTCAATAAAGCAGAAATAGATGTTTTTCTAGAACTCTCTTGCATTTCGATGATCCAGCGGATGTTGGCAATTTGATCTCTGGTTCCTCTGCCTTTTCACAAACCAGCTTGAACATCTGGAAGTTCACAGTTCACGTACTGCTGAAACCTGGCTTGGAGAGTTTTGAGCATGACTTTACTAGCATGTGAGATGATTGCAATTGTGCGGTAGTTTGAGTGTTCTTTGGCATTGTCTTTCTTTGGGATTGTAATGAAGACTGACCTTTGCCAGTCCTGTGGCCACTGCTGAGTTTTCCAGATTTGCTGGCATATTGAGTGCAGCACTTTAAACCATCATCTTTCAGGATCTGAAATAGCTTAACTGGAATTCCATCACCTCCACTGGCTTTCTTTGTAGTGATGCTTCCTAAGGCCCACTTGACTTCACATTCCAGGATGTCTGGCTCTAGATGAGTGATCACACCATCATGATTATCTGGGTCATGAAGATCTTTTTTGTACAGTTCTTCTGTGTATTCTTGCTACCTCTTCTTAATATCTTCTGCTTCTGTTAGGTCCCTACCATTTCTGTCCTTTATTGAGCCCATCTTTGCATGAAATGTTCCCTTGGTATCTCTAATTTTCTTGAAGAGATCTCTAGTCTTTCCCATTCTATTGTTTTCCTGTATTTCTTTGCATTGATCCCTGAGGAAGGCTTTCTTATCTCTCCTTGCTATTCTTTGGAACTCTGCATTCAAATGGGTATATCTTTTCTTTTCTCCTTTGCTTTCACTTCCCTTCTTTTCACAGCTATTTGTAAGGCCTCCTCAGAGAGCCATTTTGCTTTTTTGCATTTCTTTTTCTTGGGGATGGTCTTGATTCCTGTCTCCTGTACAATGTCACGTACCTCCATTCATAGTTCATCAGGCACTCTATCAGATCTAGCCCCTTAAGTCTGTTTCTCACTTCCACTGTATAGTCATAATGGATTTGATTTAGGTCATACCTGAATGGTCTAGTGGTTTTCTCCACTTTCTTCAATTTAAGTCTGCATTTGGCAATAAGGAGTTCATGATCTGAGTCACAGTCAGCTCCTGATCTTGTTTTTGCTAACTGTATAGAGCTTCTCCATCTTTGGCTGCAAAGAATATAATCAATCTGATTTCGGTGTTGACCATCTGGTGATGTCCATGTAGAGTCTTCTCTTGTGTTGTTGGAAGAGGGTGTTTGCTATGACCAGTGTGTTCTCTTGGCAGAACTCTATAAGCCTTTGCCCTGCTTGTCATATGTGACATAAATCTCTTCTGATTGTATAATTTTTCTTTTAACTTTGTTGATAATATTTATTTTTCTGATACAGAAGTTTATCTTTTTATCAAAACTCTTTTCCTTTTTTGGCTTCTGTGTTTTATGTAATATTAAGTATTCTCCACTGCAAGATTTTAAAATAATTTGTTGTATTATTGTCATGAAAGTGACTTTCAGTCTCCCCAGCTTTAAGCTCTGCATCCAGGGGAATAGTTTGAGCGGGGACAGGGAGGGGATGTGGCTTCACATGGCCGCATGTCACCTCACTTGGCCAGTGAAGCTCCTATCAGGCCCCAGGCTTCCAGGACTCCTTTATAGCCACTCTTTCCAACCTCTCAAAGTGGTCAGAATGTTCAGGCTTCCAGGGTTCAGGTACCCATTTTTTTGGGTACCTTTAAGAAGTGGCCCACGTGCCAAAGCCTGTATGCGGGCTGAGTCTTAGGGATGCCAGGAAACCTCCTCTGAATGCTCCAACCATTGACTGTAACCTTCCGAGCTTTGGGCCTATCTCATCCATGCCTCAGAGTTTCTTCCTGAATTACAGAAGCAGAGAATTTTAGAACCAAGAGAAACCCTAGAGATCATCTAAGTCAGAGTCAATTTTATAGTCAGAGAAACAAGTAAAGCCAAGGATGTGTTGATAGTAAGTGACAGGCCAGGTCCCTTTGGACCAAGCGCTGACCCCTCGCTGCTCGCATCCTCTCTGAATCAGTTTCCTTGAAGGCTCCCTGAGGATGCTCCTGGGCATCCTGCAGCTTATCACCCACGCTCATTAGACAGAGATGAATAGTAGTGGGTGCTTTATGAACCCCTGGGGATTTGTAGGCTGGGCAAAGTGTCCACAGCTCAGTGTGCCCAGAAAGGCCACTTTGGACATGGATTTGAGCCTGTCTTAGGGAAGAGCAGTGGCAGACAGACTCCAGGTCCCCTGAAATGGAACACAGGGGAATACAAGATGAGAGTAGGGTTCACTCTGCTACTGGCTCTTGAGGACCTGCAGGGAGGGGTGGGACAGCAGCCACTTGCCAGTAGTTTTGATGACAAAGTGGGCAGGGGCTGAGCCACAGTCAAGTACAGGGGAATCTGTGGTTCTTCACAGGCCAGTGTTCAGAAAACATGGGAGAGGCATTTGTTCTGGACTCTGGGACTCCCGTGGTCATTCCTCCCTGCCTCCAATGGATGCCTGAAGCCAGGAAAGCTAGGTAAGCTCAGCATCGAAGAAGCTGAGCCACCAGAGACCATGGGAGATAGGTTAAGAGCAGCAGTACGCTGGGACTGGTTTTTGGGTTATTTCATGTATGGATGTGAGAGTTGGACTGTGAAGAAAGGTGATTGCCGAAGAATTGATGCTTTTGAAGTGTGGTGTTGGAAAAGACTCTTGAGAGTCCCTTGGACTGCAAGGAGATCCAACCAGTCCATTCTAAGGGAGATCAGTCCTGGGTGTTCATTGGAAGGACTGATGCTAAAGCTGAAACTCCAATACTTTGGCCACCTCATGCGAAGAGTTGACTCACTGGAAAAGACTCTGATGCTGGGAGGGATAGGAGGCAGGAGGAGAAGGGGACGACAGAGAATGAGATGGCTGAATGGCATCACCGACTCTGTGTACATGAGTTTGAGCGAACTCTGGGAGTTGGTGATGGACAGGGAGGCCTGGCGTGCTGTGATTCATGGGGTCGCAAAGAGTCGGACATGACTGAGTGACTGAACTGAACTGAACTGAACTAAGTGGCGGTTTAGGTGCTTGAATAGGGGTTCCAGACTGGTATGGGGATCTGTTTTAACAGGAAACTAAGTGGGAGAGACAATGGAAAAAAGAAAATCGCAGACTTAGGGTTCTGTTCTTCCAAGGGTAGCGTGTCAGGGGACACCGACTCTGGGAAACTTCCAGTCGGAATGCTCAGAAAGATGAGAGGAGCCTCATGATGTAAAATCCTACTGATCCTCCTGGCACTTGATTTATTTTAATTACAATTATAAAGCATGTCCCTATAACTCTAGCCCCTGACATGTGAGGCAGATAGAATCACTTACAATTAAAAAAAAAATCACTCTGAAGGCGGGTGCTAGCATTTGCCCAGTCTGGAATTTGACCAGGTGCCTCCTCTGAGCTCCATGTTGTGGGTACTGGCCTCCACACTTCTTGGCTGGTGGCTCTGGTGCCACATAGCCATGGGCTGCCCACTGGGCATCTGGGACCAGGCGCCCTTGGGTTGGAGCTGCTGTGGCCTCTGCCTGCCTTGATCCACATGGTCTGCGTGTCCCTTCCCTCCACAGGTGCAGTGTGTCCCCCTCTCAGGGAGGCCATGGTGTTGGATGGGCCACACCGATTTGAGAAGATCTGTATCCTTCACTGTGGCTTCCCTGAGCAGAGATGGGGGAAGTGTGCTCTGTGTCCTGGGGGGCCACTCAACTGGCAGGCTCTAAGCCTCCATGTGCAGCAGCCATGGGCTCTTTCCTCCAAGTCCAGTGTATGCAGGACACATATCCAACAGGGAGATTAGGTCAGCGGAAAGGCAAGACCAGTGTGTGTGTGCGTGTGTGTGTGTGTGTGTGCGCGCGCGCGCGCGTGTGTGTGTATGTGTAACGTGTTGTCTTCAAGCCCAGCTCCACTCCATTCAGTTCAGTTCAGTCGCTCAGTCGTGTCTGACTCTCCGTGACCCCATGAATCACAGCACGCCAGGCCTCGCTGTCCATCACCAACTCCCGGAGTTCACTCAAACTCATGTCCACAGAGTCAGTGATGCCATCCAACCATCTCATTTTCTGTCGTCCCCTTCTCCTCCCACCCCCAACCTTTCCCAGCATCAGAGTCTTTTCCAGTGATAGTGGGTGCCAACGAACTATCTTTCAGATTAAGGTGGATGAGTTGAGTTTCTGTCACTTGCTCCCTGAATGTTTTGACTCTCTGCCTTATATCTGAGGACTGGGTGGGAATTCCTCATCTCCATGGCTAGCCCAAGCTCTCACCTGGAGTTTCTTCACCCCACTCCCCACCTCACCAGTTCCCATTGGGAAACTATTTTCTCCCCATTAGGGAGTGAGTTGAGCTCACCCACCTCTTCCCCATCCCCTCCCTGTCTCAGGGCTTCAAGGGTCCTGAAGGCCTTGCCTTGGGTTAGCTGAGCTGGTCTCCTGACCTGCAGTTGCCCCCATGGATGCAGCACAGCCAATGGGATGTGATCCTGAGCTTGTCTGCTGGGCAGTGACTGACTCCTAGCCTGGCCACCCCCACCCCAAGCCAGCCTCCAGAAAGGGCCCCCAGTGGTCAAGCCTCAGCTGCTGCTCAGTCTGGAGGCCGTGTCCTGGCACCTGGATGAGGGCGTGGGGTGCGACTCCTCCAGGAGCAGGTCTCAGAGGAACCTGTGGGTGGTCCCAGGTGGCACTATGGTGGCAAGGCTGAGTGGCTCCTGAAAGGTCCAGGCATGTGTCTTGAGGACATATTAGAAGCGTTTGTATCTCTTCTCACTTCTGCCAAGAGACGTAAGGGTGTTTAGATCATGTGTTCCAAGGAATACAAGGCTCTGGGCCCTCTCACTCAGGTGGGAACCTTGGCCAACAAGGTGGGGTGAAAGCAGGCAGATGTTGGGGACCCACAGATATGGGGCCACAGAAACCATGAATATGACTTCCAGCTTGCTATAGCTGTGCCCAGGGTCCCTGTGGAGGGTTGTTTTGAGGACCTCACCCTCCGACCATGTCCAGCTTCTCTCCCTCTCCTCTGGCTTCCAGGGACAGCATAGCCTCCGGCTATCTCCATCCCCTCCTTCTGGCTTCTGTGGATCCCATCAAATGTAAGCCCCATGGCAAAGAACCCATCCACGACGAATCAAGGCAGTCCATGCTTTCAAATATTAAATCTGTTCAGAATATTAAATAATTTCCTCTTCAATGATCCCAGTAAATTTAATTAGCGCTTGTTCTCCCAATAGAGTTGTCTCCTGGTTTCAGAGATGTTGCAGTCACGAGTACGGGGGCTCAGATTCTGGCAGTGTGCATGGCTGGACAGTCTCCCCCGACAGCCCCCCTCAGGGGCAGCTGTCCCAGTTCATTAGCTGCCACATCCCTGTGACTGGGTGGGAGGTGGGCAGGCAACACGAGCACTGTCCTCTGCAGGCCGTCCATTCTCTAGGAAGGGGTCCAAGTGGAGTTTGGGTACCAAAAGCCCTTACTGGTTGTGAGGTTATAAAAAGACTGTGGCCCCCACCTTGGGGCTTTTTCTCTCTGGCTCTCTTAGATCAGATGCTCTGGGAGAAGCCAGCTTCTGAAACCGAGGCCAGCTTTCTGAGTCTGGGTTATTGAGACTCATTTTCCTGATCTGTAATTTGGGGGCAGTAACACCAACCTCAAGGCATCATTTCAAAGGTTAAATGAGGAAATTGCCTGTTGGGTGTGTGGCCCACAGTAGGAATTCAATAAAAATTAATTTTCTTTTATTGCTCTCATGAATCATGAGCTTCCAAAATATTTATAGTGTAATGATGAAAATTCCAGAACTTTAGTTCAAAATAATAAACCCAAGAGGGAGCTCCTCCTGAGAGGACCCAGAGAGAGGGCTAGATTGTGTTGCCAAGATGGTCCATGAGCTCCAAAGAGACATGGGGAACTCCTGACGGCTTGATGCCAGCAAGTCAACTCAAAACTTAATTGAAAAGGAAAGTCAAGAGGTTGACCATGGTATTCCCTCAGCTTCTTGGTCAAAGGCACGGGGACCTTGAACCCCTGCAGGTGGAGCCTTGCCTTTATCAGGAATTGTCCTGATTCTTCCTTCTGCTTCAAGCTGATGCGCTGGCAGATAAATTGCCCCTGTAACATTTCTCATCAAAATGTAAAAATACTCCTTATATTTTTCCTGGTTACAAATATGATTGAGATCCAACTTAGAATATACAATGAAGTTCAAACAAGAACAATAAAAAATTACCCATTGTTCATCTGTCCAGAGGGAATCACCTCCAGCCAAGAGAGTGTGTCCCTCCAGCCTGTTTCAGAGCCTGGAGAGTGTAAGTGGCATTGTATTGCACACAGTTTTAGAAATCTTTCCAATCAAAGCCTTATGAGCACTTTGCGGTGGCACTGAATGTTCTTCTACGGAAGGATTTGTAATGAGTGCACAAATTATTTACCAAGCACCCAGGAGTTGCATATTCAGTTTGTTTTCAGTCTTTTGATGTCATAAGCAATGCTGCAAATGTTCTGGTACATAAATCTTCCAAGATAAATCTTTGCGTTTGTTCCTGAGTTTCTCCTTAGGGTGAATTCCTACAAGTTGAATTGATGAGTTAAAGGTTAAACACATTTTGGAAGCTTTTGATCCAAGTACCAATCTGCCCTCCAGACAGACGCCCCCTTCGACCCCACCAACTAGTGCAGGAGAGGGTCACTTCCCAGCAGAAGCATGGAATGCAGTCCGCAGTTTCAAAATCCGGCGGGTGGAGAAGTGGAAGTGTGTTTTTGTTTTGATTTGCGTTGCTTTGGTGGCTGGTGAGATCAGACACTTTCTGTGCTTTGGGGTCCTTTTTAAGTCTTCTTTGTGAGTTGCCTCTTCAAGCCCCCTCCTGTTGCGGTCTCGGCCAGCATATGTGTCCCCATCTTTGGTGTTTAAAGATGGTGTTGGAGGTGAAGACAGCCATGTTAACATGTGGGAGTGTGGATGAAAATACTGATAGAGGATGGCAAGGCCACTCTGTGGGTGGAGTGTGTCTTCATGTTTTTCTCAAATCGCTTACCATGTGACATTGTTATTGCGCTGTTTACCCGTCTGCCTCCCCAACTTAGCACCCAGTGCCTGCAGGGCTGCATCAGATCCTTTTCATGCCTGTGAGCCACTGACTGACCGAGAGCTGGGCACTAGGAAGGTGCTCAAAGAATATATGTTGGATAAATGAATGCATGAGGAATTACTGTCTTTGGGGAAATGGCAAAGTTGTTCATGAAGGCAGCTTAAGACTGCCTGTCCCTTCATGTGACACTTTTGGAACATCCCTGAGTGTTAAGTGGGCAAGCCAAGAAGATGAGGACAGTATGACAGTCCTATTCAAAAAGCGCCAATGCTTTGGAGCAAGAATAGTAGGAAAAATTTGCATTTTATTCATTTAGCATCAAAAAGCACAGGGTTTGGGGAAAAAAAAGTGGCTGCTTGGTGGGCACAGGGTCTCCGTTTGGGGTGATGGAAATGTTTTGGAACTAGATAAGGGTTATTTTTGCACAATATTGTGAATGTGCTAAACAGCACCGAACTGCACACTTTAAAATGGTTAATTCCAGGTTATGTGAATTTCATCTTAGTTTAAAAAAAAGCACAAGGTTTCCTGGCTGTTCCCTGCTCCCAGCCACTTTAGCCTGATATGTAGTATGTCCCAACCACCAAAGACTCTGCTGTCTTGCAGTGGAGAAGGAAATTGCATTGGTGCACCAGGCCCTTGGTTTGTTGTGTTAGCCCTGAAGTCACAGATCAGAATAGGTCTCACTGTCCAGGGGAGTTGGCAGGGAGACGGGTGGGGAGTGAGCTGGGTTTGCAGAAAGCTGAACAGAGGGTGCATCTGGGTCAAGGGTCAGTGTGGGGTCCAAAGTAATTGGCCAAGGTTGGTTGACCATCTGTAGGCCTGATCTTGTGTGGGGGCAGAGGAGGACCCTCCGGGTAGGGAGTGGCCACAGCCTGGCCAAGGAAAGGTCAACACTCCATTTGGATTCGGGCTCCCCCAGCAGAGCAGGGAGAGGCAAGTGTGTAGGGGCTTCTAAATGCTCAGGAGATCCCTTTTCTGGGGACTGGGCATTGTGAGGACCCTGGAGCAGGGGAGCTGGCCTGAGAACAAGGCTCCATCTATTAGTCTGCTGCTAAGGGGGTGGTTAATTGAGGGATGGAGGGGTCATTGTTTGACTTTGAAATTTTGCAGTTTGAGAGCCATACCCTCTGTCCCTCAGTGCCCTTCCCCCTTGCCAGGTGGGACTTGGCCATGAAGCTCCCGGAAGCAGGGAGGAGACAGGAGGGAAGGAGGCACAAGAGTTATTTTAGAAAAGAATGAGCTTCCAGAGGGGGAGGTAGAAGGAGGAAGATCTCTTGAAACAATAGGCAGCTCACCTCTCTTCCTGCCCACAGGTCTCCTTTGAGCACTGGCACTGCTGAGCTGGTCTGGGGCAGCCAGGCTGCTTCAGACAGAACTGTAGGCTCCCACTCCTGGAGACTGACTGAGGGTCATGAGGTCTGTCCCCGCACATTAGCACAGAAGCAAACCAAGCCCTGAAGATGCCCACAGCAGGTCCCTATCACACAGGCGGCCAGGCTAAGCTGGTCACCCAGGTCCTCTGTCCTCTGGTCTGGGATTGTCCTCCCCACCAAAGAGTCCAGCCACCTCGTTTGGCAAGAACCGGCCAAGTGGTTGAGGGGGCCTGTGGCCATAGGGCCATGCTTGGTGAACAGTTCCCGGGGGGGTTAGTGTCTCATTTTCAATGTTCATCTTATTTTGGTAGAAATCTGTCCCAGACATCCCAGGGGGCTGACTGTCCTGAATATGCATACGTGGGGGCCCTGATCCAAGGATTTGGGTACACTGGGCCACTTATTGCCACTGTTGGGAACCAAACAAGAGGCCCAGCCTGGCATTGGGGATGCTCCCCTGGATGGGCCAGGAGACCAAGTCTGCTGGGCAGCAGTGGAAGACCTGTGACCCCAGGGTTGCCACGCCTCACAAAGGTGTCAAAAGTGACATCTGCCCAGCCCACCTCTCCACTTCACTTGGAGATTCAGTGCTGGATGGAGACAAAAATGTAGCTTTAGTTAGGATGTAGATGGGGCTGAGCAGGGAGGGGAAGGAGTGAGAGGTATGGCTGCGTTTCAGGACTGGGGACTCTGTTAGGAGAGATAGGGACATGAACAGGGTGTGTGGGCTGAACTGTCCCCCGGATTCACATGTTGAAGTCCTAACCCCTAGCACCTCAGGACATGCCTGTATTTGGAGGTGGGATCTTTAGAGAGGCAGTTAGGCTAAACTGAGTTCATATGGATGGGCCCTAATCCAACATGACTGGTGTCCTTATCAGAAGAGGTTAGGGCACAGAAGAATGATCACGTGAGGAAACAGGGAGAAGGAACCAGCCCGTCAGCACCTTGATCTCGGCCTGCCGGCCTCCAGTGTCTGTGCTGCTTCATTTTGGTGAACCAGGGACACTAACACAGGGGCAGGGTGCAATGTGGGCAGCCCTCCCCAGGGTGGGTGCCTTGGCCGGAGTCCCCTGGAGCTGGAGGGAGGCGGCTTGCCTCCTGCTGTTGCTCTGGTCAGGCAGAGGGCCTCGGAACTGGGAATCTGGCTGGTGGTGGTGACCAGCATCGCCTTTGTTGTGGGGACACGATCAGGTGAGTTTGTACAGGACCCTGCGTACTGGACACATAGATAACACAGTGCCCTGAGGTCTCTGGGAGGAAGCATGGAAATTAAGCCACAGTGTAAAAATGTCAGGTTCTAAGAGGCCTACGATCCACCTGCAGTTTTCCCTCCTCTGTTATTTATTCTTCTGCCTCCTTCAGGGTGACTCCCAAGCCACGTCATTAACACATGCCCTGACCTGTAGGATGTATGGGCCATCACATGTTTGCCAGAAGCCATGTGACAGCAGCCAGCACCCCGTGGGGACCGCATTGCATGCACCCATGTGTCCTGCAGGCTTTCCTGCCTCTGTGAGCTCTCAGTGACTGGGGAGGGTGTGGGCTGCCTTTGGTTTCTAGAGGACATTGATCGGGTCATGTCCCAGTGAAACTGATGTCATTTCAGCCACCCCAAGAACTGTCAACTCAGTTCACAGACTCAAAAGAAAATTTAAAAACTGTAAGTGAGGTGATGGACATGAACTAAATTATTTGGCAATTCCTACAATATATACATATGTCAGATCATTATGTAGTATACCTTAAACAATGCAATCTTATATCAATTTTATCTTAACAGAACTGGAAGAAAAAAGTTTATGGAAATAGTAAAGGTCTGAATTTTCCATTAAGGCACTCAGTAGATTCCAAACTTTAATGATAAAAGTCATCCAAAGTGATTCAGTGAAGTATTCTTTCTAACTATGTTAGTTACTGAGATTATTTAATAGCGGTACCCTGAAAATGTACATCCTCACGGCAAGCTACCTACTCAGGAATGTGGGAGGGCATTGTATTCAGTTACTCACTGGCCTGGAGCAGGCTTTCCTATCGTGCTTTCAACCCAGGGATGATGCAGACTGAAGGTGAAAAGTTGGACTGACGGCGTACTCGAATTCAGCGCAACTTCGTTTTAACTATTCAATAATGTGTCAAGATGGCAGAATCAACATGGATGACCATTTGGATTAAATTTAACAGAAGTAAGTTGAAACCCCCACCCTCACATGTTTGGGCATATGCACGGAAACCACGTGGAAGAAACGGACCGGAAATGAGGCAGCCTGTGTTGTGGCGACCATTAGGACATCTTAGTGGAAACCCCGTGTCTGAAGGGGGAGGATTTCGTGTCCTCTGCCATCCACCTGTGGTGGGACTGGTGCCAGGACTTGTGCAAAATCCCGAGATTCAGCAGGACCATGACCACAGCAGAGTCTGGGTCCATCTGGAGAGGAAGGTTTTCCTGCAGTGCAGGCTCTCCTCTAGTGGGGAGGCTGTCATGGGAGGAGGGGAGCACACCGCCATGGCAGTGCCCAGGCAGAGCTGGGGATACTACATCTGGGTGCTGTAACAGAGAGACAGGCTGGACCAGATGATGGCCAACACCTGTCTGTTCTGAAGCTCATCTGATTTCATTATTCATTCCCCTGGAGTAGGTTGAATAACGTCCCCCCAGATTCATGCCCACCCGGACCACAGAACAGGTCCTTATTTGGGAACAGTGTCTTTGCAGATGCAATTATTGAATAGTTAAGATGAAGTTGTGCTGAATTTGAGTGCACCCTCAATCCGATGACTGGGATCCTTATAAGAAAGGGAAGAGGACGCAGAGACTAACCCACATGGAGACAGAGGCAGAGACTGGAGCAATGCTGCCACAAGCCAAGGACGCCAAGCACCATCGGCCGCGACCAGAAGCCAGAAGGGAGGCCTGGCATGATTTCTCCCTGGAGCCTTTGAGACAGCAGGCTGATACCTTGGTTTCCAACTTTTCACCTTCAGTACTGTGAGAGAATACATTTCTGTTGTTTTACAGCTGGTGGTTTTGTGTGATGAGAGCCCCAGGAAGCTAACACACCCTTTTGCTTTCACCCTGGGTTGTCTCTGCGGAGCCTCGGAAAAGGGAAGAAGCTCTCTTGACTTCATCTTTATTTTAAAGAACTTCAAGTCTAGTGGAAAATTCTTGTTATTTTTCATGATGTCGCATCCCCCACCTTTTCCTTTTAAAAGTATTTTATGCTCACAGCCAGCGTTGTACCATCCACAAACATGTTATTGTGAGTGCGGTTTGGATGAAACCGTAACAAGAGAGCACGTGCTTCCATCTCAGCCTTGGGAGCACAAAGCCGAGCACAGCGGTGCCTGGGTGCTCCCAGCTCTGCTTCCTCCCTGCTCCTCCACCAGCTCTGGCCATGCATCCCTCTTTCCTTTCTCCTCCTCCTGTCTCCAGCCTCTGAACCTACTTAATTCACCTCTGACTGAAGGTGATGAAGACAGTGGAATGGGTAAATCAGCTAAGATTCAGGCATGTTGCCTACACAGTTCTAAGCACCTGGATCTTGGGGAACATGGGGAAACTAGATAGATTTTCCAGCATGCGTCCAGATGCTTCTTATCTTGCAGACACCCTCGGCCTCTTCTCTGTCCTCCGGAAAATCCGTTTGTCCAGGCGGATGGGCACGTCTTCAGCTCAGGCAGCCTGTGCCTTCCCTCTGTCCATGACCTTGCTCAGATTCAGCTGAGCACATCCACACAACAGGGACAAGAGTGCTACTTCTGTGGAACAAGCTTAGCACAGACCTTCCCACAGGATCGCCCGGGGTTGCCTAGCAATCTGACAGCACTCTGCCTCAGCAGACACACGCCTCGGATGGATTTTTCCTATTTTTAATTTGTTTTCTGGGTGGGTATTATTGTGCAATCACAGGCAGAGCTCTAAGACATGGCATGGGTCCCACTCAAAACAAGGAGATCTGAGAAGATTGGGAAGGACCCAGCTGCCCCCGAGCGGACCACGGCATCTGTTCTGGGAGGCTCTTGGCTCTGACTGTCGCCCCTGGTTATGAAAGTTGGATGGTGCCTGGGAACCCTCTGCTGGCTCCTCTCATGCAATTTCCCAGGCCTTCTCAGCTCTCCCAAAGCAGCCGGGTTACCAAGCAGCGCAAAGAGTGAAATGTGCATGATGTGGGCCAGGGACCCTGAGCTGCCTGGATCTCCCTCTGACATTTCCCAGCCACGTGGGAGGAGAGATGGGACGATTTGCAAGAGGCTCACCCTCCTTTGGAGAAGATAAATGTCAGAATTGAAAGCAACTGGGTACTGATATAGAGCTGCCTGCTCTTAAATAAAATATCAAGTCTGGAAGCGTGTGTGTGACATTGCAGACGCGCCCACCTGCTCCCCTGCGTGTGAAACAAGCGGCAGTGTGGCGGGGGGCGGGGGGGCGGCGGGGGCAGCGCTGCTGGCGGAGCCAGAGGCGGGCTTCAAGGTCTGGAGCTGCTCCCCGGGCGTTGGGAGGCCCCTGCAGGGCACCTGGACACGCTGACCTCAGTTTTCTCATCGTTTCGGAGTTGCCTCCAGCTCTGAAATGCCGGGACGATGCCTGCGACAGTGGCACTAGGGGGAGGGGATGAGATCATCGAAGAAAATAGCGTGAAGGGACTGACAGTGGAGTCTCAGGGAAAGCAGGCGTTTAGGGAGGTGCAGGGGAACCAAAGGGAGTTGCAGAGGGAGCTGCCTTGGGAGGGAAGAACAGAGAAAGCTATAGAGGAAAGGGAGAAGGTTCTAGAAAGGGAGTGGAGAATGTGCCACCTGCCTTGTTCCCTGCTGAGAAGGCCTGGGAAATGCATGAGAGGAGCCAGCAGAGGGTTCCCAGGCACCATCCAACTTTCTTAACAAGGGGTGACAGTCAGAGCCAAGAGCCTTCCAGAACAGATGCCGTGGTCTGCTTGGGGGCAACCCCTTGAATGATTCACTGCGTGGAGGAAGGGGCACAGGCTAGTTGGTCTCTAGGGACCCCAGCAGGGCCATTTCCAGGGGATGTTGGAGAGGAGGTGGGGACCACTTGTGATAAAAGGGAAGGTGATGGCAGGAGAGCATCACTAGGATTTGTTCTTAAGGGATGGGTGTGGACTGACCACGCTTTTAGGCTGGAGCTCCTCAGAGCAGGGAGAGTGGAAGAGGAGGAAGCCCGAGGGGGCTAGACCAGTATGTGGAGAGGATTTGAAAGGAAAGAGAGCAGGAGGAGGAGTTGAGCACGGATGGAAGATGAGAGGAAAGAAAGCTGCTTAAGTCTGAGCCCTCCCTTCTTGGAGACACAGAGAACGCTGCCTGTCCGTCTGCCAGGAATCAGGGTCCGGAGCACCGGGACTGGACAAAGTTTGGGACCATTGTTCAGGTGTGAGGGAAGACTGGGAGGCTGGTGCAGCTGTTGGGGCCCCTGTCGAGGCTGGGCGCGTGTTGGGTGCCTCTCCACTGGCTGTGAGTAGAGGCGGGGGCCTGAGCCAGTCAACCTTCTTAAGTTCTGGGATTGGTGTCTCTGACCTCCAAGGTTTCATTGTGACCTATATTTCACAGGATCCAGAGAGATACAAGCCCCGGAGCCCTACAGACTAGAAGCTCTTGCACGGCTGCCCCGCATTTTGTGTTTGAGAATCTTCTCTTAAATTTATTTTTAATTGGAGGATAATTGCTTTACAACATTGTGTTGGCTTCTGCCGTCCACCAGCATGAATCAGCCGTAGACAAGGACATGTCCCCTTCCTCTTAAAACTCCCTCCCATCTCTTATGCCGTCCCACCTCTCTAGGTTGCCACAGGTCGCCAGGCTGAGCTCTCTGCACTATACAACAACTTCCTGTCAGCTCTCTGCTTTACACACGCTAATGTATCTGAGCCACCAGGGAAGCCCAATGTGTATATCTCAACGCTCCTTTCTCCATTCGTCCCACCCTCTCCTTCCCCTGCTGTGTCGGTAAGTCTGTTCTCTATGTCTGAGTCTCTATTCCTGCCCTGCAAATAGCTTCATCAGTAGCTTTTTTCTAGGCTCCATATATGTGTTCATATTTGTTTTTCTCTTTCTGACTTCCTTCACTCTGTGTAACAGGCTCTAGGTTCATCCACTTCACTACAGTAGGACCTGTGGAACTTTCCCTACCAGCAAATCACTAGAATAGAGCACTTCTTCACAGTACCCTACCATGTCCTCGACTGTGGCCAAAGGGGAAAGCCCAAATATCCAACAATGGTGGTGGGGAGATGAAAATATTCATATATTTATATGTAACACAAATATTGGAGTGTATTTGTGTGTGTGTGTCTGTGTGTAGACAGAGAGTAACATATTCATTCTTAGCAAGGAGGTTCTGACTGCATTAAGCAACCTTCTCTGTTGGATTAAACGACCAAACAAGGAAGCCTGGTAATGGATGTAAAGTACACTCTCCAATAGCCCACCAGCTGGTCATAAACGGCTGACAGGGACAAGGAAGTCCCTTGGATTGTGTTTTCTTCAAACATATTACTGTTTTAGCGTCATCTTATGTGCAAGGTGATTAACACAGAGAGCTAGCCACGATATCCTTTCTGTTTGTGGGCACTTTGGGCTGCTACTCATAGAAGCCTGGGAGAAGATAAGAGAATAGTCTTGGGGATTACAGAGTGGCCTCAACCGCCTGGGAGTTTACTTGAGCCCTTTTTAGGTAGTCAGTGTACTCACTGGCCCTGAATGGACCATGGCATCTGTTCTAGAAAGCTCTTGGCAAGGTCATGGGGACTCCCTGGGGAACATCCCCAGCTGGGATGTCTGGTAGATTGGTGGGGGTGGAGAAATAGATGGATCTGAATATTATGTTTCTTAGCTAACCATGGCCATCCTTCTATTTCTAAGAAAACAAAATAGCACACTTCTTATGGGGGAAATGAGTGTCTTCATCTTATACCGGTGCCATGCTTGCAGAGGAGAGCTGAAACTCTATCAGGACCTGGCCCTGTACAGGCCAAGTACAGATAAGAACCTGGCAGGTGCAACTGGCTTTAAAAGGGTGGTATGATGTCAGAAGGCATTTTAGTGATGATAGCTCTCAGCAGGTCTATGTATTGGACAGTGGAGCGTGTCACCACCCTGCTCTCATCTAGACAGCTGCTCTCCTGCGGTCCCCCTTCTCTCTGATTCTGTGGAATTCCCTTCCTCTCTCCCTCTCTTTCTGGATCCTTTGTTTCATCTATCCATTGTCATCCTCTTTCATGCTTTACTCCCTTGTTTCATTGTAGCACATCCTCTAATAGCTTCCTGAGAAATGGTACATGGTAGGTAAATTTGTTTGAGACCTTGCACATGCAAACATCTTTATTTTAATCTCACATTAGATTGTTCATTTGGCTATATAATGGATTCTAGGCCAGAAAATATTTTCCTTCAACACTCTGAAGGCACTGCTCCATTATCTATTAGCTTCTGCTGTTGTTGAGACCTCTGTAGAAAAGACCTCTTCTCTTTTCTATGAAGCCTGGAAACTTGTGGAGGCCTTTCTTTCTCTTTGGGATTCCCTGGTGGCTCCCTGGAATGCGGGAGACCTGGGTTCGATCCCTGGGTCGGGAAGTTCCCCTGGGGAAGGAAATGGCAACCCACCCCAGCATTCTTGTCTGGAAAATCCCGTGAATGGAGGAGCCTGGCGGGCTACAGTCCATGGGGCCGCAAAGAGTCGGACACGACTGAGCGACTTCACTTTCTTCTTTCGTTTTCTTCAGTGTTTTGCTTTGTGTGATAATATGCCTCGATATGGGTCAATTTCCATCTGCTCTACTGAGAACTTGGAGACTCATTTCTGGGAAATTTATAGAATTAAATAACTCTTTCAGGCAGGACGGAATGGAAAGAAGGGCTGCTTTTGTTTGGGTCCTAGGCCGCATGAACTGGTCATCTAATTCTTTCATCCTTCCTTATTTTTCTCCGCTTTGTCTTTTTGCTTTGCATTCTGGGATAGCTCCTCCCTTCCATCTTCCAACCTGTCTGTTGAGGTTTTTGTTTCTGTTCTCACACGTTTAATTTTCCAGTCCTTTTTTGTTCTCTAAATGTTCTCCTTAAAATAGCACCCTGCTCTTGGTTCATAAATGCAATATCTTATCTGCTGTCTTTGAGGATATTAAATGTCTATTTCTCCTCCCTGCCTAATGTCTATTTCTTTGAAGTTGTGCACCACACCCCTAGGTCCCCACTTGGGTGGTTCTTTCTCTCAAAGGCTTTCCCCCAATGTCTGGTAATCCTGGGTTGTCTACTCACATTTAGGGGAAGGGACTGCAGAGCTACCCGAAGGTCTGAGGATTGGGTGGGCTCATCCACTGGGGAATCTCTCTAGGGAGACTGGCTCAGGGCTCTGCCTGGAAACAATAAAATTACATCCATAGGTTTCTCTGAAAATCTGCAGGAGGGGGAAGAGACTTTTCTAGCCTCTTGCCTGGAGGATGTTGGTGCTATGGGGGCTGGGTGGGGTGCTCAGCCTTCAGAGTGAAGGACACCCCTCTGTCACCAGGCATGGAGTCCCCCAGGCCACAGAGCCCCTGCTTCACCCTCCTTGAGGAGTACCCTTCCATGGTGACCAGCCATCCAGTGATCTGGAGTGGGCAACCATCCAGGATCTGAGGCTCTTTAAACAGATGATCACTGCTCCTAGCTGTCTTTTTTTTTTTTTTTTTGCCCACAGTTACCTGCCCCATGGCTCTAAGCTTTTGGAGGTTCTGTTTCTTAGCTCTCTCCATGATGGGGTCAGGACTCAGCTCTGCAAGGCCAAGCACCTCTTGTCTATTTGCCTTCCTGCATCCCACATTTTGCTGGTGGTTGTCTTTTCTCTGTTCTCCAGCTCCTTGGGGGGTTTTCATCTTCAGGAAATCTCTTTTGGTAGTTTTAGTGGGGTTTTCAGAGAGAGTAAAATTAGCTCTGTGTGTTCAGTTGTCATTTTAGGCTCTGAGCTAAATCTCCTTTTGATTCTTTCTTAGTGTTGCAGAGGGCTGTTCCTGGTTCCTCCTTCATGGTCTCTCTTTTTTTTTTTTATGAAGCTTCCAAGTCAGAGGTTTGTACATTTCTGTTCAGTCGTATCCCAAGACAGGAACCCACCCTGGCTGACACTGTTATGAGGACATACAGTTGGGCCCTGAGCCCCTTTTCTGGGCAGATCCCCATTCCACGGCAGCTGGTGCTGGGAGGCCAAATTCCCTGAGGCTTGTCATGAGGCTCTAGCCTTGCCAGGGCCTCTCCCTGATGGTGATCCCAACGTGCACATCCTGGGGCTGATCCTGCCGCCGACACCAACTTCAATCCATGCGCTCAGGTGTCTGAGTAGACCTACAGCATGCTGAGCCCTGGCTGGGTCTGGTGGAGCTTGCGAACAAGATTTGGTGCTGTCTTCCAAGAGCTTCTCTGGAATGATCCAGAGGAGAGACTAGTAAAGATTTTGCTTGGGAAGCAAAAGGCCTGCCTATAGGAAGACAGGCGGGTGATGAGGAGTGGGCAGGCCCAGCCACAAGTTGGAGGCCTGGACCATCTGACAGCAGAGGACAGGGAAAGCCAATTAGGTCTTTTGAGCGGGGATGTGCTATTTCAAATATGGGGGCTGGGGAGAGTTCAATCAACCAAGCAGCTGACTTGCTGGTGGACAAGGCACATATCCAGTGTTTAGCTGTAGGGCCAAGAAGCTAAGTCGAAATTGTGTAGCATGACTCCCACTGACCAAGACAGATCAATGCCCAGACAGGGAGAAGGGCCAGAAATTACAAACATCAAGCTCGTGAGTGGACAGTAGCCACTTGTCATGGATACTATCTGTCCTCGCTCCGCTGGGAAGGCAGCCGGCAGCGCAGAGCCCTGGCACAGAGGAGCTGAGTTCCTTCCCTTCACTGTCTCTGAGTCCTCCAAGCTCCTAACAAACTCCAGACTCCATGACATGGTCTTTGCTTCACACAGAAAAGCAGGACAGTCAGGTACAAGAAGAAATCTGTTCTAGAAGCAGCATCCAGAAGTAAAAGCAACCTGGCACAGGTTTTTCATTTGCTTTTAGCTTGAGAGGGCTTCCCTTGTGGCTCAGCTGGTATAGAATCTACCTGCAATGCGGGAGACCTGGGTTTGATCCCTGGGTTGGGAAGATCCCCTGGAGAAGGAAAACGCTATCCACTCAGTATTCTGACCTAGAGAATTCCACCGACTGTATAGTTCTTGGAGTTGGATACGACTGAGCGACTTTCACTTCACTTCACTTAGGTTGAGAATGTCTTTGATGGTTCAGCTCACTTCCATCCCTGCTCTCATCCTTCTTGATGATACTCCAGGCCTGCATCCGATTGTCTTTTGCGTAGAATCAGGAGCAACGCTTTGCATAATTCTGTGGTTCTGTTTGGGACAGTCAAGGCCTTCCTGCCTGCCTTTGGTGTGACCTCACTGCTCTCCATGGGTCTCATTCTGCCAGCCCAGATGGTCCCTACTCCTCTGGCCCTTAGCTTCTGCTTTCCTTCTGCTCCCCCTCCCAAGGATAGAGACCCTCTCAGACCCTACATCAGGGTCCCTTCCCCTAGGGTGGGGGAGCTGGGAGTGGGCACAGGGAATACTTGCTTTTCTGACTTTAGGCAAATTCTTAGCTGACCTCCTACAAGTGACAGCCCGTCTTCTCTGGCCAAGGTGGAAATGTTTGAATTGCTGTGGCTGGTCAGTGTGGTGACTCTGTGTGGCTGATCACTCACTCTTGGATTCCCAGGAAGGCAAGGCAGGGAATTTCAAGCCCCACTAAGGAGTCGGAGGTGTGTGGCAAATTGGAAGAGGAGGCCAGGCGGTGCAGACCGGTGGCAGAGGTTGGGGAGCTTTCGCCCTCGCTGCCCGAGGCCCATTCCTGGGGCCCGAGGCCCATTCCTAGGGATCCCCAGTGTTGTTCTTTCTTGGCCAGGGCCAGGGTGGCAGGAGGATAAGGGTCCCGGTAAGGGCTGCCCGGCCTCAGGATCGCTGCAGGGAGGGAGGGAGGGAGAAAGGGAGGGGAGGCGGGTCCGGGACCGGAGGGCGGCGCTCGCGGGAAACCGGGCAGCCCCGGGCTCTGGGGTCCTCCGCGCCTCTCCCACCTCTCGCGCAGGCTCTCCTCCGGGCCGGAGCTTCGGGCCGCAAGGGTGCGTCGGGCCTGCGCTGTCCCCGCCGCGGCCCTCCCCGCCCCGCCGCCCTTCCCTGCCGCGCGGCCGCCCGAGCCCCCTCCCTTGCCGCGCGCTGCGCGCTCCGCCAGGGCCGCCGCCGCCGCCGCGTGCTCCTGCTGTCTCTTCGCTCCAGCCGAGCGAGCCAGAGGAGCCGGCGAGAGCGAGAGAGAAAGGGGGAGGAGAGAGGCGAGAGAAAGAGAGAGAGGGCGGCAGCGAGGCAAGAGCGAGCGCCCAGCCTCCTCGGACAGCGGCCCCTCCGCGGTCCCAGCGCTCGCGTGGTCGGAGGAGACGCGGTCGCCGCCGCCGCCTGAGCCCGGCCCCGCGCGCTCCTCGCCGCCGGCTCGCCGGTGCCCGCGCGGCCCCGGGACGCCGCTGCCCGCTCGGCGGCCGGGATGCAGCCGGGGCATGGCCGCCGGGCCCCTGTCACCTGCCGCGGGGAGCGCTGAGCCCGTGAGTAACCGAGCCCCCGCCGCCCGCGCTTCACCCCTGCGGTGGTCGTTACCTTCGCGTTGAGCGGGCTGGGCTCGGGGGTGGGGGTGGGCACGTCCCGGGGAGGGGCGCGCGGGACCCCGCAGGGGGAGGCGGGGCTGGGGGGGCGCGGACGGGGACCGGCCCGAGGGCGCTCGGGGAGGGTGGCGCCCGCGGGGTCAGGGGTCTCCCCGCGGGCTCGGGGCTCTCTGGGTTCCCTCCTGGGCTCGGGTCGCTCGGCACGTGGTCCAGCCCGCGGCCGGAGGGGCGATTTTGTGAAGGGGAAGGCCCCGGGGTCGGGCTCCGTGGAGACGCCGGGGAGTCCCGCGCGCTCGTGGCTTTGGTCGTGGCGGTGGCGGTGGTGGCGGTGGCGGCGGCACAATGCCCGGCGCGGGGAACTCCCTGGCGGGGGGAGGCTGAGCCGGAGGAGATCCCGGCCCCCCGGGGCGCGTCCGGGGTACGGAGCTGGAACCCGCGCTGGTGGGAGCGACCCCTGGGCACCCAGTCCCTGGGAACCCTGCCTGAGTCCTCGAGGAGAAGGGTTCACGGAGGAGTTGATGACCCAAAAGAGTTGTGGGGAGGAAGGGTCTCCCACGGTTCCCTAGAGAGGCCCCGGGCCCCCAGCGTCGCGCTGTGCGCCGGTGTGAAGCGGCAGGGGGCGAGCCGCTCGCAGGGCCCTCCAGGCGGCAGGCTGAGGGCGCTCCCCGCAGAGTCTCGGGAGTCAGGGAGGCTCCGGCGTGAACCCAGGCTGCTTCTCCGAGCCTCGGCCGCCCCCAGGGGCTGGCGCAGCCCGGCTGAGGGAAGCTGGCGCGAAGGCGGTCAGGCACACCCTGTCCAAACTTTCTGTCCCGGTGGTCTCAGAGGTGGCGAGACTCGCCGAGGGGGTGGTCCGGGGCTCGCTCCCTCGGGAGGGCTGTCTCTGGCGGCACCTCGGGGTGACGCGGCCTCCCCTGGCGCGGAGCCTCTCCGGGTTTCCATCCCCGCAGTGCCCGGGCTGCCGGGGGCCCTCACCGGGTACGCGCGGGGACGAGGACGCGGCGCGGGGCGTGGAGGAACATTGGGACCCCATCCCGTCCCAGAGCGGCCGCACGATCCGAGGTCTCACGTAGGGTAGGAGGGATTTACTGGGAGTCCAGGATTTCAGCTCCTCCAGCGGCCGCGGGGTCCGGCGAGGGTGAGGAAAAACTCCTTCCTGACGGAGCTCTCCAGCTTTGGGGAGGGACTGGATTTATTCTTTAATGGTCACTTTAAAAAGGACGCCCGCCGTGCCGCTCACGCTGCTGCACGAGACATTCCGCGGTGGAGGAAAAGGACGGGGAGGAGGGACTCAGCCCTACGCCTCAGCTGGGGGTGAAGTCGCGTCTCCAGCGCGCCCGGCCGCTAATTTCCAGCTGAAATACCCGCTCAGCCCGGGGGATGCCCTGGGTGCGCGCCCGCGAGCCCGGGGCACTTAGTACAGAGCAGGTAGGAGGCTAATGGAGTGGGGTCGCCGGCATGAGGTCTATGAGCCGGAAGCCGGCTTTGGTTTTACTGGTCTGCAAATAATCATAATAAAAGTATAAACATTGCGGCAAAACCTGCTCATTAAGCGTGCATCTCGGAATTGGGCGGATGTCTTAATTAGGCTGCGTTGTTAACGGGTATAGTGCACTAATTAAAACCAGACCCTCCAGGTGAGGGAAGATTGTGAAGGGAGAAAGGGAGAAAGTTGCAATGAAAGCGCAGCCTGATGGAAGCGGGATGCAGGCAGGTGGGGGCCTCTCTCAGGACCGAAGAGCACTGGGACCCGGGGGTTTTGGAAGGGCGCGGCAAAGGAGCTCCTTATGCGCATTAGGCGGGCTTGTCCCACAGTCCCCGTCTCCACCTTGGGGCTCGGAGCTCCATTATGCCCCGAGGATGGAGGTTGCCACCCTCGTCCCTCCCCAGAGACTGGAGGCCTCCCTGCGTGGGCACCGGGCTCACAGGCACACTCTCCTGGAAGCAGTGCTTAACTCCTCATTTCCCAACTGGGAGCTTCTGAAAGGGTAGAGCAGACCCCTGAAGAATGAGGTGAGACGGTCTGAAGGGTTAGGGAGCTAGAGTGGAGTGTCTGGTGCTCGGGGCCTGGTGAGGCAGCTGGAAACCAAGGAGGGAGTTTGCTAGGGTCACGTGGGCTGTCTGTGCTGGAGCTGATGGGCTTTTTTGGCACCACTTGCCCATTTCCAACAGCAATCCCCTCCTCGATTAAAAGAGGACTCGAATGATTGCTCAGATCCCCCCTCCAGGGGCCTGAGCTTAGAGAGAACTGAGTCCGCACTTGGGCCTTGGGTAGCCTCAGGTCACCTGGGGAAGCTGGAGTCCAGGAAAGTCCCCACAGACCAGGCTCTGGCTCTGCTGGGCCTTCATTGCAAATGCCTCCTGCCCAGTGCTCTGGGAAAGGAGTCGAAGCTGGTCCGGATGTATTCATGGCCTTTCTGCAGGGACCCAGAGGCCAGGCTGGAGGGAAGGCTGAGTCCTGGGCGGCCCCTGCCACAGGGGGCGCAGCCGTCAGCAGCACCAAGGACAGGGCCAGGGCCCGCAGCCTGCTTTGGTGCCCTCTTCCCTGAGGAAGTTGTCCTGGGGCTGCTGGGAGCGTTGCCGCGGCGATGGCTCTCTTCGCCCTGCTGGGGGAAGAGTTAACCCAGTGCCAGCCAAGAGGCAGATTTAGGAAGGAGGCAGATGGGAGGACTCCTGGGTACCACTCTAGATTGGGCCTCTGTTATGTTCCTGCTGCTTGCTAAGCTTTGAGCTCTACCAATGGCTCAAAGAAATGGCTTCCAAGAATTGGAGAGAAATTATGGAGCTCTTTGGTATTTGGGGTTGAACTGGGCATGGTATTGGCCAGAGAAAATGCCAGCCCCAGGTCTGGATCGATCCTTGGCCAGCCTGGTCCAGCTTGGGCGCTGCCTCTACCCTACAGTCTTCTTTACAGCCCCTCACTCCCTTTCAACAATGGTGCCAGGCCCCTTTGTTCTGAGATGTGTAGAAGTTGGAGGCACCTTACTCCTAAGGGCAGAGATACTGGTTGATTTATACCCACTTCCTCCTGGGCACATGGCGTTATTTGATGCCTGCTTGTGGAATTCGGAGTGAAGGAATGTAAAGGTGAAGGAAGCACCTCTCCCCCCCGTACGTGTCAGAGTGGTGGTGTGTGGGGTGGGGGGCAATGTAAGGAGCCTGGAGGAGCCACGCAGGGAGAAGCGTCTCACTGAGCCTGGCGTGACGGTGAACATGAAACCGAAACGCTCTTTTACAGCGGTTGTGGTGTGGGGTTCACCTCATCTAGCCCATCCAGGTGCCTGCAATTTTGGTCTTTTTCGTCCTAGTTGTCTCTCTGTGTTTATTTATTTCTCCACTCCTGCTTGATACTTTGTTATAAAGACAAATGGAACCTGACTCACAGCTGACATTTGGTGAGAAATTTTTTGTTTTTAAACAAGTGAAGGGGAAAAACCATCCTGAAACTTCCTCCCTTGGACAGAGATGCTGTGCTCCTCCGTGGGCACCTGCCTTTCCCTAAATCCCCGCCTGCAGCAGGCTTTTTCTTCTGCATGCGATACTGGCTTTATAAACACATCCCATTTGCACCTACATCTTTTTGATTAGCTGCAATGTCTCCCCACGTTCTTTCATAAGGCAGCACGTTATTTTCACAGGTTCATGAAACATTCAGACAGCCTAAACATCTTATTTTTTGCTGCCTCTCTGAAGTCGGTTTCTCTCTGAGCCATCACTGTCTCCTTTTTATTTATAGCGTTCTGGTTCCATCTCTCTCTCTCTCTGTTCGTCTGTATCTCTTTCTCCTCCCCCTTTTCCGTCTTCTTTTCTCCCTTTTCATTCTGAGTGGTGCAGGCACTTGGTATATGACTTTCTCTTTGAATTACGTGTGAGGACTGAGAAGAGCTCGCATCTACAGGTGGGATGGGGAGTAACTTAGTACATGGTGAGGTCTTTTCTTTGTGGAGGACTGCAGACAGAAAAACGAGTAGCCTCACTTAAAGAAATACCTTGTGACGTGGACTGGTTTGATTTCTTAGTATAAAATGTACATTTTAAAAGCACAGCGCACTCAGTAAATGAGTTTGCTGTCACAGTTTCTCCAACACGTGAGCTGACACCAAAACATGCCTTAGAAGGTGACTTGAGATAATAAAGAGCGTAAAATCTGCTACTTCATTTGAAAGCATTTCCTCTAGTAGCCTGGGGAAAGCTCCCAGTATATACATTGCATTTTGGAAAGTGTTGCCAGGGACCAGGTGAAGCAAAACTGAATCCTGTGGCTCAGGAGTCAGGGGAGCCCCATGAGGGACGGCCAGCCAGCGGGGCCCGCAAAAGACTGCTAATTTTATTTAAGATTCAGGGACCTAAAGATGTGCTCACCGTTCAACAGGGTCCCCTCCTTTGGATCTAGTCTTTACCCTTTCTGTGTCTCTCGGGGCTGGGGGCTGCTGATTCCACCTGGGGATGGGCTATGACTTGCTGGCATCAATCTGTGTGGGATGGGGTGGGGTCTTCAGAGTCTATAGTTTCCTCTGAGGACCAAGAGCAAAGCAGTTGGGTTGCAAGTTTTTGAAAGGTCTAATTGTTTAAAGCCAGAGAGAATTCCCAGCAGAAAAAAAGAAGGAGCGGGGAGAATATACATATTTTGAGCAGAATTTTATAAAATATTTCTTTGGTTCGTGGTTGTCCTGAGAGTTTCTTCCTAAGATTCTAGAAGAACAGAGGCATGAGTGAAGAACTGCCCGCCCTGTACCTTGCCTCACTGGTTCCCTTCCAGATCTCCGCCTAATCATCAACTCTGTGTGTCAGGTCTCAGCTGTTGCTCAGGGAAGCCACCCCTTCTGCTCTCTTATCACTTCGGACTATGCCTGGAAACTAGGAGGAGAGGGCAGGTGGTCAGATTTGTCTTTTCTTGGCCCTTCAAGAAAATAGTCCTGCTTGCAGATGAGGAAACGGCCTGGGGCACACTCGCTCCCAGCCGGCCCCTGCACAGTTTCATCACGTTCCTTTCGGAGGGCCAAGTGAAATTGTAACAGAAGTCTTCTGTATGGAAGAGAAGAGAATCCTGTGTGCCTCTGTTTCTCCGAGGCGTCTTGTCTGACACCAAAATTCTTCCACCAAGTCAAACAAGCCAGAAGTCAGCCAGGCCACCCGCTCCCTCACAGGGCCGCCTGTCCACTACATTACAACTATGATCTACCAGTAGTGCCCTGCAAAGACCTAGGGACTGTTCAGAGCTCTGTGTGTTAATAGCTGGAGAGCTGCCGCCCTGCTTATTACTGTCTCCTTGTCTGTGACTCCAAATGAAACAGAGGGACGGTGGTGACAAGAAATGTGGTCCTCCAGAGTCTAGGTACCTCCCCTATCTCAGGATAGTTTCCTTTTAGGATAATGAGAACACAGAGAGGCACATTGTTCTCGGCAATGAAGGCTATTTTTATGTAAAAATGGGAAACTCTATTGGAGCCAAAGAACATAAAGTTTACTTGTATTAAAAAAGTGGATACAACTTGGAGAAAGATTTAAAGAGGTATGAATACCTAGGTACATTTAGGAGTAATTTCTCTCTAAACTTTAATAGCTCAAGATCCTTCCTGAATCTGAATGAGATGCTTCACTATAGGATCCAAAAGAAAATAACTCCTAATTTTCCTGGAACTTTTCTTTTAAGGGCTGGGTGCAGGGCAATACTCCAGGGTGTGTACATAAAAGCTTCTGGGCCACTTGAAATCAAAGCTTCTGCTGATGATTTCTCCCCCGCCCCCATCCCTCTTTCTTTTGGCAATAGCAAGAAGGGCTTTTTAACCTTCTGTTTTCAGCAAGAGGTGTTAAGATGAATTTTTAATACTTCAGTGAGATCGCCGCGCATACCGCAGTTTCCCTACTTTTCTCATCACCTTGAGATATAAGAAGCAAAAGGAAAATCAGAATGATGCTTCAAGCTGGGTCTGCACACAGGTTCCTGTTGGGCTCCACCCTCTCCTGACTTGCCCTCCCATCCTTTCTTCTCCCTGGAGGCCTACTCTGAATCTTCATTCAGTTCGTCTCCTTATTAACCAGCACTGGCTTCCCTGATATTGTGCATCGTGGCTGTTCCTTCTTGTAAGAACCACCCTTCACCCCTGGGACACACACATTTAGATGCACATTTAAATGGGATGTGCTTCTGGTCAAAGCTGTGAGTTAATTACCTTACTTGAGACCTCAAGCCCATTAAGGGTGCAAGGAGCAGGTCTGGCACTGGCCTGAGATGCAGCGGGAGGCTGTGTGCAGGGGACGTGAGGTGTGAGGCCAGGCTCTGACTTCCAGGGCGGTGGGACTGACTGCAATATGCAGGAGGGAAGGGCATGTAGCCTTCCCAACCCTGTGTCCTGGGGCAAGTTCGTGAAGTCTAGCTTACTCAGCTGAGAAGAGGGGCGATGTAATACACGTAAAGGAACTGGTGCACAGTAGGCCACAACAGCTGGTGGTGAGCACAGACCTTCCTTGGTGCCATCGCATGTTGGAGGAATGAGCATCTTGTCAGAGTTAAGGAAATGGATTCTGCACCGTTTCCTTTTGCCACAAGGAGATGATGCTGTTTTAAAATGGTTCCAGATAAAGTCGCAGGTGCCAGGACAGAAACAAACCTTAGCATTCCTGTATTGGTGAGAATGTCCTTACGTGCTCAGGGGGCTGATGAGAGTCCCCAGGAAGAACCTGGCAGCTCATGTTCTCAGGTACACTTATGGCCAGGCAGAAAGACATGAGTGAGGGTCTGTCTGTGGGGCTGTGGTCCCAGCGGTCATCCTGTTCGTGGCCTCCAGAGAGTGAAGGGGCTTCTGGCTGCTCGAGGTGTGCCCCACTGATGTGCCATCACCCCCTCTCCGTTCCTCTGCTCCCGGTTGAATGTCAAGGGACATAGAAGGAGGGGGAAGTGCTTGGTGCCTTACTTTTACAGGAGTGGCTTTGGATTCTAAGAGATGGGGGCCCTAGCTCAGTGTCAGCTGGATTTTCCATGAGGAGGAAGAAAAGAAGAATCGTGACCTCCTCCCCTTCCCGGACTTCTCTGAATCTGGAGATCACCACTACGGCACTTAACGCTCAGACTGAAGGATTCTATCCCATCTCCGCATTCAGCAAGGAGATGTTTTTGATTCCCAGGACCCAAAGTGTGACAAACCGAAACCCAGTTTTGCAAAACCCATTAGAAATAAACATAAAGTGTGCGTGGCTTTCTGGAATATTGACTCTCCCTCACTGAAGGGACCACTGTGATGCCATTAGGCACAGCTGGGGCCCCCGCTGCAGGGGCTGGCGAGGGCCCAAGGGCTTTCTTACCCAGGCGCCTCGTCGCCGGGGTGGGGGCTGTGGTTCACCAGCTTCCCTCCCGTGTCCCCCAAGCTGCTCATCGTGGGACTGATATTGCCTGCAGCCTACCTCTTAGGAGTGCTATCCACGGGTACATTAGTCAAGAATTTTGAAACGTTCACGGAAAAGAGAGGTGCTGGAGGAATTTAAGGTGAGAATTATTGTTTTGGGTTGGTGTAATATTCTAATCAACACTCCCAAACAGCCAGTGCCGTATCAAGTATCACCATTCCAGAAGTCTGTTCGCTACAGACTGTGAACCTTTAACTGCTGACCAAAGGGAAGGAGATAGAGAAGCCGGAGGATGGCCTTTGTTTGGTGGGGGGCCCCATTTCCTTGTCCTAACCTCAGAAGCCCTGAGGATGGTTTCTGGGACAACAGGATGAAAGGCAGCTTACCAGCATGTCTTTTTTTTTCCCCCTCACAGACTGATCTCTCCTAGAACAGATGAGAAGAATGCACACAGAATCTGTATTCTTTTGACCCTTCCAGCATCGGCTGGCCAAGACTGGGATCTCTCCCTAAGGTTGCCTTTGTTTTGGAAAATACATGTCCGGCTGTATCGGTTCACTGACAGTATTGCAGTGATTAGCGCTGGCTGTCCTGACTTGTCTGTGCTTAAGCTTGTAAAACGAATGGTGCATGGGTGCTCCCCCCTCACGTAGATGGAAATCCCATTTCAGAAGTAGAGCTGTCTGGACAGAGCAGACGGTCAAAACCAAAACCAGGTCACCGATATCGCTGCTGACTTGGTAAAAGTGCAGCGCGCAGTCCTGTCCTCCCCACACCATTCTCTCCTCGTCAGAAGTCACCATGGGGATTGACTGAGGGAGTGCTAATCCACCTGCCCCCTGCCCGTCATGGACACAATCGTATGTTTTGCTCAGATCCTAAGAAGGAAAACCCACAAGACCAGACTTGGGAAATTTTGGCCCCCAAGGATAATTTTTCAGAAAGTAATGAACGCTAGAAAATGAGGGCTATAAAGGAAGTCTTTAGGTAATAATCATAACTATAATGTTCACCACTTTGAAATGCATTAATATGGACTAAAATTACAGAAAATATGAAGTCTGCTGGAGGGGGAGGGAGGCCTGCTTTGGAGCCTGAGGCCAGCCTTCTGTGTGCCTGTGGCTTACCCCCTCCCCCATCTCTTACAGAGAGGTCCCTGTGCCCCCAGCTGGGACCAGTCACACACACAGTGAAGGTTGGATGGAGGATAGTATTTCCTCCCCAGTGGGTTCCTTTCAGGCCTGTGCTGTTTTTCAGAAGGCAAGGGAATGCCAAGACTCCCCCGGGGTCTGGCCCACTTCACAGGAGTCAGGCTGCTTGAGAGCTGGGCTCTGCGAGGCTGGTGTGTAGACACTGGCCCAGGAAGGTGTAGCCCAGGGTACCCCATGCACACCGTGCCCACTGTCGCCTCCCCTGCAAGCTGCAGTGAGGGCTCCTCTTCAGTTCCCTGGGGTTAGGAGCAGGCAGGGCACACGGCCGTGCTCCACCCCTCTGCCTCCCTCCCCAACCCCACCAGCCTCTTTCTCCTGCTTTCCCTCCCCCAGTCCCCGCCTTCACCTTCAAAGCCAGCAGACTGCTCCAGCGGGATGCAGGCGAGGGGCTGGCAATGGCAGGTCAAGCAGCGCTGAGCTCAGAGCAGCCGGGAGGAAAGATTTACGGTTCCTCCCTGCCCTGCTGGATGGACAATTAAAGCCTTGCACGGCTGGAGGAGAGCGGGTCGTTAAGAGTCAGGACAGTCAGAATAAATCAGTCACCTCCACTTAGACGGCTGAGCTAGGCTGCTTCCTGGGGCCTATAGGGCAGGAGTCCCTTGGGTGTGGGTTTGAAGGCTCTGCAATGGACAATTGAAGGATCTGACATGCTCTGGGCTCCATCCGAGACCGGACCTGAAGACCCCAGTGTCTCCTCACAGATGGGAGATGTGCTGTGGGGTCTTCAGCGGAAGTTCTGAGTAACGCATTTGTGTGTTGTCTCCTGAGCAGCTGGTGGGCAAGAGTGCCACAGACTGGAATGTTTGTGGGTCAGAATAGTGGACCCCAACCTGCCAGTAGAGTGTGCGTGTCCATGGATGTGTATGCGTGTGTGTGCACAGGTGTGAGTGTTGGCATGTGTGTGCATGGTATGTGTGTGTACACACATAGATGTTCTGTGTTCTCACCTCCTGGACACTTGCAGGCTCCACTTGTGTCTCTAAGCCCACACATCCCGCTGCCAGACTGCCTGGGGCGGGTGTCTGAGCAACAGCCCAGCCCAGCCCTCGTCCCTCTTCATTTGTTCTGTGTCGGACTTCAGTGCCTTGGAGACTCTGGCAGTTTCCTCAAGGAAACTTTGTCTTTGTGGAAATAAGATGCCAAGCGTTCCTCGGCCCTCCTACTGGCTAATTGATGATGTGATCCTGCGTGGGAGCCTTGTCATTCCTGGAAACGCTCTTTATTTCCTGCGTTTCCCCACCTCCTTCCCCGCCCCCTCCCGCCTCCCCACTGGGGTCTGCTTTCCACGATGGCGGTGGAGCCACTCCACATGAGCCGCGGGCTGTGGCGTTAGCGGTATTCAGCCAGCCAGCACGCCAGGCCTTTCATTAACTCGGATACTACAATTATGTGCGCCGAAAGGCTGAAAGGGCCATTTAGGATTTTTCTGCTTACAAAAAAATATATTCCTTTTTTCACAGCCATCTGCCCAGCCCTTTGGGGCCACAGCTGTGACACGGAATGGTGCGTGGCCTTCAAGCGCTCCTTGGTGCTTCTGACCCCGACCCTAATCCATGCGTTGGCACAGTGGGCAGCAGGGTGGGCGGGGCCCCACCATTGTTCTGCCCGGAGGTGCTTTGCAGACAATCGGTACAGCGAGCCTGGAGGAGTGTGCTTCCTGCTGCAGTGACTTAACTTTTGGCACAGCCAGGGCCACTGAACCGATGGCTGTTTTTGCATGGCGTGTGTGCCCTGTTGACACGTGAGCATGTCCCTCAGCATGGAGAGGCTGCTCCTGCTGCCTTTGTGGAGAAAGGTCAGTGTCAGGGCTGTGGCTCCCATTTGCTTCCACAGAGGCCACTCGGGCATTTTTGAGTTCAGGCGGGATGTTGTTTATGTGGGCGAATGTAGTTTACATGGCTCGTGCTGGCCCCTTGTGCATGCACATGTGTGAGTGTCTGTGCAACTCTGCCTGTGGAGATTAGGATTTTGGAGGAAATTGCCTGACTCTCCCCAGATTGGGTGAGTGGTGTTGTGAGACCTGGTTGGGATCCCCAGGGGTCTGGTTTGACATTCTCGGGACTCCTAGGGAGGAGGAGGCATGGAGATGTGTGGGAGGTGCACTGGCTCCAGGTCACCCCACAGAGAACAGCCACCCAGAAGAGAACCTGGACTTTGACGGTGGTGCTTGGACAAGACGTGCCTCCCCCCTTGGAAGGTAACTGCAAGTCTGGAGACAGCCGCTGCCTTGGATGCAGTACCCAAAAAACTCACAAAAGTGTTATTCAGGGACCTTGTTATCTTAAAAAAGAAGGAAAGAACCCAAGCACCAAATAACAACCAACAACTCACAAACTTATTTTTTTAAACTTCCCTGAAGTTGCCATGGTTACCCGCATGCGTGGTTCCTGGCTCTCTTGCTCTAAGTGGAGCAGCTCAGAGCAGGCATTAAACCCTTGGTGCGGGGCCTCCACAGTGTGTCCGCCCATCTGAGGAGCCCATTTGTGCTCTGGCTTGGAGGGAAAGGATGAGGTTACGGTAGAGATATTGCAGGACCATAGCGCATGATATTCTAATGTAGTGCTTCTGAGACTCTGGAGACAGAATTTGTCTCCCACGCTAAAATAATTATAGCCGCGAGAACAGAGAAGACATCATTCCAGGTCCTTAACGGTGAGGAATGTGTGTGTGTGTGTGTGTGTGTGTGTGTGTGTGTGTGTGCATGCGTGCACACGCATGCCTTATTCCCTCGTTCTTCGAGGAGCACTTGTCTGTACCTGTCTATACATGTAAGGGCAACCACGACCTGCCACGTCCCTACACCTGTCGGCTGTAGAGCTTGTATCTGGACCATGCTATGGGATATACATATCTGCAGGAGGCTTTGTGGGAGAAAGAAGCCAGACCGAGATTCCTTCCAGCCAGACTTCTCTCTACTCAGAGAACAGAGCCCACAGAATGAGTCGAGGCGCATTCAGCTATCTGTGGGCTCTTAAGGGGCCCCCCGGGTACACACGGTCCAGGCTCAGCCTTTGTAGCTGGAATATTAGCTAAAAAAAGAAGAGACCAGGTGGTTGGCCAACTGCCTTGTCACCACCTGCCCTAGAGCCTGACTGCTTTTCTCCCATGGGCATCTGGCCTCAGGGCCTCAGTGACCTGTGGGGTGTCTCCTCCCTGCTGATTGCAAGGTGAAGCTGTTCTCTTTTGACAGACAGTGGGATGCTGAGGCCAGGGGTGGCCTGGATTTCTCCTAGAGGATCTTAGGAGTGGTTGGCCAGTGGGTAGATGGTGAAGACAAATGGGGAGGTTCTAGATTCTTTCACAAACATGGGACAGAGCATATCTAAGGCTGGTGGGCAACTGGAACTTAACCTGTGTTCCTTACACAAAGGACAGGAGAAGCCATCTTCAGAGGCCCCTTCTCATGGCTCCCTCTGGGCTGACAGCACCCTGTATTTTGCAGCACTTTCTGAGAGTGGTAATTAGCACTCATAAGGAAGAATGAAGAATGATAGATCCTGGTAGGTGTTTGCACACCTGTCTGCTGTGTCAGATTGTAAAGGCTTTGATGGCAGGGACCCTGTTTTCCCCCAGAGCTTGTGGATGCCTCTCCACTCACAGTATGGTTTTTGTCTCTGGGGGGTTTTGACAGCTGGCTGGTGGAGGGGTGGAAGCAGGCTTGGTATCCTGTTAGCCCTCCATCCTGGCTGGGTCAGCTGGGCTGGCAGGCGAGGGGCCTGGGGGTTTTCTGTGCCTTGGTTCTTCCTGTCACTGAAAGGCCTGCTGAGTCCTGGTGGTGGGAGGGTTTGCAAGAGGCCTGGTCCTCCTCCTGGGTGCATTGTGGGTATACTCTGTGTCCAGGGGCCTGGAGCTGGGCTGTAGGAAAGCCCTGTGGTTTCTGGCTTGGAGAAGAAGTGGGCTCAGCTTCAGTGCTGGGGGTGCCAGAAGTGAGGTGATGCCCCATGGGCTTGGTTGGGCTGTGCATCCAGCCATACCAGCTTCCTCCCCTTCAGCCTGGAAGTGAAGGGACTTGCACTGTGTGCCACTGTTTTCCCAGAATCAAGGTCAACTGCCAAAGAGAGCAGAATGCCTCCAAAAGTGGGTGGGGAGACCTCAGATGTGTCTCTGAGTCCCATTCTTTGCTGGACTCGGAGTGAGGAGTAGACAAAAGGGAAAGAACATTCCTAGGAAGATGCTGGACTCTTCTAGAAGATGCCAGACTATTCTGGAAGAGAGCCTGAGACTCCTTAGGTGCGTGACCCTGGGTTGGCTGCATCCTGTAGCGTGCAGTGTAGCCCGCCTTTGGGGGAGTCATCTCGCGATTATTGATGCTAATGGAAAACAGAAGTGAAATGGATAATTCAAGATGGCAGATGAATCAATATTATTTATATTTAGCTTGTGAATGCGCTGCATATTTCTCCGCTGGCAGATTGGCCTTCACAATCATATTTTGCAGAATCCAAGAATCTGCTGTCATCGGGCCAAGGGCTGCCACCTTGCTCTCCTTCCAGGAGAGCTGTTGGAACACACGCACTCGATCCCCTCGTGACTTGGCCACCAACACGGAGGGAAGTGCCAGACCATCCTTGCTGATACCTGCCCTTTCCCCATCTCTCAAAGGTCTCCCACTGCTGACGAACCTCCTGTAGTGGGGACTGCGTAAAAAATGATTAGAAAGAATGGTTTATTCAAACAGTTTTATGCAGCTGTCTTAGATGATGTGGAAAGAAAGCCACAGTGCAGTGTAACTGGAAACGGAAGTTGGCAGAACAATTTGTGTCCTTTAAGATGGAAACATATACATATACTGTCTTGTATTCTCAAGACACAGTAGGTGCTCAGTGTGCCCTTGCTGGAGACTCAGTTACGGGCATGGGCCCCAGTGCGGGTGGATGGGCCTGCTCGAGGGGCCCACATCTCCCGTCTCCCCTGCCATCAGCACCTCAATCTGTGCACCAGTGCTCTTTGGCACCAAAGTTTAAAAAAATGACCTTTGATTTCTAAGGTGCCTTACGTTAGACCTCGTATCGATTGACAATTTTATATTGAACAATTGGCTGAGCTCACACTATCCTCCCAGAAGAACACCGTGAAGTCACACAGACTCAGGGTAGGACCAGGGACTTGGGGCGGGGAGGCTTGCTGGCTGTGCAGGATGCACGCTGAGGGGCTGGGTGGCTGCAGGCCTGGGGGGCTCTGTGTGTGCCTCTGCTTGTCCAGGGTCCTGCGGCGCCTGCTTTAAATACCCAACCAGAATGAAGGCTCTCGAGTTGACTTGTACGGGGAGAAGACAAACAGGATATGGAGAGGGCTGATTGATGGTGAGGAAAAGATGCTTCCAGAGAAAGTCTCAAGATCTGGAGACAATGATCTAGCTCCTAAGTCTTTCCCATGGTCTGAGAGCTTCTGGAGGGTGCTGCCCCATAGCTTTTTTGGCAGAACTCTCTAGAATGAAGGCTTGTTCCTGACTCACATCCTCAATCCCAGAAAGCTGCTGCAGGTTTGAAGGAGCATCGAGCACCACCTCAGCCCTTAGCTCTTGGATTTCTCTACGTCCAGCGACAAGAGTAGAGGAAAGGGCCAGCGCCTCTCACCTCCCTGGCACATAGCAGATGTTTAATAAACACTGAAGGTACGTGTGGGGAGGACTGTCCTTCTGCTCTGAGAATGCAGACTGACACTCCCTCTTCCTCAGTAACCTCTCTCCCTCTCTATCCCCATAAGACGACTAACTCAGGAAGAGGGAGGAAGAGGGGAGGAGGGAGATGGTGGGATTGATGGATTCCCCAGGTGTCCAGATCCAGCGAGCCTCTTCCGCAAGTGGTTTTTGGTTTCTGTCCTGGAGCCCGCTGGTCCCCTTCTTCTATTTCCTTTGCTGGCCCTCAGGACCAGAGCAGGCTGGCAGGAGAACACGTGCTGGGCCGGAGCCGGTGACCTTCTGTCCAGAGCTGGGACCTGAGCTTGTGCCCGGCGTAGCCATCAGGTTCTGTCGCTCCCCCTTCTCCCTCTAGTCATTTTAAAAACCAAGCCACTAAAAGAAAACTAACATTGGAAGGAGACACGAACATATCACAGAGTTATCTAACGCTATTGGGCCACTCTGGTTCCCAGAAATTAGATTATTTTAGAATTCCATCAAATTAAGGGAGGATTCTTCTCCCTGGTTCCCATCTCCCTGCCCCTTCCTCTCGGCGTCCCTCTCTCCTCTCGCCCACCCCTCCCTGCCGATGAAAGATTTTTCTGGCGGTGTCAAGGCAATGTGACCTGGTTCTGTAATAAAGAGGAGGCTTATTAGAATTAAGGCCTAACAGCGTTAAAAAAGCAATCTTTGCAAGATTGAGGCCACAGGGGAATTGTAAATTCTCAGCAAAGACCTCATTTAAGGATTGGAATAAAAACTTGACACGCATGTGCGGGTGTGCACGCATGAAGGGATCCTCGCTAAACAAAAGAGGCTTAGTTAAAAGGAAAAAGGGCAAAGGGGAGAGGGAAGGATTGGGGGCAGAGGGGTAGGAGGGTGGTGTCTCTGCACCTGGCCCCATGTGGGGGTCTCCTGGGTGGTGTTGCCGGCCAGGGGAGGGCTATACTTCTGTGGAAGTCTCTCTGCACCCAGAGCTCTCCTGGAGCAGCTGCCCCCCTGCCTCTGTCACCTGAGGACGGCGTCAGGCAAATGGAGCTGTGTGCCACCCCAGCCCCGGGTGTCAGGGGTCATCATTCTAGACTGAGGGGCTGGGGTCCCTCCTCTTGCTGCCAGTCATGTTTCTTCTCCGGCTGTTGCTGTGGTTTAGGGTCTGCCAGGGCAGGGGTGTGGATGGTGGCAGCCTGTGTCTAGCTCCCTCTGGGCGGGGAAGAGGTGAGCGGCAGAGATTTAAGCCTAAGGTGATGCTGTCAGTGGAGGAGACAGTCTGGATACACTGAGGTTGCAGGTTCATTTACCTGTCATCTTAGTCCTGTTCAGGGCTGCTCTAACAGAACAGCACAGGCCGGGTGACCTATGAACCACACTCATGTGCTTCAGTTCTGGAGGCTGGAGTCTGAGATAAGCCACTGGCGGATCCAGTGTCTGGTGGGGACCCGCTTCCTGGTTCATCGCCGGCGCCTGCTGGCTCAGTCCACACAGGTGGGAAGGGGTGAGGGAGCGCCCTGGGATTTCTTCTGTAAGGACACTAATTCCTTCATCACTAATCACCTCCCAGAGGTTCCACCTCCTAATACCAACACATTGGGGGTTAGGATTTAACATATGAATCTGAAGGAGACACAAAATACTTATCAGGGGTCACTTCTTGCGGTGATCAGTCTCATGATGTTTTACTTGAAAAGCTGGCCTTCAAGAGACAGGCTGGGGGGGCATGGAGGTGGGGACACAGGCTCCCGGGAAACAGACTACTGCCTTGCTTCTGCTTGGGACTGCTGCGGGAGAGTGTGTCCCTCGGAGCCCTCTAGGCTCACCCGCATCGGGCAGCTGTGGCCATGGCCTGCATGTTGGCAGCTCCTGCTTTGGGCATCTGCACTTCTCTGCCCCTGTGCTTTCAGGAGGGTGGGGTGGGACATGGGGCTTTTGTGGGGACTGTGCTGCTTTACTGCTGTGGGCTGTGCATGGCACACAGTGGGCATTCAGTGAGGATTTGTGCACTGATGAGTCTGGGCCTGGTGCCCTTGCCTTTCTAGGCAGTGGACCATGGCTGGGGGGCTCTTGCTGTTGGTGCCAGGATTGGTCATAGGAAGGTGTCCCCCAACTCCCAGGAATTCCATAAGTGCAAAGTGGTCATGCCCAATATTCTGAGCTGCAAATAGAAGGCAGCCCCTGGGGCAGGTGAGCTTAGTCCAGCCTTGACTCACAAAACATCAGCCAGAAGCTACCTGGTCTGGGGTGGACACATTGCAATGGATGCCAGCCCCTGGGATCCTGGGGGCAGGTGCTCAGGAGTCTCTCTTGATGTACCTCTCCTGGAGGGACTCCTCAGTCCGGGATCTGTGTCCCAGGACAGTGAGATGCAGAAGTGGGTACAGCCAGGTCTGTCCTGAAAACACACCAGGAGTTTGAGGACAGGGGACAGCTCCCTCCTTTCAGGGCCCAGCCTTGCCTTCTTCAGAAGTCATTACAGGCTTATTCTGTGCTCTGGGAAGAGGGACCGCTGGGGTTTCTGGCAAATCAGCCTCAGTCTTGAGCCTCTCTCCCCATAAGAGTTCCATTGAAGATTTCTCTGAGGTTTGGGCGGGGTCCACTCTAGTCTTCTCTCTTGACATGGGTGATGGTGAAAAGGTTTTTCCCAGGGCTGCTCCCAGGAATTGAGGCAGAATCTCTAGATGAGACGAGAGAACAGATCTCTTTACCTGCTTCACTGACAGGGAGACATGGCCAAGATGACCTTCGTTAGTATCCCTGACCTTCAACTTTCTTTCCGGGGCGGGGGAGCCATCTCTTTTCCCACGGTTCAGTTGAGATGGACTTCTTTAGACCAAGTTTCTAGCCCCAAAGGGCCACCAAGGAAGGCAGTTTGCATTTCAGGGCATTAAAAACTATCCGAGGGGGTTGGGAAGGAAATAATAGTCCCAAACTTGGCAACAAATAGATTGCAATTTTTGGAAGCTTATCTGTGTGAAGAATGAGTTTTCAGCTCTGCAGGAATATTCATTTGCCTCTTAAACAAAGGGCAATTATATGCAATCCTTCTCTGCTTTTGTTGGCTTCCCAAGAAGGATCTGGAGTTGGTCCACCCTCTTAGAACGATAGGTTGAGAAAGTTTCAAAATGACTGCTCATAGTTTACAGTGTCTTTATGTGTGTCTGTCATCCACCTGGGCCTGGTCATCTGGGGTCCTCATCCTGGGCAATGACAGATCAGGACCGTAAATGAGGAGTTGGGGGGCAGTTCAGAGGGGAGGAGAATTAGCAAGGAGGGGGCAGGTTGGGGCAAGTTTAGTTCAGTTCAGTCACTCAGTCGTGTCTGACTCTGCGGCCCCGTGGACTGCAGCATGCCAGGCCTCCCTGTCCATCACCAACTCCCGGAGCTTGCTCAAACTCATGTCCATCGAGCCGGTGATGCCATCCAACCATCTCATCCTCTGTTGTCCCTTTCTCCTTCGAAAAGTGTTGGGACAAAGGTGAGACAAATTGAGGTGAAGAGGATGCAGCCCCAAATGCATGGATTTTCTCTCTGGGGGTCCCGCAGCCTTAGGAGCTGCTGTACCCCCACGCTTCCAGGAAAGGCGTGAGGAGGGGAGGCGAGGGAAGGGGAAGGGGGGCAGCCCAAGGCATCTCTTTGTCCTCCTCCTCCTCTTTTCTTTTCTGTTTTAATCCCAGGGCTTCTTTCTCCAGAAGCTGTCATTTTGTATAAACCTCTGATGGAGGCACATGCATTCTCAGTGCCGAAATCTCCATATCAAACAGCATCCGCTGTGGAACTGACAGCCCTCCCCACCCCGGCGGTGGGGCTTAGAGATGCTGGAAGGACAGACGCCAGCCCCCACCCCCACTCCGTCCTCCACGTCTGTGCTTGGGTGATGCAGGACGGATTGAGCGAGGTGACCCAGTCTGTCCTGAGTACTTCCTCAGGCCTCTCGGATCAGCTGAGGGGGCAATCCTTGCTCCTTCCCGCCATCTCTGATAGGTGTTCGAAGCCCACCTGCCCTCCCAGGGGGCACACAGGAGCCTGAGGGCAAGAGGGCAGAATTGTGTCCCCCCAAAAAGGTATGTTGAAGTCATAAATACCAGTGCCTGGTGCAGCCTAAAGAGGCACCAAGCTGCCCTTGGAAAGGCTTCAGTCCTAGAGGCATGACGAAGCCCAGGAGGTCTTGCAGTGAGGGTGGGACCTGGGCCACGTTAAAGCTCAAAAGCGTTTGTTTATGAACATTATAGTGGGCTCAAGAGCCAGATCTGGATTCACCCCTGCCATCCCCAACACTGGAAACTCCTACTCATGCTTTAAGACCCAATTCAAATGTCCCCTTCTCCCATGAAGTGGGGCTTCCCTGGTGGCTCAAATGGTATGACCCAGGTTCTATCCCTAGTCAGGAAGATCCCCCGGAGAAGGGAATGGCATCCCACTCCAGTATTCTTGCCTGGAGAATTTCATAGACAGAGGAGCCTAACAGGCTACAGTCCATGTGATTGCAAAGAGTCAGACATGACTGAACTACTAATACACACACACACACACACCCATGAAGTGTTCCTGCCCTGATTTCTCCAGTGGCTTCTTCATCTGTTCTCCTGAAGTCTCTCCCCTGCCTCCAAGTGGGACCTGGACTGGGGCGGCTCGTGTAATATCCTGGAGACATATCCTATTCCTCTGGGTGCCCAGCCCCTTTCTATGGCTGCATTTCCCAAGGTGTGGTTCCTGGACCACACTGTGTGTCTTGAAAAAGGTAGGTTCCCAGGCCAGATTCCACCCTCGGCCAGCATAGTCAATAGTAACCAGCTCCCTACAGGCTCCCGAAGGATGCTATGTATTGAGACTGGAGGGTGGGGTTAGGTGGCATCCAGGTGGGCTTCTGAGGTGTTGTACTTGGCTGGTGCTTGTGGGAGAGACTTTCAAGCTGGTCCTCTGTTTGGCTGGGTGACTTCTGCAGTCCTGGGCTGTAGGATCTTACTGGGCAGCCCCGCAGATTGGTAAGTGAGGCTGGTGTTCTGGTGGTCGTGACTTCATGGTTACTTTGCTCCCCCTCTCAACCCCCTACTCCTGAGCAGAAGGATTGCCCCATTATTGTGGTCAGAGGGCTCTAAGTTATGATTGAAACAGCAGAACCCCTGCAGGTCCATCTTACAAAGAACTACAAGGTGGAGGTTTTGGGACCAGTCTGGTCCTGCACCGCTCACAAGAATGATATGAAGGCCGCACATGACAGAGTGTGTGGAGGGGCGCCGGCTGGACGGTGACCCGTGATGTCCCCGTGTTCCCCTTGCCCCGCATCATCTCTTCGTTTTGTTGACTGGAGGGGTCTTGTAGAGCCGGGGCACCAAAGGGTGGGTGCTCAGGGCCTCTATTGTTCATCTCTCTGCCTTGAACACACCTGCCACATCATTTTTGGGGCTGGCCAGTTGTTTAGTTAATTTCAAATGGCCTTGCCAGGACCAGTTTCTCCATCTGCAGCAGCAAAAGGAAAAAAAAATTATTTTAAACCTCCAGCATGGAATTTTCCCAGTTATTTTAAATAAGTTTCATTTATTTGTGCTTGGCATTCAGATAAGAATTACCAGCCTCGCACAGATGCAAATTCAGAGTCGTAAAAGGAATATTGACAGCAATTGCAACCACGTCACCATCTCTCTTGCGATCAAATAAATGCTCTGGCTGCCGTCAGAGGAAAATGTAGCATTTGAAAAGCTGCAAGAGAACACACTCTCCAACAAACAAAACAAGTCTCTCTGGAGAAATGCAGGAAAGGATGCTTCTGAGAACTCTGCAGGGACATTCCAAGCAACTCCTTACACTTCTGATTGAAAATATATTAAAAGAAAAATTTAAACCAAAGACTCACCAAGTAAATCAATTATAAACCCTGCTAGACTGAATTTAGCTGTGTGTCTCTATTGGATTCTATCTAATACTGAGAAGCAGAATGAAATTGTGGAGCATCTTCCTGCCTTTAGGGGAAGAGTATCAGTTAGCTTCAGCTGTGTAACAAATGAGCCCCCTAACTCAGAAGCTTGAAACAACAGTTATTTCTTCTTGCTCATGAGTCTGTAGATCAGCTGGTTACCTATGTTAATCTGGTCCATGCCTGACTGTTCTTGGCTGGGCTCTCTAATGGATTTGTGGCCATTTGGTGGAAAGGCTGGAGATTCACAGCATTTGAGGACTGGTTCCTGCTTCACACAGCTTTCCATCCTCCAGAAAGGTAGCTCAGGCTGGGTTCCAAGGCAGGAAATGGAAGTGAGCAAGGCCTGTTGAGAACCAGGCATGGAGCTGACCCACCACCATTTGCATGGCCTGTTTTGTCCCATGTGTCGGGAGGCTAGCCCTGATTCCAGGGGTGAAGACATAGGCTGCATTTGTTTGTGGGAGGAAACTTAATGTCCCCTTGCAAAGGGAGTGTTTACATGGAGGCAGGAATGAACAGGGGTTTTTGAAATCCGTCTTCCCAGAGTGGAAGCGTTGTCGCTGGGAGATACTCCAGTCTCGAAGGCGTGGCCTGGGCAATGGACAGGCTGGTCGGTGGGCACTTGAGTTAGGTTGGGAGTGGGTCAGTACTGCCAAGACGCCTGGAGACTTAGTCAGTGGGGGGTTATGTCCAAGTTCAACCGCCCCCAGTCCCAGCTCCGTTCTCGGCCCTCCCCCGAGCCTGTACTAATATCAGCTCTCCTTTCTTGGAGCCTGTTGTACTTACTTGTCCATAACGTGTTCACCTCCTGGGCTTATTCTCTCTGCTGGCCCTTTGCTGGTGGTTCCTGGTGCCTTGATCCTCTCTGCTTTCCCTGGGCTGGGGATCTCCCCGAGCTGGGTCTTCAGCCGCCACCCAAGTCCTGATTCTCCTGCCTGAACCCCCATCCTCCCGGGGCCTGTTCAGGCATCCTCTTCAGGCTTCACAGGTCCAAATGTATAAGACTTCCTCTGAGTCTGGCCCTCTCCATTTCAGCAGATGGCACCTCTGTCCCCCGCCACCACTGACACAAACCAGAAGCCTGGAAGTGCTCTCAGCACCTTCACCTTTCTCTCCAGTCCTGCTCGCTTCTCTCCTTTGCCACAGAAGCCACCTTCTCTAGTCTTGATTGTGCCCGTCACCTCCCATCTGCTGGTCAGGCCGAGGCTGCAGAGTAGGGGAAGTAGACAGGGGAGTAGGGTGGCTAGAAAATCTTTGAAAAATGCAAATCAGATCATACTGATCCACTTCTTAGAGTGCTCTAATGGCGTTAATGTTCTCAGGATAAGCACGGAAATCCTGAGGGGCTTCTAGCGGACTTCAGCAGCCACTCCTGGGGCCATCCTACCTCCTGGCCTCTAAGTTCTTTACTCTGTGCTCCTGGGAGCCTTGGGACCTTTGCACGGGCTTTCCTTCTGCCCGGAGAGCTCAATCTTCCTCTCCCCATTTACTTTGTCATTAATCTCAACCTTGTCATTAATCTCAATTAATCCCAACTCCCTTTACCTTGTCATTCATCCTATTAGCCTTCAGAACTCAGTTTGTTAGTCACTTCTGTAAGGAAGCCTTCCTTGACTGCCCCCCACATGAGGCTGCAGCTAGCTTTTCCTATTCCCCCTGCAGGTCTCCCTGACCACAGCTGCTGTGCAATCACTGCGGTGTGCTGACAGCCCTCTGCCTTTTGTAGGACCAGGGGCCATTCGGTCAGAGTCATCACTGTGTCTTCAGAATGGGCCGTGGTGCCTGCTTCTGAAAACCCAATAAACGGTTGAGATCAGTGGATAAACATGTCAAAGATGACTACACACATCAGCCACTGGGTCCCAAAAACAATCCTGTGAAATGGGCATCTTTGGCTCTGCTTTACTGAGAAGAAACCAAGGCACAGGAGGCTAGGGTCATAGGGAGAGGAAGGGGGCGGTCAGAGCCATGCTGTGTCAGGACAGAAGGTGTCCCCTCCCTGGAGCACCCAGTGCTTAGACGCTGTAGTTTTATTATTTGGTTTTTATGTTTTGGGCCTTAATCCCTGACAGGATCCCTTAGGAATGGAGTCTTGACTGTCTCTTGCCTTGCCCATGACAACTTATCCCTGGGAAGCTCTGCCTGGAGGTAGGGTACAGCAGGCCATTCAGGGTACCAGTGGTCCACAGCTCTGGTTGAGGCAAGACTAAAGAATGGCCACACCTCAGAAACCACATTTAGCCACATCCCAGGTGGCAGCATGCACTGGGGGCTGCTGGTAACTCAGGTCCCTCCAGGAAATGCATCTGGAGCTGCATTTTACTGAGAAGAAAAAGATCTTGTTTGGCATTCCCAAGTCATTAGTGAAGGACAAAGGGAGGCATGGGGAGGTGGGAGGGAAGCCCACTATCTGGCCCACTATTCCAAGGCCAGATACGCATACACACATGTGTGCACACACAATCCCAATGCATGCACACACATGTGTGCACACACAATCCCAATGCATGCACACACATGTGTGCACACACAATCCCAATGCATGCACACACACGTGTGCACACACAGTACATGCACACACACCCATGCATGCACGAGCACTCACACATGCACATGTGTGTGTGCAGGGCACTAGCAGAGAGGCTACCTTGCCTCAGGGTTAGCGTGATACATTAAAAGGTTCTCCAAAGTGGCCCTAGTTCCAAGGCAGCATCCGTGGAAACCAAGCCAAGTCCCTTCTGGGTCCAGCTTCCCAGCTCCTTGGAACAGCAAGCAGTCTCCCTTGCCAGGTCCGGAGCAGGTGGCACCTGCTCCCCCAGGCTGTGTGGGCACAGGAACAGTCCTTCTCCCTTCCCTGTCGGGAAACCAGATGGAAATCCTATCCTATAGCTCATGCGGTGGGGAAAGCTTCTGTGACCTGGGGCTAGGGCAGGCCAGAGAGCCTCTCGAAGATCCGTGTCCTTCTGTAAAGGAGGCGTTTTCTTACCTTGGCGCACATACTCACAGAAATCGAACAGGTAAGCCCCTTGGCGACTCTCTAGCAGTCTCTCCTGCTTAATTTCACTTATTTTCTTTGTCCTGAGACTCATTAGTGTGTCTCATTAGCACCTGGGATTGCAGCTGGCCTTCCCTCCCCTTTATTGGGGTCAGCAAAACTGTGGCTGAAGCAGGGACAGGGTGACCATGGGAAGAACTGTCAGATAAATCCAAGGTTGGGTGTAAGTCTTCCTCCTTGACTCTGGAAGCCCAGTGGCATCTAAGATGTCCTACTGCACTAACAGTTTACGCTGGCCTTGGGTCAGTGCTGTTGAGATAGACTCGTTTTTTGTTCACAGATGTCCGGACTGGTGGTGGAAATGTAGTGTGATCAAATGGTCTCTGCTGTTAAAAGTGATGGTGACCCTGTGGCCTTTGTTATGTCAGCGGAACCTCCCCTCCCTGGGCTGACACGAGGCCCCTCCCCAAATCTCCCAGTCCAGTGGGGGTACCAGCACCTCAGCCTTGCAGTTGGATTCAGTGGGCACTTACTGAGCCATCGTGATCTGTGCCCAGAGGGGGTGGGCTATTAGAACAGTGTTAGGTTCGGTCTTTGGTCTATAGGAGTTGACTGGTTGGGGAATGAGCTTTTATATCTATGAAACAGGATGTGGTTCAGGGTGGACTGAGGGAGCCCTTGGCTGATGGATAGAGTTTGGATCATCAAAAAATGAAGGAGAAGGTAGAGGAAGAGGAGGAGAGGGTGGGAATGTGCGGTAGAGGTGGTATCTGGCAAGTTCCAGGACGAATAAGCAAAGATGTGGAGAGAGGACTGGATATCCAGGCCTGGAGGATCTCAGGAGACGAGGGCACAGTGTTGGCATGTTCTGAGGGCTAAGATCCAGAGGATGCCCTTGAGACCCACAGTCCTGTGATCCCCGTCCCACTTTTAGGATGAGCAGTGGAAGCGAATGGCCATCCAGTGCAGTGCGTTCTGGAGGACTGCAGACCCCCATGCCACAGAGCTTGTGCACTTGGAGCAACCAAGTTCCACCATGTTTCCCAATGTCTGTTCAGCTTCAAGGGCCTGCCAGCTGTAGCTGAGGCAGTCTGCTCCCTGGGGCCCCATTCTACTGTTACTCAGAGAAGAACACCAGCCTGGAGCTCAGCCCTTCTCTTCGCCTTTGTGTCCTTCACTCCCACGTGGTGGATCTCCCCCTTGGCTCAGCATCTGGGGCCCCTCCTGCTTCCCCACCCCCCACACTGGCACTGGCCAGAGTGGATCTGAAGGTCAGGTGTTGTGGAAACAGTGTCCTCTTGCAGAAATCCAGGCAAAATGACATGTGAATATCAAGTCCAGAAAAGGGGCAATATTCTTGCTTCTGGGGAGCTTGAAGCAAATGGGCTTTTTCAATGCCCCCTCCCCTGCAGGCTTTCTGCAGAGGAGTGTGACGCTGTGTTGAGGGCAGGTGCCCAGGGCTGGGGACAGGCAGCCCTGACAGGTCTGTGTTTTCACCATGTGGTAGGACCAGATGAGGTCCCAAAGGGCCCTGGAAACAATTAGGCAAGGGCAGGATGGGGTGCATAGCAGGGCGAGAGGGAAATGGAAGGATGAAGGCCTGTGCCATTCGGAAAGAAAGAGGAGACGTGACGGAGGTGCGTGGGAACAGCGTCCTGCATCAGACTCATGGGATTTCAAAGAGGACGGGGACAGTTGGAGGCTGAAGGTCTTAAATGTGACCAGCTCCCTACTAGACCACTGTTTCTTGGAGGAGGTGATAAACTGGGAAGTTTGCAGCCAGTGTAGCCACAGCTGCATAGTCAGAGGTGTTTGTTGATGGTGCGAGTCCTGCTGTCAGTGGCTGGCAAAGGTTCTGAGCCAGGAGAATGGTTAAATTCTAGAATGATCACCATTCGCTCAAAACCTCAAAATGCCAAGCAAACCCTACAGTAGCCACTTGTACTTCTGGCTTTCTAGAAGAAGCTGTGTATTGGTTTAAAATTTTATGCTGTTTTATTATTTTATTTTTAAAAGCCAGGCCAGGGAGTTGTTTTCCCATAGACATTGTGAATTCAAATGTCATCTCTCCAAACATCTCTGTTGAAGACTTAGGAAAGGTGCGTCAACATGCAATTTTCATGGTCCAGAGGGGGTTCCAGGAGGATGGCCAGCAAGCCCTAGCCTTCCCCTCATACAGCCAGGAAGGGGACAGTTCTGTGTGCTGCGCTTTCTATGCACGCAAGCTCAATCGCTCAGTCATGACTCTTTTGTGACCCCATGGACTGTAGCCCACCAGGCTCCTCTGTCCGTGGTATTTCCCAGGCAAGAATACTCAAGTGGGTTCCCATTTCCTCCTCCAGGGGATCTTCCCGATCCAGAGATCAAACCCATGTCTCCTGAATCTCCTGCATTGGCAGATGGATTCTTAGCCACTGAGTCCCTGGGAAGCCCAGCCCCCTCCACACCCCCTCCCTCACTGTGGCTATACAGTTGAGGAAATACAGCTACCTGCTGCCCAGAGGTCGTTCGGCTGTGGAAGCCAGCATCACCCTCAGCCTCTGCCTTGGTTCATGCTTTGCTCTGCATCTGCCATCTGCCTGCTTTGCATTCCTGATGAACCAGGAGTTATTTAAGGATAGCACTTGTGCCATGGCGCTCCCAGAGCTGTATGGTTACCAAGCTTCTGATTTCCCTAGACTTTGTGGTTGCCCCTGGCATCATCAAAACCCCCAGTAGGTGAGGGAGACAAGAAGGAAGCATACAAGTGGCCCTTTTGGTTGAAAAAGTTTCGGCCAGCCCCCTCACTCCTCCAACCGCCCACCTCCTGCCCATCAGCCAGCCAGCTCTTCGTCCTGGAAGGCAGAGCATGCTGGGGCCAGGTGGAGGGGCAGCAGGATCCTGAGCTGAGCGGATGCTTATTTTTAGGAGCTTGAGGGCACTGCTGCCCATGCTGGGTCTCCGCAGCATTCCCTGCAGATCCATCCTCTGTGGCAGTGGTCCAGATCCACCCTTGTGCCAGGGAACCTGGGCCGGCCACTGATGAGAGCTTTGGCATGGAGGGTTCTTCAGCCGGGTGCTGCTTTGGTCTCGAGGGCACTGGATCCCCAGTCTCCCTGGTGCTGGTCTGCCCCTGTCCGTCCCCGGCTCCTGCCTCCCCTTGTCTGGGCTTTCCAGGGAGGAAGTAGGCGGACCAGCTGCTCCAGGAGCCAGAGCCAGTTCTGAAACTGGCAGAAATGAGAAGATGGGGATCTTAATTGGCAAGGCATGTGTCCATTGCTTTTAACACTGGACTTCTGGAAACTTCAGTGTTTTATCAAGGTACCTCAGCACTAGAAACATAAGATTTTTTTTAATGTAGTATCATTAAAACTGTTTTAAATTGAGTTCGATAAGTTTTTAACTCATCGGACTCACGGACATTTTTGGATGATGCACCTTTTCCCTGTCAGGCACTTTCTTGTCCGACTGAGTCCACTTAGGTATATGCAGACCCACTGTCTTTCTTCTTCTTCTTCGTGGTCATACAGCTTCCACACTGAGGGTGCCAACGTGCTCCATCTGTAGCACTATGATCCTTTGGTGACCCTACACCCCAACAAGATCCCATGTGCGTCTCACTCCCCTCCTTTCTGTTCTAGCCAGAATTGTTGGAAAATCTAATTTTCAGGGAGTATAAATCTCGGGAAATGGAAGACAGAAATTCTCACAGTAGCTCTCTCTGTCCTCCTCAAAGCCAAGCTGATTTTTCCAGTTTTGAGTGAGAAGCTGTGATGGGGGTCTGATCTGGGACCTTTCCCATCAAACTGAACAGTGCGAGTGACGCTCCCCAGTAACACGCTACTGGCATGCTGGGTTCTACAGGTGTGAGTTACCCGTGCCATCCTGATAAGGCCCACGGGGCCTGGGTTGGGGCTTCCTTGAGCCCCGTTTTAATGACAGGGAGGTAGATGCTTAGATAGATCTCACCAGGAGCAGGTCAGAGGCGATTCAAAGCATCTGGAGCCAGAGTGGTATGTGTCTGTGTCGGTCAGTGTTTTCCTGAGAAACGGGACAGACAGGATAATTCTGTATGGCTCCATCTCCACCCCATCTCTGACCCCATCCGCATCCGTCTCCATATCTCCCCACCCCTGTCTCTATCTCTGCCTCTGTATCACTGTCTATGTCAACAAGTTTACATTAAGGAATCTGCTCACTTGATTATGGGGCCTGGCAAGTCCAAAATTCCTAAGCAGGCTGGCTGGCTGGAAACTCAGGCAGGATTTATGCTGCTGTGTTGAGGAAGGATTTCTTCTTCTCCTGAAAACCCCAGTGAGTGCTCTGAAGGCCTTCAACAGGTTGGATGAGGCCCACCTACTCACATTATCAAAGATCTCCTGTTCTTAAAGTCAATTGGTCATGGATGGGAGCTGTAACTGCACAATACCATCACAGCCTCACCTCGATCGTTGTTGGGCTAAATCACTAGAAACTATGGCCTGGTCAAGTGGACACATAAAATGGACCATCACAGTGCCCTTCCACATGCCCAGAAGGTCTGGGTGATCTCCCCTCAGGAGTGAGACTCTGACTGGTGGTTTCAGCCTGATCTGAGGTCTGCTCGGATCATAGGAAAGCCAGAAAATACTTTACAGACCACTGGGGAGGGGCCAGACCAAAAGCAGCACGTGCTGAGCTCTTGGCTAAATCTGCTCTTCCAGGCCTGTCTGAGCAGGACCTTATCTCTTTCTCAGAAGCTGGAAGTGACCCGATCTCATCTTGGTAGTAAGGCAGAGGTGCCCCACTTCTCAGGTTTTTAGCCTCGTTTTGACTTGCTTTTTCAAAGATGAGTGATGGAGATTCAAACTACTCTGTTCTTTTTCTGGCTCCTCTCACCTATTTCTCTAAGCCAAAGTCAGTCATATTTTTAAAAAGAAAATATGATCTTGTCACTCTTATGTTTGAAACCCCTCAAAGGGCTGCCTGTGGCCTTTGGAAATTGGTTTGGGCTCCACAAGGCCCGCCTGCCTGGCCCTGCCTGCCTCCCTGCTCCCTCCACCCTCTCAGCTGCATCTCTTACATCCCAGCTCCATTGGCCTCTGCTTGTCCTTAGGGCTTCTGCCCACAGCACTGTCTGTCTCCATGCCTCTCCTTGACTGCTGTCACCCCAACATCTGCTCATGAGAACCCCCTAACCTGGAGCCCCCTGCTCCCCTAGTACATGTCCTTGCAGTAGTGAGACAGTCCCCTCCTGTTCTTTGCAGGATTTCCACAAGCATAACTCAGTAACTATAGGTTTGGTGAACTGTTTAGTGAGCTATCTTTCTCTTTAGACAGGTGGTTCTTGACCTGGGTGCTTTTAGAATTCCCAGTGTGTAGACTGCAGTCCAAGCCATCAGGTCAGAACCTCTGTGGGTGGGACCTGGGCAGCAGCTGATTTCAAAACTCCTCAGGAATGGCAACCCACTCCATTACTCTTGCCTAGAAAATTCCATGGATGGAGGAGCCTGGTGGCTATGGTCCATGGGGTCGCAAAGAGTTGGACGCGACTAAGTGACTTCACTTTCACTTTCAGGAGACACTAAGTATGCACTCAAAATTGGGAACCAATGCTGGCCTAGAGCAGGCCTCACTCCTAGCGTCCTCCAACATGTGAGCTGTAGAAATACAAAATCCAGGTCCTGCCCAGAACTTCTGGCTTAGAATCGACCCCTTAACCAGACCCCATGTGGTTTGGGGGACACATTATGGTTTGAGGAGGACTCAGCTGACCGCTGTATGAGGCTGGATCCCTGCCATCCTGCTTACCACTGCTTCTCCTGCCCCAGCCTAGTAGCTGTTCAGTAAATTCTTATTAAGTGAACACATGAATAATTTTTAAACAATCCCCAAATTTCTCCTCATAACCTGCTCACTCCACTCCCTAGAACCATTTTAGTTTTCTCATGGGCAGCAGGCTCAGGGGTGGGGAGGTGGGGGGTGGGCACACACCCTTTCTTCATAGGAGGCTGAGGCTGGAGTTTGTGGTCCCCTTTCCCCTGCCCAGTTTCCCACCTCGACAGTCCTGTTTGTTCCTAGAGAATGTCATCCTTGGCCCAGGTGGAGAAGCAGACACTGCCTTTCCCTGGCTAGTGCATGTCCTGACCCCTCCCTCCCACCTCCGTCCTGGTTTGGTTTCCCTTTCTGGCAGATTCATAAAGAAACCCCAAACCAGTATGGGGATGAGAGTCAGGTGATGCAGGAGGGAGGGGAGGGAGAAGGAACATTCCAGAGGAAGATGGGAAGGCGGAAATAATCATTTAGACTCGACAGTGAGGTTTTGGAACACATTCGACTTGAATCATTGCCTTGGAAAATCCCAGATGTGGTTTCTCCCAGCAGCGTCTTTCACTCAAAGTGGCCACAGCTGTGGGATGGCGAGGGCCTGGTCCCTTAAAGGAGCAGTGCCTGTTTGCCCTGTGTTGGGGAATGAGCCAGTGCAGAGCATTGAAGGGCCTCTCATCTCAGCCCCTCCCTGCAGGCTCCACGGTGCCCAGAGCCTCAGCCCCTTGGGACCGCATCATCCAGAGGCAAGTCTGTGGACAGGACACTGGCTACCCAGGGGGTCTCACCTTCCCAGCCCTACTCTGTCTGTCTTTATTGGTGCTCTTTGTCTTTCTCTCCTTTTCATCTGTCTCAGGCCCTGAGGAAGTATTTCTGGTGCCCCTGCTTCATTTTCCAGACTTCTTTACCAAGCTCTGGGAAGAAGGGTGAATTCTAGGGTGGTCCTTGCTTTCAGTGGAGAGTGGTCTGAGAAACAGGGGAGAAAGAGGTCAAGCGTACAAGGTGAAGGGCTGCCGCTCAGATTTCAGATTAACTGATTATTTAGAATGAGTCTGTCTCTAATATGGGGCTTCCCTGGCGGCTCGGATGGTAGAGAATCTGCCTGCAGTGTCAGAGACTCGATATTGCATGGGACATACTAAAGGTTTTTGCTGTCTATCTAGAATGCAAATTTAACTGTGAAACGTGAAAGTGTTAGTTGCTTAGTCATGTCCCACTCTGCGACCCCATGGACTCTGTCCATGAAATTCTCCAGGCACTGCTGCTGCTGCTGCTGCTGCTAAGTCACTTCAGTCGTGTCCGACTCTGTGTGACCCCATAGATGGAAGCCCACCAGGCTCCCTCGTCCCTGGGATTCTCCAGGCGAGAACACTGGAGTGGGTTGCCATTTCCTTCTCCACTCCAGGCACTAGGCATGCTGTATTTTTATTTGCTGTATTTGGCAACCCTGTGTAGAGTGGAGGTGGCATGGGGGAAGGATGTTGTGATGGTGCCTGGGGGAGGGAGGCAAGCTTTCTACTGTCCTGCCTTTTGGTGCTTTTTCCAGGCCTTAGCACCCTGTTGCTGAGTTTACCTTGGCCTTTGCTGTTTGCCTGCTGAGATGGGCACCTAAAATGAGAACGTCTGGAAACTGCTATAGGCGATAGAGTAAAAGGACAGGCTGCTCCTTTACCTGCTATCAGTACTTTAGAAAGGAGCCCACGAGGGCAGTGGGCTCCTGCTGTCAACCACCAAGGAAAGAGTCACCAGCTCCCGGGTTCCTTGGGCTTGACTTGGCTCCAACCCTGTTGGACCCCACCTCTCCCTAATTCCCACCCCTGCTGATGTGGCCGAATGCCTTTAGGGCTCCTCCAGAAGGGTACTGGGCATGCCATGAGTGGAAGGCCCCACCCTTCTGGGGGACATTCGGGGTAAAATCTGACCCCATGCCCCAGGAAGTATTTACAGATTTGATCGCTTAATTAAACTAAGGATTGAAGCAAGGGGCTGACATGATGGAATTTGCTTTTTCAAGTAAGCACTCTTTGGAAAGGGGAAAATGGGCTGGAGTGCTGGAGGTGGACACAGAGGTCATTGTCAGCGTGGGGTCCTTTGTCCCAGTTCATGGCAGGTGCTCAGTAAATGTGTATTGGAGGAATGAACCCTAGGCCTTGGGATGCTAGCTGCTCCCTCCAGTGGGGCTCTGCCCTGGTGATGCAGGCCCTGGGGCCTCTTCTATTTACTGGGAGGTGAGGGTGTAGGTTTACCACTCTCCCTGGGCCTCTCTGAATTTGGGTTCCTCTTGGGGCAGAATGGGGCCAGGCAGCCTCTGGTGGGGGACAGGCCCTTGTGTCAGACACTCCAAGGGGCAGGAGGAGGAAACCTAGCTCTGCAAGGCAAGTTCATGAATATCCAACCTTGGCCACATTCCCTGCACCCTGATTAACCAATAGCCTTCACTTGGCATGAGGCAGAGAGATAAAATGAGATACTGCATTGGAGACTTAAAACTTAATTGAAACTATGTATCACAAATTTAACTCCAGGCTTATTACAATCTGATACAATTATTCTAATATACTTCAGCTTCAATCAGAGTTTCTATGATGGAAAGGAGAGTGGGGAAGCCCAAAATGGGATGAAAAACATCTGCTGTGTGATATGTAGGAAGGCGTCCAGCCCGTGAGGAAGAGCCTACAATCTCAGGGACAGGAAGATTGGGGAAGGAGGCAGGGTTGTGCCCGTCCTCGCCTGGGCTTGATGGGACAGAGTCAGGACTTCGCTTTGGCCAGTTTCACAGCCAGGACCGTGATTCATCTTTTGTTCTGAGACAAGGTCACGGTCTATTGTTTTCCCTCATTTTGTGTATTTGGAAACCACAGTGCTGACTTCTTTAGAGAACTCAAGAGATACAGGAGACTCTGGGATTCCTTAAGAATCTCGGACCTGATCCCACCAGATCATCAGTCCAAAGGATCCAATTGAAGTAACAAGAAACATCCTTTTCAATGAGTTAATGACAGCTAGGACAGGGCAGGGGATGTGGAGCTGGTATTACAATAATTACCTAACAGATTAACTTCCTCACAGTCCTTCTGGCTCTGGACTCTCCTCCCTGCCTCTCTGTTTCATAAAAAGTTCCTTCCCCCAAGGCCCCTCCTCTTCCTGCAGCCAGTCTCTTATCTGTGATTTACAGGTTTCTCCATCCTTTCTAAGACACGACATTCTGTTTCTTAAAAGCTGCCCACGCTGCTACAGCTGTGCAGAGCAGCGGGGCCCCCAGGCCCACTCCTGGAGAGCTAGGCCTGCACCAGGGATTCCTGGCTCTGGCTGATCCCCTGAGCCTTGGGAGAGCCTGGAATAAATACTGACTGCAGGGATCCATCTTGCCTGTCAGAGTCTTATGGGCGGGTCTTGTGAAGTGTCCCTTTGAAAGTGCTGTCCAGGTTATTCTGATGGGTAGGATGGCTTGGGAGCCAGTGGCAATCTGTCCTCTTAGTGTGAAATATCATTTACACACAGCTTTTGAGACGCAGGAAGCCTTGTCCACTCAGAAATTCTTAAACTGCTGTTGTGCTAGTAAGTAGGGGAAAGAGAGGGTAGAAGAGTGGGGTAGTGGGTGTCACTCATCTGTCCATCTGTTACCCATCCATCCATCCATGTACCTGTCCATCCATCTATCCCTCTGTCCATGCATCCATCTATCCATCCACCCATCCTTGTTCCATCCATCCTCCAAACATCCTCAGACGTTTACCTTGGCCACCAGAATATCCTGCATCTGGTGCCGGTGTTTAGAGCAGGCACTCCTAGGCAACAGCAAATGGAATAAATGCAAGTTGGTGGGTTAAAGAAATAAACCTACTAGCATATACCCAAAAGAATTGAAAACAGGATCTCAAAGAGATATTTGCACACCTGTATTCATAGGTGTTATTCACAATAGTCAAAGGTAGAAACAACCCAAGCATCCATCAACCGATGAAGGGATAAACAAAATGCAGTATATTCACACAATGAAATAGTATTCAGTCAGGAAAAGGAGTGAAATTGTGACACAGGCTGCAATGTGGATGAACCTTGAAAACATTATGCTCAGTGAAAGAAGCAGATGCAAAAGGACAAATATTGTATGCTTTAATTTATATGGAACTCCAGAATAGGTAAATCTATAGAGATAGGGCTTCCCTGGTGGCTCAGATGGTAAAGAATCTGCCTGCAGTGCAGGAGACCTGTGTTCAATCCCTGGGTTGGAAAAATCCCTTGGAGAAGGGAATGGCAACCCACTTTAGTATTCTTGCCTGGAGAATTCCATGCACAGGGGAGCCCGAACCCTATGACTGGGTTTCCCTGGTGGCTCAGATGGTAAAGAATCTGCCTGCAATGAGGGAGACCTGGGTTCGACCCCTGGGTTGGGAAGATCCCCTGGAGAAGGGAAAGGCTACCCACTCTGGTATTCTTGCCTGGAGAATACTATGGACAGAGGAGCCTGGCAGGCTACAGTTCATGGGGTCGCAAAAAGTCAGACACAACTGAGGGACTAAGCCCAGCACATAGATATAGAAAGTAGATTAATCATTGCCAGGGCCTTTAGGGAAGGGGGAAGAGTTATTGCCTAATGGCTACAGAGTTTCTGTTGGAATTGACAAAAAGTTTTGGAAAATTATGTTGGTGATGGTTGTACAACAGTGGACCTGAGGGACTTAATGTCACTGTTCGTGTGGAAATGGTTAAATGACAAATTCTCTGTTACTCATATTTTGCCACAATAAAACTGTTTTTTAAAAAGGAGGAAAGAAGAAGCCTGTTTGGGAGGCTAGTGAAGGTTTTCCTTGCTCTCCTCAGTCTGCGGCTAGAGGGTGGACTGTGAAGCCCCATTACCCCCTTGGCAGGTCCCCACCACCCGACACCCCTCGTGCAAGAGAATCTGGAATGTGGGGACAGTACAGGGTTTACTAGCTCAGCTACTCCCGCAGAGCAGGGTTTGGGAGGGCTTGGCTGGTTTGTTCTCAGTGGTAGTTTGTGAGTGGGATGCAGGATCCTGTGTTACGGGCAGTCTCTTTCAGAGGGAGGGTTTTTTGATGGGACAAAGGTGGGAAATGAGCCTGCTTATCCCCTGAAGTGAGTGGATGGGGCTCTCACATCTTCCTAAGCTTTGATGGGAGGTGGGTGATCGCCTACTCTGAATATGGGGACTGTTGAGGATCAGGCCACTGTGGGCATGGGGAGAAATGCTGAAATAATGAGGCCGTAACCCCAGGTTCGGAGAAGGCAATGGCAAGCCACTCCAGTACTCTTGCCTAGAAAATCCCATGGATGGAGGAGCCTGGTAGGCTGCAGTCCGTGGGGTCGCTAAGGGTTGGACACGACTGAGTGACTTCACTTTCACACATTGGAGAAGGAAATGGCAACCCACTCCAGTGTTCTTGCCTGGAGAATCCCAGGGAAGGGGGAGCCTGGTGGGCTTCCATCTATGGGGTCACACAGAGTTGGACACGACTGAAGTGACTTAGCAGCAACCCCAGGTTGTGCTGTAGTGGGAGTTGGGGGAAGACCTGCAGAAGCTGGGTTGTTAGAGACTACTATGAAGGAATAGGGTGTTTGTACTCTAAGTACATACTTATTTGAGATATTAGAGTTGGGGATCCCAGTACTGCTTCATGACACTAAGACCAGATGGGGCCCCTGTGCGCCCCTGTGTGTGCTGCCCTGTGTTGGGCCCTGGTCCCAAGAGGTGCAGCGGGTCCTGGGAGCATCCAAGCAGCCTTCTGGGGGCTTTTGTGCTATCAGTTTGGTCTGCAAACCATCACTTCATAGAGAATATGGAGGGGAACGTCAGCCATGTTCTTATGTATCAATTTCAAATGGATTTTCTAATTCTGAATTTCTTGGATTGGAAGAAAACAGGGTTTTCTCAGTTGGCATGACTCGGCCAACCCTGCCTTGGAGTGAGTCCAGAACCCAGAGGTGAAGTCCCAGAGAGGACATTGTTGTCATTAAAAAAGGGAAATAGCTTCCTCTGCCAGGGACTTGGGAATCCTTAAAACAGTGGCCTCGTTTTATAAGGAAGGAAACAGAGCTACCAACAAACCAGGTGGTACGCCTAAGAAGAAGCTAAGCACACTGCAGGTAGCTCTTTCACTGCAGGGCAGAAACTTGAACCTGTTTGATAAGCTTCAAGGCACAAGCCATTAACCCCATGGCAATCTGCCAGGGTGTCCCGTTTGGAGCAACTCTCCTGATGGTGCTCAGAGATCCATGGAACAGATGAACTATGGACGCTGCGTCTAAAGGATGGCAAGCAAGGCTTCTGTTGCCGGAGTCTAGGGCAGCCCAAGGTCAGAATCTTGGCTGGGGTGTCCTGGAAGCCCTGTGCAGCTCCCCGTATGTTGGCGGATTCTGTCCGTCATAGGGAGAGATGCCCTCTTGATCGTTTGGGGTTTCAGAGTTTTGCTTTATGATCTGTTGTAAGCCTCAGCCTTTCTCCTGTTTGAGGGTCCAAGATGCATGGAGCATGATGGATGGGGGACTAGGGCTCATACTGGTCCTTCCTGGTTCCCCTGTACATACCTGAGACCCAAGAGCCCCATTGGAGAGCAGGGCAGCGTGGAGGAGGAAGGAGTTACTGGGAAAGACTCTTTGACTCTGGCCACTTCTTTTAGTGGACAAGTGGGTGATCCCAGACAAGCATGCAAGGCTCAAATAGGGACTGTGACAGCCTTTTCAAATATCTTTGTTCAAAATGTTTGTAACTGGTTGAACTTCAAATGGGAGCTGATTATCAAATGGATAAAACACAGAGGGAGGTTTCCAGAGATGTGTGCTAAGCCTCTAGAGATGGGCTCGGTCACCATGCTCCTCCTGCTGTTTATGGTGGCTGATGACTCAGCTGGGGACAGGTGGCAGAGTTATTAAATTTGAGGATGACACAAAGCTGGGAGCCCACAAAGTGAGGGCATTTTGTAGACAGACCCAGGATTTAATTATATCACAGCAGTTAGATAGGTTGAATTTAGCAAGATACAATTTAATAGGAATGAATTGAAAGTCCTTTATTTGGGTCCAAATAGCCAAACTTTCCAAGCCTGAGATGGGTGATTCAGGGCCCGGCGACTCAGGAAGCCAGAGTGTGAGACGACAGTGTGATAGGGTGGCATCAGAAATCCAGAGGTTGTCTTGGGCTGCGTTAACTGAAGTATTATCTCCAGAAGAAAGGAGGAGATGCTGCTCTGTTCTTCCTCAGAGCACTGCTGGGGTCCTGTCTTCAGCTCTCCATGCCCCACTTTAAAAGGGACTTTGAAGAGCTGAGTAAGCTTCCAAAATGAATACCACAGACCAAAAAAAAAAAAAAAAAGAGCTAAATTTATTCTTTGTTACTTAAAAATATTTATTATTATAGTAAATATTTTCTCTGAGAAAAATAGACAAAGCACAGCAAAGTGTAATGATGGGGAAGAATAATTAGCCATACCTAAATCTTCCAATTGAGCTATTTCAAATCCTGAAAGATGATGCTGTGAAAGTGCTGCACTCAATATGCCAGCAAATTTGGAAAACTCAGCAGTGGCCACAGGCCTGGAAAAGGTCAGTCTTCATTCCAATCCCAAAGAAAGGCAATGCCAAAGAATGCTCAAACTACCACACAGTTGCACTCATCTCACACGCTAGTAAAGTCATGCTCAAAATTCTCCAAGCCAGGCTTCAGCAATATGTGAACCGTGAACTTCCAGATGTTCAAGCAGGTTTTAGAAAAGGCAGAGGAACCAGAGATCAAATTGCCAACATCCACTGGATCATGGAGAAAGCAAGAGAGTTCCAGAATAACATCTATTTCTGCTTCATTGACTATGCTAAAGCCTTTGACTGTGTGGATCACAATAGACTGTTGAACATTCTGAAAGAGATGGGAATACCAGACCACCTGACCTGCCTCTTGAGAAACCTGTATGCAGGTCAGGAGGCAACAGTTATAACTGTACATGGAACAACAGGCTGGTTCCAAATAGGAAAAGGAGTATGTTAAGGTTGTGTATTGTCACCCTGCTTATTTAACTTATATGCAGAGTACATCATGAGGAACGCTGGGCTGGAAGAAGCACAAGCTGGAATCAAGATTGCCGGGAGAAATATCAATAACCTCAGATATGCAGATGACACCACCCTTATGGCAGAAAGTGAAGAGGAAATCAAAAGCCTCTTGATGAAAGTGAAAGAGGAGAGTGAAAAGGTTGGCTTGAAGCTCAACATTCAGAAAACGAAGATCATGGCATCTGGTCCCATCACTTCATGGCAAATAGATGGGGGAACAGTGGAAACAGTGTCAGACTTTATTTTTTTGGGCTCCAAAATCACTGCAGATGCTGATTGCAGCCAGGAAATTAAAAGACGTTTACTCCTTGGAAGGAAAGTTATGACCAACCTAGACAGCATATTAAAAAGCAGAGACATCACTTTGCCAACCAAGGTCCGTCTAGTCAAGGCTATGGTTTTTCCCGTGGTCATGTATGGATGTGAGACTTGGACTGTGAAGAAAGCTGATCGCCGAAGAATTGATGCTTTTGAACTGTTGTGTTGGAGAAGACTCTTGAGAGTCCCTTGGACTGCAAGGAGATCCAACCAGTCCATTCTAAAGGAGATCAATCCTGGGTGTTCATTGGAAGGACTGACGCTGAAGCTGAAGCTCCAATACTTTGGCCACCTCATGCGACGAGTTGACTCACTGGAAAAGAGTCTGATGCTAGGAGGGATTGGGGGTGGGAGGAGAAGGGGACGACAGAGAATGAGATGGCTGGATGGCATCACCGACTTGATGGACATGAGTTTGAGTGAACTCCGGGAGTTGGTGATGGACAGGGAGGCCTGGCGTTCTGTGATTCATGGGGTCGCAAAGAATCTGACATGACTGAGCGACTGAACTGAACTGAACTGAACTGAAATCTTCCCACCCAGAGGCAAATATTACTTTAACATTTTGGTTTATTTCCAGTAGTGCTTCAAAATATGCATTTAAAAATGAGATTAGGATGACATTTATATACAGTCTATCTTGTTTTCATCCAGAATTGTATGGTGAGTGTCATTTCATGTTTTAGAGCATCCACCAAAACCATGGTCTTTAGTGATTGCTGTCTAGTCTGTTGCATGGATATCCCCCAAATTTGTAATTCGTTTCTTCCTTCCTGGCCTGTTGGCGGGTTGGGTTGTTTCCAGTTTTTTCCCATGTTATAAATAATCCTGTGATTAACTTCCTTGTACATAAATCTTGGTCTGTGCCTGTGATTATTTCTGTGAGATCAATTCCTAGAAGCAGAATTCTGGGTTCAAACAACACAAACATTCATTAGGCTCCTGAAACGTTTTGCTGAGGGGTCCTCAGGAAGTTTGTTCCCCTGTTAACATGTGTCCATCAGCTGTTGTGGGTGTCAGCATGCAAGCTGGCCAGCACGGCTGTTATTCTCAGAAGCGATCTTCCCCAGTTTCGTAGGTGGAAATGTCGCACGCGTGGCTTTCATTTGCATTTCCTTGATTGTTGTGAGAGGCCGACCCACCCTTTGGTCGTCCGCCCTCCTGTTTGGCGTGCTGACAGCTCCTCCTACACCAGTGCACACCTTCCCCCCAGCATGGTGAACATGGTTTCCTAATAGTGGGGACTGTGTCTCCTTCATTTGGCCCTAAGCTCATGGGGAAGGATGGCTGGATGAAAGAGAGATTCAGGTTGGGGCCACCCGGCCAGGAGCTAGAAGGGTTTGGACCACACATATGCAGGTGTGGGTCAGATTGAGGGCAGGAACCAGCCTGCCTGGGCTAAATGCTGGTCATCACCCCTTACCTGGGTGACCGTGGGCAGTTACACACCCCAGAGAAGCCCTGGGTCCCCCCTCTGCAGTGGGGCCAAGCATCATGCTGCGGGGGTGCACAGAGACATGTGGAGCATGGAGCGGGGGTTGGGCACAGGTTCTGCGAACCTTTAGGTGCTTTTCTTCTGAGTATCGTTATTCCAGTTTTCTTCTATATGAAGAACGCGTCTGTGAACCATGGTGGAACTCACTTCCTCAATCCCATCCTCTGTTTTGCCCAACAAATATTTATTAAGTGTTGTCCGTCACTCTGTGATGGAGAGCAAGCGCCGGACAAGCAGATAGAGAAAAGACACGCTCTGTGACCTAAATTCCAGGCCAGCGGGGGATTCAGACAGGCAGTTGAAGAACATATTGGTTTAATTCCAAAGAAGAAAAATGCCAAAACAGAGCACACTTTGCAAAAGAGGACATATTCTATTCCTCTTCTATGTGGAAAGAAAATTAATCACACGAGTAATCAAATCCATACCAGCATAAACAGTATGACACCCGCTTTCCCATATCATATTAGCCAAGGCTGAAAAAAAGCTAACATGCGGTGTTGGCAAGGTTGTGGTGAAACAGATACTTTAAATCGTGCCATGAAATCAAGTGTCCTCTCTAGGTCAAAGACATAAATATGCCGAGAAGCGGCTGTCTTCATTTTCAAAGGAGCGAGCGAGCTGATGGCCGTGGGGTTGTAGGAATCCTGCCTTTTTCTCACTGATGGAAGCGTGGCCTTTTGTTTTCCTGCCTCATTGGCTGCAGTTTCCGACGAGGATGGTCTTGGCTCAACAGATGAGTCAGCCTTTGGCCTGTTCATCCTCTTCTGTCTTGGTGAACAGTTCTCTGAGATTCTGATATTTTTCCCAAAGATCCATTGACTACATCCCCACATTCTAGAGCATTTTTTCTATTGTGGTGATTTTTGTGGGCTCTTGATCCCATTGGCTTGTTTTCTGAGATCTGCTTCATTTCATCTGTTCCTGGAGGGAACTTGAGGACAAGTGAGCGCCTCCTTGCTCCCCTCCATCACCACCCTGTGCTGCCGTGTTTGGGCCCCCGCGGAGGCAGTGGGCGTGTGCTGGTTGGCACAGGGCCTCATCTTCAGGTTCTAATCCAAGCTGTGATTTCCCCAGACAGGTGGGGAGGCTGCCATCCAGCAGAGCCATGCTCTGTAAAGGGGAAAATGTGTCGCTCTTCTGAGTGTTTCCTGCTGGAATGCCTGGGCAGGGACCAGCCCCTCACCTGGGCTGTTCACCTACCAATCACATCACCTGGTCCCTGATCCTTTTATCCTGAGGTTGGGAGGAGAAGAGTTGTGGAGAGAAGGCTACGGGGTTCTGGGGCTACCCCGACTCCCCTCTCTCCAGCCGCCTTGCAGACACCAAGGCGGCTGCAACAGCCAGGGCAGTGCTTCGTGCTGGATGTGTATTTTCAGAAGCTGCGGGGGATGTCATGTGTATAAAATTAGCATTGCCTTGTTGGCCCCTTACAGACTAATTCAGAGTGAAATGTTTTAGCAATGGTGGGCTGATTCTATCAGGAGAACAAGAACTAATTAAATTCCCTCTGACCATCAAGCAGTAAATTATTTATATCTAGACAGATGCAATCTAATCTCCAGCATCCAGCTCAACCCAACATGCATCCTACTTGATTTTTCAAGGGGAGAGGAAGAAAAAAGAAAACACTTAAATACTCAAGAGAGGAGACAGACATTAGGGAGACCCATGGAACCCTGGCCTGAGAGGCACTCAGCCTCTTCTGCCAGTGGGGAAACTGAGGAAGCAGGTGAGGGCTCAGGGCTTCCACTCTCAGTTCCCAGGAGCCATGGCCTCCCTACCATTTCTTACACATAGAAAAAAAAAAAAAGAAAGGAATCAACAAACTGTTCTTTAACATGATCTCAAATTGGGGGGAGAATTTATTTCACTAATGAATTGGCTAGTGCGTATCACAAAGACTTATTGATCTGCCCCTTGGTGGCCTTTGGTGGCTGCTGAATACCTGCCAACTTGCATTTTTGGCTGTGCTGCCCACTGCCCATCTCCTGTGTCCTTATCCATTACAGAGCGTGTCTAGGAGACAACTTGAATTTTCTGGGACCAGTGCCAGTGGGAGACCCAGTGCCCCCACATCCCTATATAAGGGGAGAGCACCAGTGCCACTGGGCACATGTGGGGATGGCAGACTGGGTCCACCCTGGGCCTGAGTCCCCACGAGCATGCGCCCTCTCCCTAGTGAGGGCTGGGGACTGCCCCTCGGGTGCTGGTCACTGGTCTGTGATGTGAGCCAGGATGAGGAGAGGACTCCTTCTGCAGTGCCTGAGTTGGTCAAGTTCAAGGACGTCTGCCTCATGGACCAGGCTCTCCTCCCAACAGCTCCTTGGGAAACCCCATACTGCAACCTTGACACTTTGGGGCCCTTGATTACTGTGGTGAACCCGAAACCCAAGGAAGTACATGGGAAATGACCAAAAGGCGCGTTCCAGAGTAGTCACCTTCGGGTGTTCTAAACCTAGGCCCCAGACCCCTAAAGCACTTTGAGATACCTCTTTGGGAATAATAGTCATGGTCCAAGGTGTTTTTAATTCATGGGAGCATGATCCTTTGAGGGTAGAGCTGATTTGGGGGACAGCCAAGAGCTGCCTAGGTCTAGCTGATGGGGACCCTGATGTGTAAAAGTGGGCCTCAGTCTAATTCTCAGCTTCACCTTCGGTCAGATATGTGGTTGTGGGCCAGTTACTTAATCCATGTTAGCCTCAGCTTTCCCATCTGTGAAATGGGATCAATCATCCTCCATTGTAGGGCAGTTGGGTGGAGAAAATGAGCTGGTATGGTAAAGCTCTCAACATAGATCTAAGCTCAGCAAAGACCCCACTGTAGTCAGTAAGCTGGCAATGCTGTTGTGAATGGGAAGGTGAAGGGCAGGGGTTACAGTTTGAGATGAGTGAATAGCTTGAGTGTCAGGACTGGCTGGCTCTGGTGGGGCTGATGCTGCCATGAGCAGAACTGCCTGGCATCTTAGACTTGGTGTTAAAGCAAGAGCCAGCATGCGTTATGGTCCCTTGATGTCCCTGGACACAGCAGGGGCCAGGTGGTCAGTAGTCGCTCATTAGCTGCCTACTGCCCCTTGTAAACACAGTGATGTACTCACAGTATTCTGGCCACATCCTGGGGGTACAGTCAGAAGGCAGTGGCTGCCTTCTCCAAGCGTCCCACCAGAGGAGAGGGAAGGTGCTTCAGTCTTTGAGGGATGGAGAATAAAGCATAAATACTTCGCACGTGTACACTGCTCTGTAGTTTACAAAGTACCTCCATGTATATTATTTCATCTGATCCTTGCAAGAGCTGGGCAAGGCTTTCTCAGCCTCTTGCATCTTCTTTAGCATCTCCCAGGCTTCCTGAGTGGCTCAGTGGGTAAAGAATCTGCCTGCAATGCAAGAAACCCTGGGGATATGGGTTCAATCCCTGAGTCGGGAAGATCCCTTGAGGAGGGCATGGCAACCCACTCAAGTATTCTTGCCTAGAGAATCCCATGGACAGAGGAGCCTGGCAGGCTACAGTCCATACAGTTGCAAAGAGTTGGACGTGACTGAAGCAACTGAGCACACACGCATACATGCTTTGCTTAGTCTCAGAGACTCTCCAGCGACCCTTTCAGCCCCAGTCTCTTAATTCTTCTGGGGCTGGGATGGGGAGTGATGGTGAGGGCACAGTCGCCTGGAACCTGATGTTCAAGGAATTACTGAAGATGCAGCAGAGGGCCTCTGCATCCATTCACGCATCACCTGTTTTTTTTTTTTTTTTTTAATCATTAAGTCGTGTCCAGCTCTTTTGTGACCCAATGGACTGTAGCCCTCCAGGCTCCTCTCTTCATGGGATTTCCCAGGTAAGGATACTGGGGTGGGTTGCTATTTCTTCCTCCAGGGCATCTTCCCAACCCACGGATCGAACCCGGGGATGTCTCCTGCATTGGTAGGTGGATTCTTTACCCACTGAGCCACCAGGGGAGCTCTCATATATCACGCATCCATCCATTTATCTGCCCTCCAACCATCCCTCATGCATCGGCCATCCATCCATCCGTCCATCCATCCGTCTACTCACCCAGTCATCCTTCATCTGTTCACATTCATCCCCTGTCCATGCCCCATCCATCCACCACCCACCATCCATCTTTCATCCATCCACCACCCACCATCCACCATCTACCCACCCACCCACCCATCCCTCCATTCATCTATTGCTACAAGTAATTCCCAGGCATTAATGTATGCTGGGTAGTATTTTAGGTATCAGAGTATCAGCAGTGAAGAACGGCTGTGAAAACTCCCTGTCCTCAAGGAGGTCACTTCCAGTAAGCACACGAGCAATATGCTAGAGAGCAGAGGTCACCCGAGTGCCCCTGCCCATCTGACCCTTGGGGCAGACTGTGGGCTCTCAGGCCTGAGGCCAGCCCCACGGGTTCTCTTTGGGTCTCGTGGTAAGGGGCTCCTGAGCAGTCCAGGTGCTTTGCACAGACTCCTGCCCCCAGAAATGTCCATCGAGAGGGGGCCAGTTGAATTTAGAGTTAATGCCTGTGGAGAGCCTGACTCAGCCTCTCAGCCTCAGGGGTCTTGCTCCATGGAAGCTGCCCCCACCACGCCCCTTCCCCCTGTACCCCCCAGCGCACCCTGCTCTCTGTCAGCCCTTTGCCTTTGTGCGTGGGGCTCAGTCCCAGCCTGAGCACCTCCTGTACTGCCCTCTCCCCCGCACTCCCCGCAGGCCCACACAGCCTCCGCACACGGGGGGCCCTGGGAGTATGTGGTTAACTGGATGACTAACCCAGTCCCCACAAGGCAGTGTGAAATGGCTGCTTCAGTAAATTTCCAAATGTGTCCGGAGCTGACGACTTCGTTTCCTCCCAAGCACCAAACAGGCTGAGCAGGGAGGCCTGGCGTTGTTCAGGCAGCTGAATCAACCTTCTAGACACGTCCCCACTGCAGCGCCTCAGCTCAGGTGAAGGCAGGCAGAGGGTTGGGGGGCCGGGCCTGAGGAGACTCCTCTTAGGAAGAGTCTACCCCCGACCCCCAGCCCCCACACCCCAACCCTCCAGCTGCCCTGGTCTGTGTCCAGCCTCCCGACCTTCCAGAGTGTTCCCTCCTCCGGGTCAGTCCCGGGCAGCTAAGTGACGGATGTTTAATGGGTTCTTGCCCACAGGCTGGTTGTCCTGTTCCCTGAATCTGATCATCTGCTTGCTTCTGTTACTAAGGCCGCTCGGGCTGAGTGTGGCCTCAGGGGACGTCCCTGAGCAGCTTGCTCTCCAGCTCCTCTGAGGGACTGTTTTTCCACCCCCCGAACAGCTGAAAACACGAGTCATGCCCGCTTATTGCATTCAAGCTCGTCTAGTACAGGCTCCCCGGTCATCTCATGGGGCGCTGTCCCTCCTTCCCGAGTTTCTTCCTCTCAGCAAGTATCTGTTTCAAGCCAGGTTCTTCTTCTTTTTCTCTTAGACTTGAGCATTCAGTTTTCCTTCAAAGCTGAATCTCAGTGTATTTGGGAGACAGTTACCTTCCCTCCAGGTCATTTCTGCCACCTACCCCCACCAGCACCCCTTGCAAACTGCAGCACCCGCCTGCTTGTTCCCTGACAGATCTGTTCCCAACCTGCTTGCTGTCTTCCGGATCATTTGCTTGGATATTAAACACGACTGGGGCCTTCAGGTGGCCCGGGGGACCTCCCCTGAAATGCCTCCTCCTGCCCACATGCTAGCCTCTGCCCTGGTCTTGGTTTATGGTTTGCAGACCTCCCTTTGGCCTTGTGACTGTGTTTATACCAGAGCCAGCGAACACAATTTTGCTCAAGACACGTTTCTTTAGCCTGCTTTGAAAATGCTTCACCATAGGCCACTTATACGGTGGTATATGAGACGTGTGCCTCCGGCCAGCAGCCAAGACTCGTCCCAGTGGCCTCTCTTCTCCCATAGCCCTTCGGGTGCCATCTCTTGAGGAATGTCCTGGGACTGAAGCCATGTGTGGCCAGACTCCTGTCTTCTCAGCGTTTGGAGGGTGGCCGGTTCAGCCTTCCCTTAGCCCTGGAGAGAGGAGAGCAGACCACACAACGGCTAGGTGTTTGGGCACCAGGGGCCACACTGCCTGGGTTTGAAAGCCAGCCCCGTGGCTCACTCTCTTGTCTTAGCTTCCTAGGTGGGTTCTCCACGGATGATGGAGATGGGCGTGGAAAACCTTAGCTCTGGGCTGAGGCGCAAAGTTGAGCCCTCAATGCACAGCAGCCCCTGAGGATGAAAGGTCTTGGTTCCGTCCCTCTTACCACCCAGCTGCTCTGGTTGACTCCATGCCTGCAGAAGGAAACGAATTTCCTAGGGAATTGCCACCTCAAGGCGTTTATTTATGTGCTACACGCTTTTCAAATATTTTCTTATTTTGCCTTTTGTCAGTAAATATTTTGCCAGTCTTTTCTTTCTAGTTCATATTTTTTCATGCTTACAAAGATGTTAAATTAGCATGCGTTTTTTAAGTAGCCATTAATTTCATATCATCCCTAATTTGTACACTTAATTCCCTCTCTCCACCCGCTCTGGATGTGTTTACAACTCCTACTCCCGTCACTCATTTGTGTTAACACTCATCTAGTGCTACCCCTGCGTTCTCCCGCAGGTCTTGCGCTGGGCAGCCCATGCTGTGCTCCCTCCTGCCAACTTCACGTCCAACCTGGTCTCGCCTCCCCTCCTGGGCCCCGAGAGCAGCACTCTGTGAAGCCAAGGGGGGTGGCTCCTCCCGCCTCCCTTCACCGAACGGAAATACTATCTGTTATGCTTTGTGTGACGGCATCCCTCCTGCGTTCATCTCTTTGGGCTCTAAACTTGGGCCCCGCACAGGGTAAGTGCTCAGCTGATGTTTGAGGCGACGGTGGGGACTTAGCATGGATCAGAAAGTCTCAGCCGGCCGTGAACACGTATGATACCTGGGACAAATGCCTCGTCTGACTCTGGTCTGTGCTTTCTCCATCTGTAAAGCAGTGTGCTTTTCTGGTCTGAAATTTTATGATTTTCTATTCCTTCAGCTCTGTGGGCATTTGTCTGTCTTCCTCACGGGGCCTGTTTCTACTGTGCGATGTTGGGTTTTGGTGGCACTGTGGTAATGGGAATGCTGGATGATACAGCTGTTGTGACCGTCACCACCACCATCATCACCACCACTTTCACCATCACCACCATCTCTACCACCACCACCACCATCATAACTGTGATAACTGTCAGCGTCACCACCAGCTCCTGAGTGTTTGCCACAGGCCACTCACGGCACTGGCTGTTTATGTCCACATCTGATTCTTACAACAGCCTTGTGGGTGTGGGTATTTTTCTCCATTTTGGAGACGAAACAGCTGAGGCATATTGAAGTTCAGTTGTTTGCTTTGAGTGCCGCAGCTCTCAGGGCCGCAGCTGGCTTCATACCCAAGCCTGCACTCTGACTGCAGAGCCACATGGCCACTCTGTTTCACATGGGCTACCATCCTCTGCTTCCTGAGATCAGCCCTTAGGGGCACAGGCCTTGGGTTCGTGAGTTCTGAGGGTTGTGACTTGGGAAAGTCCTTAACTGCTCCGAGCCCTGGTTTCCTGCACTGTGGAAGGGGGAGAGCAAAACCCTCCCCGTGGAGTTGACTGAGGACGAGAGAGCTGATGTTCACTGTGCATCTAGCCCTGTGCCTGGCATAGGATAAATGTTCAAATGTGGGCTTTACATTGATCACAATGAAATTATTCACTACTCCATGTTTTCTGTATTTACTGATGACCTTAGGTGTGTCAGACACTTTTAGGTGCTAGATGTCCAGAGCTGCTAAAGACTCTGACTCTGAGGAACCCAGTCCAATGGGAGGGACACGCTGTCAGCAAATAAATCACAAGAGGGGCAGACGCCCAGAGGGGTGTACGAAGCACCCGCAATAAGTGACCAGCTGTGCCTGGTGGAGGTGAGGGGAGAGGGATAGAGAAAATTCATGTCCTTAAAAATTCTTCCACAAAAGAGAGAATTAGAACTAAATGAATTAAATATATGACTCAAACAGTTAGAAAAAGAATGAAAGAATGATAAACTGAAGGAAAGCAGAAAGACGGCATTAGTGAAGTTAATAGATAGTGGATATGAGTCACACATAGAAGATGGGATTGATAGGTGGAAAGCTGGCTTTTGAAAAAGTAAATAGCTGAACCACTAGCTAGCCGCATCAAGGTTAAGAGGAAGAAGGCATGAGAAACACAAGAAATAAGAAAAATCTAACTTACCGAAACTGACCAGTTTGCATGGAAGATAGAAAATTTTTAAGCTACTCCCACACAAAGAAGGTCTGGATGGTTCCATGGGGGAATTTAAACCAAACCTTTAAAGAGCAGGTACTTCCCATGCTAATCAAACTGCACAGCAGCAAATAAAAAGAGGAAAAGCAAGCACATAATTTTCTCGGAGAGAGAACAGCAATGTTTTTTAATCTAACAAAGATTTTGCAAAAATAATGGCCCTGCTCGTGTTGATATCAGTTTCTCAAAAAGTCACCCTTCCCAACTGTCCTCGGGTGGCCTGTATTCCACACAGCCACCCAAGGAGGGTCAGTACGTGCAAAGGTGTGTTGGGAAACTCTAGAACAGCGCTGTCCACTATGCTGCTACGAGCTGCCTGTGACTCTTTATGTAAAACCGAAGATTGGGTTGCTCAGTTGCACTAGCCACATTTCAAGTTCTCAGTGGCCACATATGACTCACGGTCAGCATATTGGAATCACCATTCCAGAAAGTTCTAATGGGCAGCGCTGATCTAGAATACCAGGTGCTAGATTTTGAGAACTTCTGAATTACAAAGTCATGTTCTCAGTACTCTGGATTCTGAGCTCCGTTTGCTTCCTTTTATGTCAATAGAGCGTCATCCCCCTCTCCGTCTGCGAGTCTGGCCTGAGCACCCATCCATCCACTCAGTCAGTCTACAGGTGGTATTGACATGTAGTGCTGCTTCAGTGAGTATGAAGTCCTCAGCTCCACGCTGGGTGCTGGACGAGTATGCGCCATGCGTCCCTGCAGTAAGCGTGTGGGCTTGCGTTTGGAACTTTCTCCCCTGATCTCTGGGACCCTGTTTCACTCTTTTGTTTAGCTTTACTTGCATCATAGCCACGCAATTCCATCAGTCCTCATTTCAGCACTGGTTCATGAGCTGACTCCTATGGAAGAGGTAGGGCTCCATGAAGTCGCCCTTTTATGAGAGTTTGTCCTACTATTCAAGCTTTCTTGGTGATGCTTCTGCTCTCTGACATTCTTGTCTTCCTGTTCCAGACCCCTTCATTCCAAGCACTCTGTGGGGTATTCAGGATCATTAAGCCTGACTGGGCCCTGGCCTGTCTCTGACCTGTTGTTCTGATGTAGACTTTTCCTACTGTAGACCCCAGAAGATAGAGATAAAGGAAGGATTTGTGGGGGGAGTACCCACGAGCTCTCAGCGGGTGCCCAGCAGGGGTAGTCAATATGTCTTCATTTTGCTGTGGAGGCTGGTTTTCCACAGTTTTGGGGATTTTTTTTGTGTGTGTGTGTGTGTTCTTCCCAGAACACTAGGGCTTTTTAGGTAAACTGCTTCATCTGTCATGTCTCTGAGCCTGGAAAATTCTTACTTTTTATGATGATTCAACTCTTCTTATTTTTGAAGTTAGCCCTGCCAGGCAGAGGCTTGTGCCCACAGCTGTGGGGCCTTCTCAGCTGTGATATTGGGCCACATGGTGAAGGAATATTCATGTTGTCTCCTCTCCCTTCCTCTCCCTCCTGAGGGACAGGGATGTGAAATGCAAGCAGGAATCTGCTTTCTCTTTCATTTCTCTGCCTCATCCTCTCCTGGATGCTCCCTGTCCCTCAGCACCACAGGAAAGCCACAGGTCTGCTCTGCCAAACCCCCACATCTTCCTCGGGTGTCCCCCAAAGCATCCCTCTGGGTTGCAGCCTGGAGTTACTGCCCCAAGACACAAACCATTGTGTGATCTCCTTAAAGAGTCTTCTGGTTAGATAGTCCACTGGTGTCAGATAGATCATTCTCAAGTCTCCACAGAAACCTGAGCTCCGCTTGCCTCTGAGTTGCAGTTGGCTGGACTTCTGTTGAGCTGCGTCCCTGCCTGTCTGCAATGGAAAAGGGAGGAACCATCTGCTCAGTCAGTCCTGGGGCTTTGCGGGGCTCCCCCTGCCCTAGTGGAGTGGACAACAGCCAGTTCAACAGCTATGCTTCTGCATTGCAGGCTCCCATCTGGAGGTTGAGCCCCGTCCACTGTCACGTCATTCCAGGGCCTCCCTTAGGACTCTTTAAATAAGATGCACTCCTGCTTGGTAGAACCCAGAGACCCTGGTGAAAACCTGAGGCTTTGTTTTCTCTTGCTCACCAGCAGCCTTCCCTTAGCCTTCGTGGAAAGTAGGCAAAAACTAGCCTGGTTGAAATGGGCATCTGTTCCGATCTGGGGACAAGGGACCTCAGACAGTGCATCTCCCCATCCCAAGCCTCAGTTTTTCCATCTGCAAAACATCAGTAATAATCTTACCACCTCACAGCCTGGAGGAAAGAATGAAACGAAATCATGTAAACACAGAGTTCCTACAGTCAACTGCATCCGTTCCTGCAACAAAGATGATTGTCCCCAGTAGGCTAATGAGGGCTCTTGCTAGCTCACAGGGTTTTTATGAGGATAAAATGAAATGCAACAAGGAAGCATTTCTATATTCATTTCACAAATATTTATTGAGCACCAACTGCGTGCCAGGGCACTGGGATGAAGAGATGCCTGAAGATGTCTGAAACCTGCAGATGTGAACAGGATACATTCTCAGGTTTAGAGGGGTCCTGTGGAGGGACAGTGACATGCTGAAGAAGCTGGGTGTCCCCGACTTCACAGAGGACGCTGGAGGCCCAGGGAGCTGAAGGGGCTTCCTGGGGGCCACGTGAGCCCAGGGATGGGGAGTGGATCCAACCAGGCCCCTTCTCTAGCAGCTAGTGCTACTTCAGTTCAGTTCAGTTCAGTCGCTCAGTCGTGTCCGATTCTTTGCGACCCCATGAATCATAGCACGCCAGGCCTCCCTGTCAGCAGTGCTACTTAACCAGCACATTTTTTTTTTTTGATTCATCTGTACCACTCTCCTGGGCACACCCATAGCTCTGGGGTGGTGATAGAGCCATGTCACAGGGCTGCGCCAGCCCTTTGGAGAGGGAAGGGAGCCACTGCTCCTCACTGCCCCTCCCCGCCCCAGGCAAGATGCTTGCTTGGACTTCTGAGCTCTGGGAATCTCAAATGCGAGTTGGTCCTTTTTTGGGAGAAAGAGAGAGAGGGGGGATCTGTGGGCGAGGGTGGGCATGTTTGGGTAACAGCCAGGCACGCAGGCCTGTTCTGGGGGAGCACTGTGGTGGAGCACCTCCATCCCTCCCCTCTGTCCCCCGAGCCCCGCCTGGAGCCTCCTGGCCCATCTCTCCTTTGCCTGCCTTTGTGGGCCTCCTGCATGCTGTCAGCGCTGGACGAGCAGCTGCTCGACGGGAATAAAAAGGATATCTCCTCTGGTTTTCACCACGTGGATGTTCTCTGAAAATGAACATTTCCTGCCTGTGCTCCAGATTTGTTTTGGCAAGTGGACCCTCATTCCAAGTAGAGAGAAAGTGAGAGAGCCTGTCTGGGGACTTGCTCCTATGAGGCCTCCATGCTTGGTCCTCTCTGGCTCCCTCCCCCAAGCAGCAGATTTTTAATAGAAAAGAGAAAAGGAATGCTGTGGACCCTCCAGATTCTGTGACTTCTGAGCCACTAGGCTGCGGGAACACTCCTTTTCCCATTTTGTCGTCATTCTTCATTGTTCTCCATCACAAGGGTTGGCCTGTGAGGGTCTCCCTGGTGGGAAGGCACTGCCCAGCATCCAGCTTCCATTCTCAGCCCTGAGCAGGTTGCCTGCCATGATTAGCTATGAGGACAGGGCAGCTGGGAGCACCAGCAGGCAGGAGGGAACCAAGGGATGCCCTGCTCGATCAAGCCATCAGTCATCCCTCTTTAGAGAGCTTTCTCTTTGGGTGCTGGGAATCGAGGGCTTGGAGCAGAGACTAGAGGAGCTCAGTGTGCAGAGGGGACCATGCTGGCAGTTGTTGGGACCTTGATGACAACGTTTCACCTGATGAAGGTCGTTTGTCTATCCTTGTGACTGAAAAGGGGAGACTGTGAAACACCAAATAGGTCCTCCATAAACACAACTTTCTAGGGTTGGCTCCCTCTGTTTCGGCTGGAAAGCAGCCTGGGGTTTGGGCTGTCTCCTGCCACATGCTCATGGCTCAGCAGTGGCGACAAGTGGGACTGTACATCCGGGAAGATAAGGACCCCCTGAGATCCAGACTGCAGCCGTGACCTTCCTGGACACCCTGTAAACCTTTTGAAGGTGATTTTCTTTAAATATGTCATTATGACTTCTGTAAATTGTATCCCACACATTTGGGATTTATCTGGATTGTAACATAATGACTTCTGCGTGTAATATACACTCATGTGTGCACACACAGTTAGCCATATAGGAATAATCAAAGGGGAGGCTTCCATGCCCACAAAGATCTCCCAAAGACAGTACAATAAACTGGGTGACTGAGAAGGGAGGTGACTTTGCGCCCAGAGGCTGAACCAGAGGGACTCTTGGCTACAGCTGGGTGGGGGCATCCAGACCAGGGCGGTGAGGTCATGGAGCAGCTGAGAACACACAGAAAGGGGATCCACGGTCTCCACGGTGAAGCTGAATTGGATAATGGGAAGTGGATTAGACAGCGTCTCCTGGGGGAAATTTACGGATTTCCCTCTTGCTTTCATGGAAGAGTTTGGAAGGGCAGGCAGGCATCAGGCCATTAAGCACTCTGCTGGCTGGAAGGACACGGGAGCTGGGTTCCCTCTGCATTGAGGTTGAGGTGGGGGTTGCTGGGAAGTGTGTGGAGTCTCAGGATGGCTCCCGGCCAGCTTGGCGCATCCCCGGTTGTGCTCCCTCGAGCTCCCCAGTGCAGTGCAGATCTTGGCCTCTTGATCTGAAACCAAACACGCCCCCTCCTCTGTTCCACTGGACGTGCTCCTTTGCAGGGAGGGGAGTGAGATGAGGGCAGGGGAAAGTGGGAGCCCCCAAATGTGGCTTTCTGGTGCTGAATTCTAATACCCTTTGCCCACATGAATGCTCACAGTAGGAGTACTGGGAGCCCGCACTTGCACCTCTGTGGAATTCTCTCTTTCTTTTTTAAAAATAAGAAATATCAAAGATGATTTCAGCAATGGAGATGAAAAGGCAGAGCAGCTCTCGTCTGCTCCCTCCCTGCGTTCCCGCCACCCCCCCGACCCTGATTCGTTACTGTTTTTCTAGAACAAGAAGGAAAGAGTTTTATTTGTAGAAGACTTTTTTTTTTTTTTGCCCTTAATGATGTGGTGGGTGGCAGTGGTAGCATGTTTTTATTTTATGTTATTTTTTATCCTTTGCGGCTTTGGGGGAGGGTGGCAGTGTTTGAGTTTGGGGTGCGGTGTGTGGGGGACGGTGTTCTCTTGGAGAGGAGCAGTGCGAGCAGATGTTACACCCCCGTGTCTAGAAGGTGGGGGGACTTGGAGGACGGCACTGCTCGTGGGTGGGGAAGGACCCAAGTTATGTAAGAGCACCAAGGGGGTGGCTTGGGGACGCCGACAGAGGCAGGCAGACACCCTTCCCCGGGCCATCAAGGAAGGCGGCTGGGTGCCGTCTGCTGGGGCCCTGCTGGCTGTGCTGTGGCAGGTGCGGTGCCTGTGAGGGGTTCTTAGGGTGTCAGGGAGGCAGCAGGGGGGAGGCCTGGAGGGTGGAGGAGCTCCAGTGGGAGGAGCAAACTCCTTGAAGCTTGGGGAGGACCTTGCCCTCTCTGATTTTGCCCTCCCCTCTCTGCTCTTCCATCCCAGAGGCTGGAAAGGGCGCCTCTGGAAGTCAGCAGCGCTGCCTTCGAGAGAGGTCCCAGAGCTGTCTCACTCCAAGTTTGTCCCAGCTACACACCACTGGGGTTTTTAGGGGACACCCTCCAGCTTTGTAAATATGCATTAAAAGAGTAAAAATAAGTGCCTTATTTTGTCAACCTTCACAACAACTGTGAGACACTCTCTGCTCTTCGTTCCTTTCTCCACATCAGCTCCCCACCCATGGGGGAGAGACCTCCTCCTTTCCCGCATTTCCTCGAGGCCTCCTGCCCCCAACACCAGTCACCACCACGTGGCCACAGAGCAGCACACATCCTGAACCTCGCAGCATCCCAGCGGCTGATGCCGACACTCTCTCCTTGTACAGGTAGGGCCCACCTGACCCACACGGAGAGGCAAAAACCTGAGCAGGCGTTGCTGAAACGGCAAGTAGCTGCGGTGGGGTCCAGGCACCACTGCCAGCCAGCCGCCAGCTCACACAGCTTCCTCAAACCCGCTAGGGGGGCAGCTATGGGGATGACAGCCAGCCCCTGTGGACTCGACCCCAACCTTCGCAGGCGTGGAAGGAGCCGAGGGCGGGGGTCAGGGAGGGTGCCCGAGTCCCTCTGTCCCACGGTGTCTTCAGCAAACTTCTTGGTGCTCCCCCCGTCCATGCCCCCTGCTATGGACACTGGGTGTGTCTTTGCTGGTCATCCATGCACTCTGCATTTTCACTGGGCAGGAGCCAGGGATCACTCTAGGCTGTGGAACTCCAGCTCCATCTGCACTAACGAGCTGATGGGCTTGGCGTCTAAGACCACGAGGCTGGCTCCAGCTTGGCATGCTTAATCTTCACAGCTCGTCTCATCTTCCTTCGTTGGTATTTATCTGTCTGCGTGTTTATTTCTTCCCTTTGGAGGCCTTGGGAAAGGAGGGAACGCGTCAAAGCAGGAGGGTCTTGGTATTGCCCCGTGTCGAGTAGCTGATGGCTGCCGGGAGGGAGAAGTAGGGGTATCCAGTGCCTGTGTGGTTCTAAGCGGATTCCTGTCAGAAGGGAAGATTCTGCCCTCAGAGGCTGATAAACGTCGACGTTGCAGCTCCCTGACACCTGTTGACTCACTGATTTTGCAGCAGCCCCGTCTCAGCCTCTGCTGTTGATGGGACGTCACAGCGATGACAGTACTTGCCTCTCAGAGCTGTCCAGAGGATGTGGCCATATGTCACCTGCAGAGTCCTTTGTTCCTGACACAGAAGATACTCGAGGAGTCGTGGTGGTGGTGATTCTTCATTATGATCTCATGGCGATTTTGGAAAAATCACTAAAGGTGAAGGTTGTAAACATGCCTTTCTGAGCACTGGCTGTATTTCCGTACCAGTTGGCAGCCACCTGCGCCTGCCTGGTTGTCTTTTAGGCTTGGAGCTGTTTGTAAGTGAGATGGTGACGTGAAGAAGTTCTGTGCTGCCCTCACCCGAGAGGGAGGCCACCAGCCAGTAGCCTGTCCAGGTAGAGATGAGCTGTGGACATAAAATGCAGGCAGGATTTCAAAATGCAGCACTCTGACAAAGCATATGAACCATCGCATGTGTAATTTCTTACGTGGAATGCATATTGACATGATAATACTTTGAATATATTGGGTTACATGAAATACATTCTTGAAATTAATTTCACCATTTTTGGGGAAATTTTAATGTGACTGCTACACCATGTAATGATCCATGTGCTTGGCATGATATTTCTGTGAGGCAGGCTGATGGAAGACCCCCTCCCACACGGATGAGCTGGGATCCCTCCCTGGTCTCTTGGAGCCTTGGTAACCTTGCCTGTGAAGAGGGAGATTCCCCCAGAAGATTCCCCGGGACTGAGAGTGCCCTTGTTGACAGCACCAGGAAGCCCCTCAGTGAGGCTGGAAAGGGCGCCTCTGGAAGTCAGCAGCGCTGCCTTCGAGAGAGGTCCCAGAGCTGTCTCACTCCAAGTTTGTCCCAGCTACACACCACTGGGGTTTTTAGGGGACACCCTCCAGCTTTGTAAATATGCATTAAAAGAGTAAAAATAAGTGCCTTATTTTGTCAACCTTCACAACAACTGTGAGACACGCTTACACAACGCCTCTCACACCGAGGTTGCAGAGCATCACACGGTAAACAATGCACTGGGGAAAAAAAGAAAGAAACCACACGCTTAGAGAGTTTAAAGGCAGCAGATAGCTTGACTGCATTTCTGGAAAAAAGAAATGCTGACGTGAAGGCCGGGCAACTGGTTCCCAGGGACCCTGGAAGAGAACCCGTGGGCAAGGAGGTGCCCTGAAGCTGGGGCCACAGGAACGTCAGGTAACCCTGACATGGGAGCAAAGGAACCAAGAGGAACTTCTGGAAAAGAGGCAAGAAGGTTAGTGATGAGGACCAGAAGGGCTAGGACAGCCCCGAGTTTTACTGCAGAAGCTAGCTGAGTGAGGTCGTCTCTGGAAGTGGGCGTGGACTCTGAAGAACTGGCCCCTGGGCCTGGGACATGGGGGCGGATGTTCTGCTGATCGGTGTGCAGAACACGGGAGAATCCATGTTCCCGTCGCCCAGGCCTCCAAGAATAGAGGTGCTGCCCAGAGGGCCACTCAGACCTGGCGCCTCGGGCGTGGAGCACATAGCACAGGAGGCACGTCGGATGTCCCTCTTATTTTTATTTTCCATTTTTGACATTGTCCTTCAGTTCCTCCTCCACGCTCCCCGTTAAGCTGTTAAATCACTCCATTTATTTAGTGCGAGTGTTTCTGAGAGCTCATTTTTATCTTGGTGAAAACCAGGCTTGCTCATGGGCACATAATGAAATTGCATAAATATACCCTTAGCTTGGAATCTAATTTATTTTTCCTGTTCATTATGGGGTAGAAGGCCATTATGAAATGTATAACTTTTTTTTTCCAGTGCTGGAATTGAAAGGCTGGGGCTTGGGCTCTTTTTATTCTGATGATTTTGTCCTGATTCAATTTAAAGCTGGTTAGAGCTCAAATACTGGAGCGTAATTGACAAAGATCAGTGTGGGTTGTAATGCTAATGTTGCGTCTGCAGCTTCCGCAAGTCGACACGATGGACAGTGGGTTAAGCAGCGATTCCAGCAGGGGATTCCTGGGCCTGCAGAGCTGTCTGGGCCTCAAGGAGAGAGCCCAGGACTTTTCCGCAGCCAGTGGTCACATTCTCTGCTTTGGGTGAGGGTGGGTGAGTGGCATACCCTGGCGTAGGCAGATTGAGGACACTCCTGACCTTAAGCCCAGAAAGCCTTAGAAATCCCTTCAAGAACATCCGCCCAACCTCTGCTTGTACAGGTGAGGAGTTTGAGCAGCCTATAACCTGGTCAAGATCACCCTGGCTCCAGCCTCCCCATCCTCAGTCCTGTGTATCCTCGCCATGACAGCAAGCGAATAGCATGAAATGAGATGCAAACATAACCATAACCTTTGGAAGCAATGACTTAGGCCACTCTGTATGAAGTTCATGCATTGGGTGTTCAGTGCTGGGAGAGAGGGGGACAGAAGGCGCCCCTGGCAGCTTGAGCAGGTTCCGATGCCCACCATGGCTAAGAATTTGTCAAAGGCATGACCTGGCAAAGCAATGGGCAGGAAGCTGGGGCACCATCCTTCCTCCAGGGTGCACCTGATCCTCCGTTAACTGGTCTCCCCCAGTTTGCTGACAGTTTTCTGTGTGCCCGGCCCTGCTGGGCTAGGGCACAGAATGGGAAAGGCCCAGACGCTGCTCTAGGAGCTTTGATGTGACATCCTGACTCTCAAATAGGAACCGTGCAGAACATCAGTGTGTGCCAGTCAGAGAATGTTCTTTTGGAGGGTGACGAGTGATGATCAAAACATGTGAGTGTGTGTGCGTGTGTGCGTGTGCGTGCTTGTGATCACTGGGAGGAAAAAAAACATCGTCATGGCTGTGACAGGTTTTCAGGGGGAGCTGGAAGAAAAGAATTTAAATTAGAGTTGCAGAAATCTTTCGTTTCCCTCCCCCTGTAACTAGAGTTGCCAGATAAAACCCGGGATGCCCAGTTAAATTTGAATTTCAGATGAACAACAAAGAATTTTTTTGTATAAGTATGTGCCAAATATTGCATGGGACATACCTACATTTTTTTAAATGTTGTTTATCTGAAATTCACAAATGTATCCAAGGATCCTATGTTTTTATTTGCTAAATCTGGCAACCCCACCTGTAACGGCAGAGGAAGTAAAAAAAAAAAAGCTTCATTTTGAAATCATTTCCTTAGTCACTTAAAAAATGCAGTCGCATGAGTTATAAAGTCATTATTTATTTATTGTATTAGGTCTTCTAAGACAGAAGTGTCTAAAGTGAAGCGTTTAGTCTCGCTTCAGTTCAGTTCAGTTCAGTCGCTCAGCTGTGTCCGACTCTCTGCGACCCCATGAATCACAGCACGCCAGGCCTCCCTGTCCATCACCAACTCTCGGAGTTTACTCAAACTCATGTCCACAGAGTCGGTGATGCCATCCAGCCATCTCATTCTCTGTCGCCCCCTTCTCCTCCCGCCCCCAACCTTTCCCAGCATCAGAGTCTTTTCCAGTGAGTCAACTCGTCGCATGAGGTGGCCAAAGTATTGCAGTTTCAGCTTTAGCATCAGTCCCGCCAATGAACACCCAGGATTGATCTCCTTTAGAATGGACTGGTTGGATTTCCTTGCAGTCCAAGAGACTCTCAAGAGTCTTCTCCAACACCACAGTTCAAAAGCATCGATTCTTCGGCGATCAGCTTTCTTCACAGTCCAACTCTCACATCCATACATGACCACGGGAAAAACCATAGCCTTGACTAGTCTAGTCTCACTTACTGCTCCCCAAATCCAGCTCTCAGGTGTGACTTCTGACCTCTGCTACTAGCTGGAAGTGTCTCCTCCCAAAATACCCGCTTTGCTCATGCTGACCAACTCATGTGCATATATGCACGTATGTCATTTTCATGTGCTATTTCCTGGCATTTTCTGCTTTTTTGGAGAAAATCCCAGAAGAAGAATTATTGGGGCCAAGGGCATGTATATGTTAAGTTTTAGTAACTGCAGCTGGATTGCTCTACAAATTTGAAACTATTTACAGAGTTCGCTGCACCATGTGAGAATTCTTTATCCTACACCCATCCTAGTACAGTTATTATTATTTCTTAAAATATTTGCCAGTCTAAGGGTACAAAATAGCATTTAAACTTACATTTCCTCAACTCTAGGAAGGTTGATTATATTTTTTCTGTTTATTATTTATTTGCATTTGACTTCTGTGAACTGTCTATTCGTGTGCTTTATCTATGTGTCCATGGAGAATTTTCTTTTTTATTTGTTCTGGGGTACCCTTTACATATGGGCCACTCTCAGACTTTGACTATTATATGCTGTCTTGGAGTTGCTTCTGGACCAGCTGTCTTAAGCCATTACCTGATCTCGAAGCCTTAAACCTGAGCTTCTCACGGCAGCGACCTTCTGGGTCTAATGGCAATTGTAGACTTCCAATCCCATCTGGGTGCCTAAGGTCTGCTGATCTTGTTTGTCTGAAATTCCTGGGTTTAAAGGAACCATGTGTGGCTTGAGAGCCTCTGTTAGTGCTTCACTGCCCTGGTGCTGCCCCCAAAACAGTGGACAGCCCTGGATAGCTTTCAAAACCCCACCTCCCTTTGTTAGCCTGCTTTCTCTGCACACACAGAAAGCTCTGCTCCAGAGGAGGAAACTGGGCCTTGGGAGGAGGCAGCACTGAGGGTGTCCTGCTCTGGACACGGAAATCTCCCCGAGAGCCACATTTCCCGTGTAGCTCTGCAGCGAGCTGTCTCAGGGGCTGCAGGGTGGAAGGGGGAGAGACGAGAAGTCTCCAGTTCCCCCAGTTTGCTTCAACCATTAACTCATTCATTCATTCAACCAGACTTTGTCAACCTCCAGGCACATACACAGACCCTACCCTGCAATCAGGGAGCTATCAGCCTCTGGGAGATAAGTCTTTATATGATGGCACAGATTTTGCTGACAGACTGGCTGGGACCAGCTCTTCTTCCATCTGTCTCCCACAGTGGGGGGGGGGGCTTGTGTTTGCAGAATAGATGAATTACAGCCCCAGAGCCCGACCTAGGGCGAGGGGCTCTCACAGTTCTCACTCCGGGGAGGAGTATCTCCCTGGGACATTTGTGGCCAGTTCTGTATCTTGCTTTAGGAAAAGATGGTGGCCAGTGGGGCTCGCTTAGCTGGGGTGTGTGGGGGGGGCACACCCATGACAGGGGGGTCCTTGAAGCCACCAGGAGCCTTGGAGAGGCAGGGTGGGTGGGGGTGGGCCTGCTGCCATGCTCTAATTATTCAAAGGTCTGTCATGTGGAGGAGGAAGTAGGTTTGTCCCTTTGTGTTCAAAGGCAGAAAAAGGATGTGTGGGTGCAAGCTCTAGGGAGACCGAGTTTGGTTCTGAGAGATGTGAACATCAGCAGGACTCAGGAGGCTGTCAGGACTCCACCCTGGGGCACTGGAGCAGAGGCTGGCTGGCATGAAGGTGATGGAGGTGGGGAGACAGGCCTGGCACTGTGTGCCCCTCCACCCTTGACCTTCTGGGAGAGACCTACGCTATGTGTTACTTTGTGGCCCCATACGTCCAAGTCCTAACTCCGGGGACCTGTGAATGAGATCTTATTTGGGAATAAGGTCTTTGCAGCTTTAGTCAAGTTAAAGTGAGGTCTTACTGGGGTAGGGTGGGCCCTCAATCCAGGGACTGGTATCCTTATAAGAAGAGAAGAGGGCATACAGAGACAGATGGTCAGGTAAGGGCAGAGGCAGGGACTGAAGGGATGCGGTGCAAGCCTTTCCAGAGTGCACAGCGCTGCCGACACCTTAGTGTCAGGCTTTTGACCTCCAGAGCTGTTCAAGAATAAAGCTGTGTTGTTTTAAGCTGCTCAGTTCGTGGTAGTTAGTTTGTGGTAGTGTGTTACGGCAGCCCCAGGAGACAAATACACCAGCCAAGCAGGTCAGTGTCCCACCTCCTGGGTCGCTTAGAAGATAGAGAAGGTAAGAGGGGCCTCTGTTCCAAGTGCCGCACTGGGTGGGTCTGAGCAGCCCCTGGGCTGGCTCCTCTCAGAGGCTTTAATGCCTCAGTCAATGGAAAGAACCCAGTGGCCGGCAGCCCGAGAGTCAGGAGAAACGTGGCCTGTCCACCTGTCCATCGGCATGATGGAGCACCTTTGACCGAACTGATGTGGCCACAAGGACATGTCTACTGAGCTACACTTAAGCAGACCCCTTGGCTGGCAGACTTACAGGCTGTGATGGTGCGTTTTGCTGGAAGGCGCACGTGATTTACCGGTATTGCCAGGACTATGTGGCCCAAGACAAAGGTGTTCGTTGGGTGATGATTAGTATCATGGGGGTTCTGGAGCCAAACTGTTGGGTCAAGGGGATGGCACTTTTTCATCCCCACCCCTCTGTGAAGTCACTTAATTCTAGCTGTGAATGGAAGAGAGAAGGGTGAGGAGAGAGGGTGTCTGTGTGTGTAAGAAGCTGTGGAGGGAGGTACTGTGCAGACAGACCTGCGGTAGCTACTGTTCACGGGCAGAGGGGGCTGGGGTCTTCGAGTGGCCTGCAGAGGGGAGACCAGCCCTTCCCCAGAGGCTGGCTTCTGATTGAGGGCTCATCTGCTCCTAGAAGAAGAGGGGACCCTCCCACTGCCTGGCGGACCCACTATCCGTGTGGACTCTTCCGGCCCTGCTCAGCCAGTGGCCCCACAAACGGGGGCCCTGCGGTCCTCCTTGGGCCCCAGCACAGGCCATTCCTGTGTTAGCATGGTCATCCTCACCCAGGCGACTTTGTCTTTGGGAGCGGGCCATCCTATCTTGCTCTATGCACCCCAGCATGTGGCCTGGCCAGGCCCTGTGGGCTGACCTGTGAGCCCAGGCACCTCAGAGGGGCACTTTCTACCCTCCAGATCACCTGCGGATCTGAACATTGGGGTGAGTGTTCTGGGTGGTGGTGGAGAGGGTGAAGGTCTAGTGAGAGTGAATGCAGCATCTCATGGTGACTTCTCAGAGGGCAGGCAGGGAAGAGCCTTGCTGGGGAGATGGCCCCACAGGCCGATGGCTCCCAGAGCTGTCCAGGCCCTCTCACTTCTTACTGACCTGGGCTTGTTGCAGGGAGAGGGAGGCCACCCTGACCTCAAGATTGAGCACTCGGTCCACGGGAGGCCCTGTGCTCTTAGCGGTGACTGGTTCTGGCTGATGAGACAAGAGGAGTATCTTCCAGCATGGAGTGTCAGCTTCTGTGAACGGTTCTTGGCTTCTAAGAGGGGCCTCGGGATGTTGCTATGAATCTACTGCAGACATCCTGTTCCCAGCCTGACTGGAGGTGCAGGGTGGGCACGGGGCAGGACCTGTGTCCTGGTGACAGAGGGAGGTACTGGATCATCCAGCCCTGCACCAGCCCTAGCCTGGACTTCCTGTCCAGGAAATGGATCCCAGGGTGTGGGATCACTCTAGGCACCAGGAGGCCTACACGTGGGCCCTGGAATCTGTGTCTCCCAGGGCCGCCAGCACCCTGAGTCACTGAGCCTTGTTCTTCCTGGGCTCAGCCTCTGGGGCACTTATTAAAGTGGCTCCCACCTGGGCAGAGATCCTCCATCTTTATTTCACCCGTGGCAGGTTGGTGTTTCCCTAAAGGAACTTCCCTAAAGTGCACAGGAAAGATAAGCAATAAACTAGAAGCCGCAGTTGCTTGGCATCCATGATGCTTTGCAAGCACGAATCTGTGCTCCCAAGGACACTGCTGTTGGGTCGCAGTGGCTCTGAGGCTGGCACAGCTTACTGCCAGTCACCCTTGGTTCTGCCCCAGGCCGATCTCCTCCTCGGGTTTTCAACCAAGCTGGGGGACCAGTGGTAGGAAGAGCTGCTGGCGGATCCTGAGGCCGGACCTGGGTGGGGAGGGGAAGGGATTCTCAGCCCCTCCAGCACCCTGCTCATCCTGCTCTGGTGAGGGCCTGAGTCTGTGTGGAGCTGCTCTCAAGGCCCCAACCCCAGGTCCCCGAAGGGGAATCCCGTGTGTTTGGCCCCGGGATTTCTCCTGACCCTGGGGAAGCCCCCTTTGCTCTTCTTGGAGTTGGCCTCAGCTCTGACCCCTATAAGCTCCCTCGTGTTCTCCATTCATTTACCCCTCTCCCGTGGGGCTCCAGTGAGACCACAGTGGGAGGGACCCCAGGGGCTCTGCCTGTGCCTCATCCAAGAGGAGCCCTGGGGGCCATACCAAGGCTCTTTGCACCTCATCTATTGTCACCATGAAACAGCAGGCCCCAGCCCAAACTCTCATGTTCCATTTGAGGAACATGCCTCCTTCCTGGCAGAGTGGCTGCGAGTCCTAGGAGTCCCTCCTTGGACTCAGGAGGGATTCAGGTTCCTCACTCCCACCTCCATAGCGGCCCCTCTGGGTCTCTTCTCGGGGTATGGCTTGACAAAGTCCAGATGACTGCAATCTTACTATCCCCAAACTACTCTAGGCATCTTACCTGAGGTCTTAGCCTGCTTCTGCAGCCATGACAGAATAGTGCAAACAGGGTGGCTTAAGCAGAGGGAGTTTAATTCTCACAGTTCTAGAGGCTCAAAGTCTGCGATCAAGATGTGGTGAGGTCAGGTTCTAGTGAGGGCCCTCTCCTTGCTTGCAGACTGCTGTTTTCTTGATGACTTCACATGGTGGGGAGAGGGCTCTGATGTCTCTTCCTATTAGGGTACTAATCCCGTCACAAAGGCCCAATCCTCAGGCTTCACCTAACCCTGATCACCTTCCACCTCCAAATACTGTTCCATTGAGGGTGAGAGCTTCAACGGGCTTCCCCAGTGGCTCAGTGGTAAAGAATCCACCTGCAGTGCAGGAGCTGCAGGAGCCGCAGGAGACACAGGTTCAACCTTTCTGAGTCGTGAGGATCTCCTGGAGGAGGGCACGGCATCCCAATCCAGTATTCTTGCCTGGAGAACCCCGTGGACAGAGGAGTCTGGAGGCTAGAGTCCATAGGGTCACAAAGAGTTGGACATGACTGAAACGACTTAGCACGCATGCACGAGGGCTTCAACATATGGATTTTGAGGGGACACAAGCATTCATTCCAAGACACCTGCAGTGAGATGAAGTTAAGTCAGTCCTTCAGAACAATGACATTACTTATATCTGAAGATACCACTAGCCAAGGAGAGCCTCCTGCCCCTTCAGCTCAGATCAAGTATAGAAACATTCACAGTATTAGTTATAAAGGTCAGCAGTAAAACCTTTTCACTGTTGCTCAAAATTGATTACCTTTTGTACATGTACATCCCCACCCCAGTGTCATTTATCCATCAACAGATTCTCAGATATCCACTGTTGCCTTTATACACACACACACAGACCTACACACACAACTCTGGATACAACCCCTTATGGTTTTAAATGATTCTATTCTTTTGCTTCTCAGAACTATAGAGATCATGCCTAGGTAGCCTGGAAGATCTTTGGATGCGCAGATCTGGCTGTTTCTTCACTGATCCATTTCAGTAAGAGAAGGTCTCAGAGAAGGGGGGCTCTCTTTTGAGGGTCATGTCTTTAAATCAAGTTTGGTTTTTTAAAATATTGTAGAATTTGGACTACAGAGGAAAAAGCTTTAATAAATAATAGTTTTCTGTAATCATAAAGGTGATGTGTTGACAAAGGGCATTTTCCTGTTTAATGCTTAATTGTGGTATTCTGTATTATAAAATCTTCCTTTCCTGTCTTCAGCCAGCTTTTTAGTATTCCTTGGCTAATTCAGTCATTAAAAAATGATATTGTGGAAGAATACTTAGTGATTTAGTATGAGACATAGTTAAGTGGAAAAAAAAAGTTATAAAATGGAATGTACAGTATGATCCCACTTAGTACCAAAAATATATATTCTATGCATAGGAAAGTCTGGGAGGGTATTATGCTCAAAATGTTAACAGGAGTTATTTCGGGGTAGTGGGATTGTGGGTTATTTTAAATTTTCTTCTTTTTGCATAAGTGTAGTTTCTAAATTTTCTGCAAGGAATATGTATTCCTTTTATAATAAGGAGAAGATCACAGATCATGCCAAAGGCTGTTTGGATTCTCTGACCACAAGGGGCCCAGGTTGCTCCTCCTGTGCTGGACAGCTCCCATGCTCAGCCCCGGGTGGCCCACCAAAAGCTTCCCTCCCACACTCCTGGGACTCTGGGCTGGGCAAAGCTGACACTGGTTTTCCCTAGTACTGAAGTGACTCGGTGACCCTGATAGGTGGGTTTATCACCAGCCTCCTTGATGGGCCTCTAGTCCTCTACTGTACCCATGCCAGCCAATGGTTGTGCTGGTGGTATGGCTGGCTAAGTCCAGGGGTGTGGCTGGATTTCTGAAGCCTGAACAGTCCCCTCCACACCTCCCACCCCCAGTGCTGGAGGAGGGCTTAGCTCCCAGCACCGGCCAGCAGCTGGGAAAGATGCACAGCTCAGCCTGTCCCATTCCCAGGGTGGTCCCATGAGAAAAGCAAAGGACAGAGCCTGCATGGTAGGGAAAGCCGAACCCCAGCTACCCCACCAACTAGCTCTTCATCGACTCCTTAACCTACAAAATGAAGATGATGCTGTGAAAATGAGATGAAATACGAGGTTCAAGGACCTCGTGTGGGGCTTGAAACAGGGCAGGTACTGAGCATATATGCCTCCTCTTTCTCACCTTTAAGGAAGGTATAGTCCAACTGGGGACACACCCACCCCGGTATAACCTGGTGAAGTCCACTGGGGAAGCTTCTCCATGTCAGCAGATGTTCAGCTCCAGATTGATGAGGGCTGTTTCAACAGGAGTCATTCATTCTTTAACACACATGCATGCATGCACATATGTTTTTAACAGTCGCCTGAAGAAAGAGAGTCACGGAGCAGGGACTGGTCCCTGTGATCTTGCTTGTGACCTGGGAGTCTAGTGCACAGGTGATTCAACAGTACCTGCCCCTGGACTGGGCAGCAGCCAGGCTCTCCAGCATCATCGAGGCAGAGGCCAGAACCCCAGGATTATTCCTGGCTGCTCTGTCCTGGGGAGCGGCGGCAGGAGCAAGGGGAGGCTCCCTACTCTGAAGGCGTGGGGCTCCCTCACTGGCCAGGTCATCTTCCTCTTTTCTGACCTCCTAAATATCATCCACTGCCCAGTCCACTGGCCTTGGACCTTGGACCTGTCCACTTGTCTCCATTTCTTCGGGCACCAGCAACCATTATTGGCTTCCATGCCTGCAGCCTTGATGCTTCTGTCCTGCGGTGAGAGGTACCCTCCTCCACTGCAGGTCTGCTCATGCTGGCCCCTGCCTCACCCATCTGTGCTGCCCAAGGGCTCTGAACGGTCCAGCCTGGCTTTGCTGCAGACCACCCCACCCTGCCTTTAGGGCTAGCACACGGGGGACATTACAACAGGGAAACTGGGCCCACCTCTCCCCCTCCTTCCTCCTTGCAGTTCTCACACAGACCTATCATGCAGAGGACCACTTTGGGAGGTCCTGGAGAAAGAGGTGAGAGGTGTCATGGTGGTTCTGGTGAGACCTCCCTAAAAGAAATCAGATGAGGGCTAAATCAGAGAGGGCACTGGGCCACCTGCTCTGCTTCCTGGAAACCTGAGCCCTGACACAGCAAAATCTGGCCGTGAGTATTCGGATCACACGAAGCCCCTCTCTGGCCGCAGCCCCCTCTTGAATTGGTGTTTGCTCGAGCCCATTGCTGGTGAGCGTGTTTGTGCGCGTGGAGGAAGCTGGTCAGGTGAGCAGCTGGTCAGGAGGGAAGTGTTTCAGAGATGGAGGTGAATCACTGCGAACATGATTGGATTTACAAAAATTGGTTTGACACAAATTTTCAGGAATCCATCTGGGCTCCATAAGAGGTAGAACTGTTCCCTTTTCTAGATTCCCAGGAAGCTTATGTTCTGGGGAAACTGGGTGTATTTGCTGCCAAAAGAGGTTTTATTTTTAGCCAAATGTGAGAAAGGGAAGGGGGCCCAGAGGTGGGGCCGAGGTGCCCTGAGTGGAGCCGCGCTGGTGGGAATAGAGGTGAAGAGGGCAGCCCTTGAGGTGGAGACAGGGACCCGGCCTCAGAGGGTCTGCCACCTTTTTCCTTCGGGGGAAGACGGTTCCCTTCTGCAAGCCTCTCTGTGGGCTGGGATGCGATGGTGCGGCCGGTCTCCTCCCCCCACTTGTGCTCTCAGATGAATACCAAACGCTACCAGCCATCACGCGTTCTAAATTTACAGGGTGCTTGTCCTTCACTGGTTGCTTAAAAGTGAAGCTGCCTTAGATGACGAGGATGCTAAAGCTGGAGCAGCGTGGCAGCTGCCAGCTTCACGGGCCCCACCTGCTGGCCTGTGCCGCCCTCCCCTGAGCCCTGTGGCCTCCTCATCCCACCTGGGCCTCCAGGGCGGGGCAGTGGTCAGAGGCCACAGGGAAGGGTGGGCTTGCAGCTGGAGCCCCCCTCCCCTGAATGCAGGCACAGTCTGTGTGGGGACTGAGAGGTAAGATCTGGGCACTTGGCAACGACACTGATGTTTCTCTGTGCCGCACCTCCCAGCCGGGAGCCTGCTGTTCTATTTTCCTCACCACCAGAACCAGCCAAGTTCTCGGCCTGGTGGAGCCCTGCAGGGGCGACGCCCCAGGAGAGGTTGAGGGGGCACAAGCAGGCACCAGAATGCCACCCCCTACATCCACCACCAAACCCCAAGCTGCTTAGAGTCCGCTGCTGAGTACAGACCCTCTTGAGATGCTTGTGGCCTTGGAGGAGCTGTCGCCCCCACCCCTGAACTCCCAGAGGCCCACCATCTACGCACCCTTACTCCACACGCCTTACGGTTCTGTAATGAGGACCCACAGGGGTTTTATCAGGGTCCCCCAGCCCTGCTGTGGACACCCTGAGGGCTCGGACAGAGGCCCATTGTCTCTGAAGCCCCAGGGCCGAGACAAGCCAGTGCCCAAGGATGGAGTGAGTGAAGGAACTGGGGACAGCCCACCACCCACCCTGGTTTCTCCTGGTCTGGCTCGCGGGGCTGGCTTGCCTCTTAGTGTTGACCTTCGTGGATGGATTTCACCACAACCTCAGAATAAAATACTGTCAGCTGAGCTCCAGGTGAGCAATGGCTGGGCATGGGCTGGGGCATGAAGATGGAGACGGCATGGTTCTGGCCCATATGCATCTCATACACTCGAGGGGAGCGGGACACATGCCCTGTGTTGGGTGGATGAATGCCGGCGGGTGTTTATTCACCAAGCACTGAGAGTGATGGGAGAGGATGAGGAACATGGGCATTTTGAGTAAGTCACCCTGCCCCCCCGCCCGGCCAACCATCCCAAAGTCTCACCGCAGCTCTCCATGGCAGGAAGGGCTGCTGGCCTCCTAGGTGTGTATGACCAGAGGGAGGAGGGCCAGAGGCCTGGGGCGCATGGACCCTTGCACACGATGAGTGGAGTGCAGGGGGTGGGGGTGCTGGAGCATGTGTGGGCAGGAGAATGGTGTGGGATTCAGAGAATGGACCTCAGCAGGCTCAGTGGATGGGGCTGTCCAACTCTAGTGCCAAGAAAGCCCTTGAAGCAGGGCCCCCTGGCTGAGTGTGGACCATCATCACCCTTTTGAATCTGCTGGACCATCAATTGTAGGTGAAAGTTTTCCCCTAGGTTTGATGTTTGTCTTAAAAATATTCTGTCCCTGTGGGTTTTTGTCTTTATTCTGAAATTCTTAGTTTGGGCTTCCTGTCCTGAATCACATCAGAAATGCTTATGAACAACTTTCCGGCATGTTCCCTTCTCTGAAAACACAGCTTTACATCCAGGTACCAGTGTAGGGCCCTCACCCTAGCTTGGCCTCTCCAGAGTTCATGGGGCTTGCACTCACTTTGCCAGAACTGAGGTTTTTTCCCCCAAGGTGGGTAAGAGGAAAACACTGTGGGCATGTCCGCCTCTCCGTGGGGGCTGTACTCCTTGTCTTCTTTGCATCCCTTTAAAAGTCCCCCCATCCATGCTTTGTGTAAGTTCAAACCAGCTCCTGTAGAGTTGAAATGTTCTGGAGCAGGGCTCTGTAAACTAGCTCTGTCAATGGCCAGGAAGTTAGTATTTTAGGGCCAGGAGGTCTCTGTCACAACAACTTAACTTGACCATCAGTGTGAAAGCCACTTTAGATAATATGTAAATGAATGAATGTGGCTATGTTCCCATAGCTTTGTTTACAAAACAGGTGGAAAGCTGTGTTTGTCCCCTGGCCTTGTTTTACTGACCTGCTGTAGAGTGTCCAGGGACTCCTGGAAGACGTCGGGTCCGTCTTTTCCCCTTTGGGGGTCAAAGGCTCTTCTTCCTTTTCTCCCTCATGCCTTCATGCTCAGTCTGAGCTTCCTTGACTGGTGACACCGCTAAGTTCCCCAGCATCGCCTCCCATGACGTGTGTGTAGGTCTAGCCCATTGCCTCCTTTAGAAGGTCCCTCTTCTGCACAGACTTGAGTCGGCTACTTGGGTCTGCGGCCAGCTCCCCCATGACCCCCTCCCCACTTTCACAGGCACTCCCCTCTGCACTTCAGAACTGGCCAGCTCCTGTACTGGGCACCTTGCTGGTGGCCAGCTGCCCCAACCAGAGTGTCGCTCCCTCCCTTCTTTGTCTGAATTCCTCTAGGTACTCCTGGTCCTCAGTTGCCTCTCTCCTGGGAGCCATAGAGCTGGTTCCTTGGGTGTTTGAAAAATGCAGGTTCTCAGTGACAGCTTGTTTCCCTGAATGCCTCTCTTCACCTCTTACTGGAAGTCTAGACTTTGCTTCCTGACTGTAAGGTCTCAAATTCACCTGTAAGCCAGGTGATTTATGTGGGGTGGGGCACAAGCCTCTGTAATAATCTTTTCCCTCCTAACTTGTCTTTGGAAACAACTTACAGGAAATTGAAAAATCAGTGCATAGAATCCTAGGTACCCTTCATTGGGATGAAAGTGGGTTTTTGATGTCAGGAGTGTCCTTTGGGCACTAAAAGAGGTCTGAAAAGAAACAGTTTGGAATCGACTCTGAGTGATGTCTTTCTGCCCCATTTGCACCTGCTTGCTGTTACCTGGGGGCAGTTACTTAGCCTTCCTGCCTTCATTCTGCCAGAGAGTTTTTGAGCAGGGCTTTGGGGGCACAGTGGGCTGGGAAAATAAGCATTGCCTCAGTTTCAGCAACACCTGGAAGTCTCAGGTGGGAAGGAGAGGCACTTGGAAGGGCTGTGATATGGCGGTGTGGGCAGGAACCCGCTTCCTTGAAACCTCTAGGGGAGAATCTTTCCTGGCCCCTCCGGGCTTCTGGTGGCTGCCGATAGCCCTTGATGTTTCTCAGCTTGTAACTGCATCAGTCCAGTCTCTGCCTCCGTCGTGACAGGCCCATCTCCCTGCCTCTGTCCTCGCTTCTTGTAAGGACACCCGTGATATTGGATTAAATGCTCTCCTCCCCTGTGACCTCATCTTAACTTATATCTTATTCTATCTACAAAGACCCTGTTTTCAAATAAGGTCGCATTGAGAGGAACCAGGGGTTAGGATTTCAACATTTCTTTTGGTGGGTGGGCGGGGAGGGACACGATTCGCCCCACAGCAAACACGGACCAAGTAGAAAGAGGGAGAGGCCAGGATTCCGTGTGCTGCTCTGCTGGGACCCCACCGTGCCCCCCCTTTCTCCTTGGAGCCCCTCCCGGCTAGTTTTAATGAGGTGCTGCCTGACAGCAGACTCACTGAGAGGCACTAACAGGCGCACTCTTCTATTATTGTGGCTGCCAGCACTCCAGGACCAACTGGGTTTACAAAAATAAAGTTGTATCATCTGCTGCATGTACCGCAGCCCCTAAAACAGGTTATTAAGGGGAAGTGGGGAATATCGGAAACAGATGGAGGAGTCTTTGATTTGCATAAGGTGCCATTTGCATGGCTCAGAAGCCTCTATGGAGGGAATAATGTATAGAAATACACATACGTAAGCCCTCGGTTGGGAAACAGAGGCACACTGATCAACCACAAAAATAGATGTGAGAGAGACCGGGCTAGGAGGGAGAGGGAGAGGGAGGCAGGCGGGGAGAGGATAACAAGCAAAACCAGTGCCCAGCACAGAACTCCCAGCGCAGCTGTGGGGCCGCCCTCCCTCCAGCTCCTTTTCCAGCGTTGTGGTTTCAGAGCTGATGGATTTTATACATGCAACGGCAGGATGGTATTTCCGAAAGATCTGGCTTTTCTTCTCTCTCCCAGAAGGGCAATTGGTTAAAAAAAAAAAAAAAAGACAAGAAAAAGAAGAGCATAGTTACCAGCAAGCTGGCTGGATGATCCTGGCAGACAGAAGTTTGTGTGCGTTCCTGGGGTCCCTGGTGCAGAGAGCTAGTCCTGCACACAGAAAGAGATAAGAGTGAGGAACGCAGAGAGTGGTGATCCTGCCAGGAGAGGAGATGAGATGAGAGGGTGGGCTCAGGATGGTGACACTTGATCTTGGGACTGGCCGATGGTGGCGGCAGGGGGAGTCCTGAGGGTCAGCCACCTGTGAGCTCCTCTGTGTCCCAGCCCCTCGCAGTCCTCAGCCTCGCGGACTGATGCTCAGAGCAGGAGGGGCCGGGCTGGAATCACATGGTGGTTTTGTCCCAGACTTTCTCACGTGCCTGGTTCTCTAACCAACACAGGTGTCACTGGAAGATGGGAGGTGGGCTCTGTCTGCACAGGGCCCTCTTCAGAGAACAGACAGCCCTGGTTCAGCTGTGCTCTGACCCTTTAATTGTATGTACCAGGGTGACAGAACTGAGAACCAGTGTCTGTTTCATGTCCAGCCACTGGGACGTGGTTTAGCCAGAACAGAACTACTTCCACCTCCCTCCTACCTTTGATTTGTCGATTCCAGGGTCCTCTGCTCTGACCGTTCTGAACTCTGCTGATCAGACACTTCCTAATTTTTGACCTGTTTCAGCAGTGGGGTGGGGGCTGCTCCTTGGTTGGGCGTGTGGACTGCTGTCCTGCCATCACTGTCTGTTAGTGCCTGTTGATGAGGGAGTAGCACCCCACCTAACTCCCTGGGGCTTAAGACCATGACAGAGGTGACACAATGTATGGATGACTGTTGGGGTCACCTCTGCTTTGGGAAGGAAGCCACTTGGCTCAGTGGCATAGCCGTCTTCCTCATGAGCCATGTGAGTGCTGTCCAGTGGCCTGCTGACTAAGGCAGCTGGTTGACCACCGTGGGGCTATGCTCCCCTTGTGGAATGGAGCTGTTGCTGGAAGGAGACCACCCAGGGCTCCACTCCCCAGGCCTCACATTCCTGGGAGTCATGTGACTAGTTCTCCCACGTGGACTGTGAGTGGAAGTGATGACTGTCACTTCCCAGCAAGTGGGTGAGCACTGGGGGGCAACCTTCTTTCCTGGCTCTTGTCTCTGGGTTGTGGCTGAGAGAAGGGTAACTGTGGGGCCCTGTGCTCTGCATGGGAGCTGGGGCTGACTGTGAGGGGTGTTGTGATGTGAAAACCTGTGTACAGCAGTTGGCTTGTCCTGGTGAATCTGACCGCTTTCCCTATGCTTTTCTACCAGGCTGGATGTTAGTGGTTTCCATACTGGGTGGGTGACATCCGCAGCATCTTGCCAGTTGTTATCTCAAGAGATTGGTCAAAATTCTAAATAAAAATGAGTTTCCATGCCTTTTGGTTTGAAATTTATACACAGGACATATACTCAGACAAGAAAAGAGATTTCTATTACAAAACTCCAAGCTTAGAAAAATAGATGGTAATGAGTGGTATTACAATAAACTTCCCAAGGAATTCCAGTCAAATGCCTTTAAGACGTTGAGATCCCGGCAAGCGTGAAAACTTCAATTTGATTTACCTGTACATGATTAGAGAGTGCTTCAGAGGTGCAGGTAGTCCTCCCCTATTGGAGATGGAATGGGGGTAAGAGAAAGCTCTGTGGTGAGAAATGAAACCGAAATTGCCAGGGCACAGTCCCTATGGAAAGAACAGAAATCATTTTCTGGAAATGTGGATCACGGGCTTTCTCCCTTGTTGGGAAACTCATTGGTGAATCCAAGTAAACTCAGCAGAGGGGCCTCCTAGGTGATGTGGAGGTCTTTGCCGTCTGGCTCATCTGGTCTGGAGTGCATCAGAGATTCTCGTTGCCTGACATACCTGTGGTCCTTTAATTTACAGCGGCCTTGTCAACCAGGGGCAATGGCAGTGCTCTGGCATCTAGAGGGTGGAGACCATGGACACTGCCCCATACCACACTGTGCCCTGGACGGCCCCACCGTCAGTGGTGCTGAGGTTGAGAAACCCTGACTTATAGGGGCACCTGGCAAGGTTGGGAGGTGCCAGAGGGCCCTTTCCATGCGAAAGCTATGAAGACAACATTCTTTAAGCACCATGGCGGGCACTTGTCTGATGGTGAATTATACATGGGAATCCTTGTTTTTGAGTTATGTGACTGTGCAGGTCCTGAGCATGTGGGGCCTGGGGAGAGTCTGTAAGAGGGGTGACTTCTCTGCTTCTCAAGGCATGAGGCAGGGCAGGGCTGCTTTTACAATTGCTTCTCCAGCCGAGGCGTTTGCTTCCAGATGCAATGCCCTGTGCTCAGTCCAGACTCGGTGCCCTGCTGGAGGCAGCAGTCTGGGACCCAGCATTCCACACATTGTTGGCAGGGAGCAGCTTTCACCACTTGAAGCTGACATCCCAGGGAGGGGGACCTTGCTGAATACTCAAGAACACTGCTTTGCAATGGACCCCCAGGGTGGACGTGCTGGGCAGGAGAGAGAAGCCATTGTCTTGCTGTTGTTTCTCCTCTTAAAACTGCTGAAAGGCTGGAGCAGAGCTCAGCTGCCTCTACCAAGCAGGGTGGATGGGGGAGAGGCTGTGTTAGGCACATAGAAAGCCGCTTGCCCACGTTAACGCTGGTACTGTTTGTAAATATTGGTTCTAGGAAACCAGCTCTAACCTGCGGTTTGTCTGCCGTGTGTTGGTAAACCTGCCCGCACATCACTCTTGGCAGTACTCTTCTGTCAAACTCATTTCTTACCCAAATGGGGAATGGAATGATTTCATTATTCCAGAACTCTCCAGAATCCTGGGTTCCACTCTCTGTAGGGAGAGTGAAGTTTCCCATCACAGAAGAAGGGTCTGGGGATCATTTAACCCAACTCTGGTTTTAACAGTGGGGAAACTGAGGTCCAGAAGGGAAAAGCAAAGAGGTGGTCACAAGTGTAGTCCTGAAATTCTGGCCTTTTGTCTCTCAGAAGAAAGCCTACTCCCCCTAGGAGACGAAAACATAGGACCTCTTGGGGTGTCTGGCAACTCATTTTGATGGCACTGTGGGCAGGAAGGGGAGGTGAGATTCAGGACACAGAGACCATGGGAGGCAAGGTACCAGGATGCTGGACAGGTTTGACTTTGATCAGTTTTGCATTTCATTGAGTTACATTTGTGTGTTTTCCAGTCTTCCACTCTCCCTTTGGACAGGCAGCTGTCCCACCCCTGGTCATATTCCTGGCATCTGGGCATTTGCCTGACGCTCAGGGCTTGGGCTTAGCAACTCTGTTGAATGAACCAATGGACTCCTTGATCTGTTCTTTGATCAGCTCATGGGGACACTGAACTTGAAAGACGGAAACTCACTGAGTAGAACTTTGGTCTTTTAACCATATGCTGTAGACTGAATGTTTCCAATCTCCCGTTGTTCGAATGTTTAAAAGAATCTCTGATGTGATGGTATTAGGAGGTGAGAGCTTTTGGAATGTGATCAGGTAATCGGGGTGGAGTCCCTGTAAATGGGGTTATGCATGCGTGCTCAGTCGCGTCCGAGTCTCTGCAACCCTAGGGACTGTAGTCCGCCAGGCTCCCCTGTCCACATTCTGTCTCGCAGTTCTGGGAAGCCTGAGATCAGGTGCTCGCAGTTCCTGTGTCTGGTGAAGACTCTCTGGCCGAGGATGCCTCACCACGTCCTCACAAGGCAGAGAGAGACTGTCTCTTGGGTCTTTTCTTCCAAGGGCACTAATCTCATCATGAACGTCCACCCTCATGGCTGACTCACCCCCGCTTCCAAAGGCCCACCTCCAGTAGCATCCCATTGGGGGTTTGTGTCAACATGTGGTACTTTCAATCCACAGAGTGGGGCTGGCCCCACGGAGCTCCTGGCCCTGGTGTCAGCGGGAGAGTTTCTGTGTCTCGAGATGGAGCTAGGGACTTGTAGATACTGAGGAATGCTTTTGAGGAGGAAGAGACTCTTTAGACTCTTGGACTCGGGCCATGGTGATGCCTTCAATGAGACTTCACTACAAAAGGCTTCCGTAGCCAGAGCAGTTTTCAGAACAGGCATCAGAGAGCAAAGACACCTGGAGATTGTGAGTCCTCTGGGGCGCCCAGTGCCCCCCAAACACCATTTTCCAGCGTTGGAGGCATACATACTTTTTAGGAGCATTTTGTCAACTCAATGGACGTGAGTTTGAGCAAGCTCCAGGAGATGGTGAAGGACGGGGAAGCCTGGTGTGCTGCAGTCCGTGGGGTCGCAAAGAGTCAAACGTGACTGCGCGACTGAGCAACGACATCCGGGGTGCAACCCCCCATCTTGGCCTTAGTTAATTCCTACTCCTTCCCGCCCCACGCCATAACTGAGATTGGCTGCCCCACAGTGCTGGGCATAATAGGTGGGCTCCCTTCCTGGATCCTGGAGCAATAACTTCATCGAGAAACTTGCATGTCTACTTCACCCTCAGTGGGAATTTGTCAGGCTATACAATTAAAGGTTAAACTATATAGGATTTTTAATGACCTGAAATAATTCACCTGTTTATATTAGCAAAAAAGTAAATTGAGAATATATAAATATTGAGTCCCAATAGGACTGTATACAACCACTCATTGCTCACGGCATCCTTTAGACAGTGGGTTTTGCCAGTACGTAATGGATTATAAAATGGATAATGCCCATTGATCCTGTAATCCCATTTCAGGAAACATGGAGCACAGAAATTGCTAAAATACCCAGTCTTCCTTGCACAAGGATACTTATATCTGCACTAAAAAGTGGGAAGTATTTAAACAAACTGTTAATAATGTGTTGTCTTCAAGAATGACAAGTTTACAGATTATATATTTACATATTAATAGAGGATGAGATGGTTGGATGGCATCACCGACTCAATGGACATGAGTTTGGGTAAACTCTGGGAGTTGGTGATGGACAGGGAAGTCTGGCATGCTGCAGTCCATGGGGTTGCAAAGAGTTGGACACGACTGAGTGACTGAACTGAACTGAGAAGAACCTATTGAAACAATGCCAAATTAAAACTGAGTCATATAAAACAGATTCCTGACAATAGAAAACGTAGGTCAATGATGGGAGAACTGGGTGCCCTTCTGTTCGTCCAATGGCTTTTATATGACTTGCTGCTGTGGTCCAGGCCCTGGGAGGCTGGGACATGGGACGGTGAATCCAGCCTTCCCTGCCTTGAAGGGCCTACTGACTAGTGGTTGGCAGAGTCGGCTAAGTCAGGAATTCCAGGGTGAGTGACCGCTGCTCAGCAGGGTGAGGACCGGGGGCTGCTGCGTGCTGCCACCCTGCCCTGGTGCCCCTTCCTGGAGGATGGATGGCTAGGAGAAGGTCAGATGTGTGTGTGTGAGGGCAGGACGTGTGGGCTGCACACAGAAGCCCAGGGTGGGAGGAAGGAGAATGCATGGCAGAACGGGGGCCCACCTGGGGGTTGCATGACAGAGGGCAGAGTGAGATTAAGGTAGTGAGGGAAGGAGACGGAGGCAGGCCGGTCACCGAGACCAGCAGGGGGAACCTGCTGCTTTCGCATTAGTTAGGTTCACCTATGCAAAAAAAAATTTTTATAATAGCTTTAACGAGATAAATTCACACACCATACAACACACTCATTTAAACCATTCAGTGGTTTTGAGTATATTCAGAGGTGTACAACCACCACCACAGTCTATTTTAAAACACTTTGTTCCCCCTCCGACCAAAAAAAAGCCCCGTGCCCTTAAGCTGTCACCTTCCAATCCTTCTATACCCCCAGCCCCTGGCAATCATGAATCCACTTTCTCTTTCTTCAGATTTGCCGGTTCTGGCTTTTTCATCTAAATGGAATCATATGACTGGTTTCTTTAACTTAACATGTTTTTATATGTTATTTTTTAATTGACACTAAAATCCACTTTGGTACTATGGTGTTCTTAAGAGAAAAATAATACGAGTCCTTTCTGGCTACAAAAAACCGCGTGAAGCACGATGTGGCCCTCCTCCCCACCACTCCTACCTTACACCCAAGCTTTCTGGTCCCTGCCTCCGAGAACCAGCTTTGTCTATGGCGTGGCTGCCCCACAGGGCAGGACGGGGATGAATTTCAGAGGAGAGGGTGCTTGGGCATTAATTGCACACAGACTACCATGCACCCCTTTGCCAAGGGCTGTGTTTTTTTATTATTTCCTCCCTTTCACTTTGTCCCCCAACCCCTACCGCACCCCTTCCTGTGCTGGATCGGCAAGAGCTTGCTCCAGCAGCTATGGGCTGCTCACTACCCCTTCCTCGTGCCTGTTCTTTATCCAGCCATTTGCTCCTCCTGGTTAGGGTTAGGGTTAGCAGATCCTGAATCACAGCCCTACACCTGGAACCCAGCCCCTCTGGCCTACAGTCTCAGCGGCCTTATTATTACCCCGTTTCCATCCTGGCCTGGATGGAGCTCCTTTATCCCCACCCCCTTTTAGGGTACCTGCATGAGAGATAAAGCCCTTATTGTTACATTGTTTTTCCTATTGTGACATTCTGCTTACTGTCAAAAAGCGGAATGACACCAAACATCAGAAAGAAAAGAATCCCTCTTTCATCCTGCTACCCTAAAATATAAATAAATGTGGTTCTCTCTGTGTTTATGCATATTTTACTCGTGCCTGTGCTCTCTCTGTGACCACAGAGTCCTGGTCCTGCTCCCGCGTTCCTTGCTGGCTTTCTTCCTGGTCCTGGACTTCTGGAGGAGCCCCACATGGCCAGGATGGTGGGAATTAAAAAGCAACACTTTTCTTTAAAGTCGCTCTGTAGATATTTATTGAGCACCTACTGTGTCCCTGGTGCTGTTCTGCAGGCTGGGGACCTGGCTCACACTGCTGGGAGTTCCGGCCACGGGCAGCCATGGGCTCATGTTTGTGTGATGAGCTCCAGGCGCCCGTCATGTCCCAGGTCAGGCACTGCCCTGCCTAGCTTCATGCACAGTGGCCTCCACCACACGTGGTTTCTGACTGTTGCCCTCCTGTGCCTCTACCTCATCACCTGAGCTGGAGACAGGGGCTAGTTCAGGCCTTTTAGGTTGTGTAATCTCAGCAATTAGATGACACCGTGACCTGACCTCCACTCATCCGGAACTTTTTATCATGCTCCAAGTGCTTAAGTGCTCTCAAGGATCCAGGAAGTGGTTTTTGTTCTTTTAAAAAAAAAAAATTTTATTAAAGCACAGTTGATTTACAGTATTGTGTTAGTTTCAGGTATACAGCATGGTGGTTCAGGTATTTATTTATTTTTTTTGCAAATTACTTTCATTATAGGTTATTACAAGATATTGAATATAATTCCCTGTGCTAAACAGTAAATCCTTGTTGCTTATCTACTTTATATATGGTAGTTTCTATATGTTAATCCCATACTCCTAATTTGTTCCTCCTCTCCTCCCCCTGGGAGGTGGTTTTTAAGCTTCCGGAGCAGGAAGTCAATGAATTCCGTGTTTGCATGTGGTATCCCCCAGGGTTCGGGGGCACAAGCTTGGAAGGCCCTGCCCAGCCCCGCCACTCCCCAGCTTCGTATCCCTGGACATCTGTGTGCCCTCTCTCAGTGTCTTGGAAGCAAAACAGCCCGTCATGCCCCAGTCCTGGCTCCAGAGCTAGAGTACAGGGCACAACCGTGAAGTCCTCACTCTTAGTGAGCCAAGGGTCAGGGCTAGTGATGCAGACCTGCCCGGAGAGGAAAGTCCTGGGGTAGGAGCTCTGCTGTCCACCGAGAACTCCTGGGGAGGGAAGTCCAGGCAGCTTCTTGGCTTCTCTTAGCCTCCAGTTCCTCCCCATCTGCTAATGGAGGAAGTCAGACTAGCTGGTCTCCTGGTGCCCTCCAGCTCCAGGACCTCGGGTTCTGGGCCGGAGGGCTGGATCCATCTGTTCATCCACCTTTTGGGGAATGGTCCCTCGGGGTGCTCCCTGCTACAGCTGCTCCTCGATGTCAGCCATGCTGTCATTTCAACCAACTCTTACCTGGGCTCAGGTAAGAGCCCGAGTGTCTCCCGAGTGTTCAAGGAGTGTGTGCACACGTGTGTGTGTGCACCCATGTGTGTGTATGCCCGTGCATGTGTGTGCACACCTAGTGTGCCGTGTCCTTTCTGAGTTCTGCCCTTCTCTGTGTCTTCAGGGCTCTCCCCAGATGACCAGGAGAGGCTCTGACAGTGGGAATAGGACCAGCTTTGCTCCTGTGCCACCTGCAAAGCCGTGCAGGGACCCAAGCTCAGAAGGGCCGGCACTTGATTTGAAGCTCTGTTGTTCCTGTCCTGCAGTGTGAGCAAGGGACTGGAGTTTTCATTTTGTTCTGGGGGCTGCCACTCACATGGCCGGTCCTGGTGGAGACCACTCACACACAGGGTAACGCATCAAGTAGAAGCCCCGCTGGAAGAGGTCTCCACGGTGCTCTTTCCTGCAGCCTTGGAGCGGGGCCCAGCACTAATCTCGCCCTCATGCCTGGCCAGCTGAGGCCGAGTGGCAGGGGCTGGCCTCTTGGTGGCGTGATGCTGGATGCCTCCAGGCCCAGGTGCCAGGCTCAAGTGGCAGAGGACATTAATCACTCTCAGGCCTGTGTCCCTTTGCTCTGGGTGGGGCAGAGGGAAGCTGGCTGCTAGGCTGATGTTTCAGCATGGGGAGGGCATTGTGGAGTGTGTGAGTCTACCCATGGGAATGTGTGCTGGGGTTTTAATTAGCAGCTCTGCTCCTGCCCCTGGGGCCCCCAGCACACTGGGGAGGGCAGCCCGGTTTACTGCGGCTCCAGGCTGCTCCCTATCTCAGCCCAACACTCTCCTCGTCCTTAGCGCCAACCCTGGGGACAGAAGGTCTTGGCAGTCACTCTGCTCCTTCTCCGTCTCTGGCCGGTGGGGACCAGCCTTGGTGCTGGCATCTCCACTTCCGGCCACTGAGTCTACAGACTGAGAAGAGGGGCTGAGTCCCAGGGCTCCCCGTGAGCCTTTCCCCTGGGGGAGGCGACAAGGATGAAAGCTGGGAAGGGGAGGCGCTGTCCCAAGGAGGGGGCACTGGTCCTGCCTGCCTCCCACTTCCTACACGACCTTGGGCAGTTCCTTTAACTCTGGCCTCATTCTCCTCAACTGCCTGGCTAGACTTGGACCCAATGACTCCTGCTATGCCTTGTGCGTCACTGCAGCTCAGGGGCCCCTGAGGCTACCCCCAGGTCCAGTGATTCACGGGAGGGAGTCAGCAAAGCTGTGCCACTTCCACAAGCACAGTCCACCCCAGGGAAAGGACACAGATAAAAATCAGCAGTGGGATGAGGCGCCCAGGGCAGCGGCCAGGTGAGACCAGGCCTGAGTGACCAGGGTCCTCTCCCAGTGGAGTCCTGTGGACGGCTCCCAATCCTTTCAGAACCATGTTTGACAGCACTCACCACCTGGGGATGCTCACCTGAGCTCTGGGGTCCAGAGGGTTCACTGGGAGTTGACCACATAGACCTCACTGACCACCCACGTGCCTGACCTTTGTCTGCAGCCCCCCAAGAGGTAAAACTGATACAGTGTGGCCTGAGGCCCCTACCCCAAACCACACTGTCATCACAGACTATCTGGGTGATGGTAAGGCCCCCAGGTAAATACACTCACAAAGACCCTCCAAAGGCTTAGAGGTGAACTCCCAGGAACCAGGGGCAAGGGCCAAACCTTCTTTGGGGGAAAGCTAACCCTGTACTGCATAGGCCCCAAGATGATTCTGGCCTTGCAGACAGGTAAGGTAAAATGAAGACAATCCAGGGGAGAGGGGCCCGCTGCATTCTTAGTACAGGGATGGAAGAGCGGGCAAGAAGAGGGGCTGAGTCCCAGGGGATTGGCCCCTCCTTGCTCCTGCCCGCTTTGTGAGGGCTTGGCTCCAGGCATACCCTGGGAGACTCGGGCCTGACTCTGGGCTGGGCTGTGAAGTCCGGGCTGGTCTCAAATGAGAGGGTTTAAGAGACAGCCACACGTGCCTTTCTCATCTGTCACCTGGCTCGTCTCTCCTGCCTTGCTCTCCCCTTCCGGCCGTCCCCTGGCACCTTCCCGGGAGCGTGGCAGCCGGCCTCGGTTGGGCAAGTGAGCCCTGGGGCAGCAGTGGGTGTGTGGCTCCCAGGGGCAGCCCCATCTGCCGAGAGGGCTGTCTGCCCTTCAGGAGAGCAGCAGAGTGGGGGCGGCCTTTGTCTCTTCCTTTTTTATGCCGAGTTCAAAGCTCAGCCTTCCTCCCAATCCCTGAGCTCCTCTGTTTACTTCCTGAGCATCCTTTCGCTGGGGCCTGGTGCCCCCAGACCTTTAGGGTACCCACCAGCCCCAGGCCTTCTCCCAGCGGTCCCCTGGGCTCAGCGTCCTGAAGCTACCTCTCCTGGGCCAGCCTCCCCTTCCCAGTGCTTCTGAGCTCTTTGCCCTGGCAGTATTGGGCCCTGCTGCGTTTGGGAGGAAATATTCCACTTATGCCATCTCTTTCCTCCACACAATGGGAAAACAATTTTTGAAATTGTTTTTCTTGAAAGCCGGAAACCAGGAACATGGCTCACTGGGCCTGCCGCCAGCCACTCGGCATCTCCGTGCTCCGTACTTCCTGCAGACTTTCCTGCCCACTTGCTCATTTCATCTTCACGTGAGGGGAGGCAGGGCAGGTGGCATCACCCCCAATTTGTAGGTGGGACACAGGCCTGGCTGATTCTCGTGGGGCTCCTCCCTGGGGCTTGTCCTTGCAGCAACACCCTGGCCACACACTTCTATGTTGAAGAAAATGGTGAGAATCAAGCCAATTCTCCCTCAGAACCCCCAGACCCAAGCCCCGCTGGCCTTGGAGGACCCTTCTCAGGCTTTCCCCTGTGGGGTCAGTCTCACGTCATCAGGAACACCTTGAACAAGCCCAGTGAACTTGGATGTGGACCTCTGCCCAGCACCCCTGGACCTGGAGGAAGTGGGTCCTTGGCCTAGCCATCGCTTGGACCTCAGTTAGGAGACCCCCTCTTTCCTTGGTGTCCCTCCTTCCAAATAGTATTACCTCTACATTTTCCTGCTGCTGTAATAGATTTTATACAGTCGGTCGGTGCACTTTAGCGAGTGATAGATCACTTTCATTGCTTCGTTTCATGATTAATTTCCCATAATAGTCCTCTCTAACACCAAGGCAAAAAGAGGAAGGAGAGAAAAAAACCTACATGATCCACTTTGTGCTTGGAGTATAAATGAATTAGATTTAATTTCTGTTTAATTGTTTCCATAGCTCAACCTCTGCTGACTTCACAGGATAATTTATTTTGCAGTCTCGGGGAAAAGGAGGAGGGGATGAGGGACAGAGGCTGTAGCCAAGAGGTCTGCCTGTGGACACTGTTTAATTACACCTGATAGTCTTATCTCCTCGTAATTATTGGAGGCTCGTCGGGCTTCTCCGGCGGCCTTCCATCCACACTGAGGATCGATTCCTGGTCAGACCTCGGGCCAGCTGCTTTCAAGAAGGCTGGCCATTTGCAGGGAGTATGGTGTGGAGTCGAGAACAGCAGAGGGGGTTCCTGAAGTTGCTGGTGGGGAGGCAGGATGCAGGGTAATGTGTCTTTGGAAGTGGAAATTTTCTGATGTTACTGTTGATGTTACAAAAATGATGACTAACCCCAGCGCATCAACATGGCAGTTTTCCCCCAAATCCTCTCCCTCTAGAGCTGGTGAGAGGCCACGGTGGGCAGGCAGTGTTTCCAGTGTTCCTCTTCCAAAGTCAGTTGTTAGAGCCGTGCTGACAACAGGCCCTCTCTGCCCAGTAACTGAAGCACTGAGTGAGTGGTTGGTCAGCAGAATGGGGGCCCTTCTTGCACTCCACCCTTCCCCTACAGAGTCCAGCATGCTGAGTTTTTTCTTTGAGATTTATTGTGATAAAATACACATGACATAAAATGTACAATTGGGGCCGCTTTTAAGTGTTCACCTTGGTGGCATCAAGGACATTCACACTCTTGTGCAACCGTCACCACCATCTATTTCTAGAACTTTTTCATCATCCCCAAGAGAAACTTCGCCCATGAATCAGTAGCTCCCTGACTTCCCCAGTCCCTTGTTCAGTCGATAAGGTGTGTCCAACTCTTTGTGACTCCATGGACTGCAGCGCACCCGGCTTCCCTGTCCATCACCAACTCCCGGAGCTTGCTCAAACTCATGTCCACTGAGTCGGTGATGCCATCCCACCATCTCATCCTCTATCGTCCCCTTCTCTTCTTCAAGCTTTCTCAGCGTCAGGGTCTTTTAGCACCTCCATTTACAGATGGGGAGATAAAGGCCAAGGGACATCAGCGGATCTCATCCCAGTCCCTCTGGAAGGGTCAGCACCATGTCCTAAGGCCACATCTTTTAGATCCCGAAGCCTGTCGTGTTTCTGTTATCCTGCACTGCCTGGTGGCTCCATCCCATTCCACCCTTACCAGATGGAATCACGACGCCCACTGTGCCTGGAAACTTCTGTCTGTAGCCGTGAAAACGGCTCTGCAGTGCTCCATCTTCTCTGCCTCCTTGAAAATCCCACTGGGGACATGGTACTGACGGAGGTCCAGGCTGGGGGGTAGCAGGGAGCAAGTCACAGGTCCAGGGGTTCCCAGTGTGACACTATGGTGCATCCAGCCTTGGTCAGGGGTTCACGGGAGTCCAGGGAGCAGTGGAGGGACCTGGCGAAGGACCAGTCACTCCCAAAACAGGTTGCTGCCTTCTGTGTCTCAACATCTCTCATCCTTGGTGGAATTAAAAGCTGTGGGGGCAGAAAGCTCCCATTTGTACCCAGTGCCTGGCACACAAGAGAAGCCTTGGGAGTATTGCAGAGAGGACCCTGCTGGAAGGGGTGAGTCCTCAGGTGGTGTTGCCTTAAAACAGGAGGGAAGATGGGTGGGGCTCCGTGCTCAGATCTGCCGACTTAGGTTCCACGCTTGTAGGAACTTGCAGCAGAGGCTGGGGGCCAGCAGAGGAAAAGGCAGGTTTACACTGTGCTGAGATGCCTTACTGCAGTTCACAGTGATGACGGCCCGTCCCTCAGGAATGATTCGATGAAACGCCCACCGCAGGCTGCCTGTCCCCCACGTGTGGACATATGCCCACTCCTCACGTTTGGCCAGCACTCTCTTCTGCATCATTCTCACTGCCCACTGCTAAGGAGACCCCTCCAGGATCAGTCTCCTGACCCTGCACTTGGGGAGCAGGATAGATGCACACAGGGAAGGGGTGAGGGGGCCTCAAGGGAAGGTAGGGGGCTGAGGGAGGGGAGGGGAGGCCAGAGGACAGGCAGTGTGGCATGCTCATCCCTTCTTACTTTGCATCTTAAACACGGTGGGGATGGGAGTGTTTTCAGCAATGGAAATAGGGTTTTTTTTTTCTTCTTCATCTGTTGTGTTGAACGTTTGTCGTGTCTGGGGATGCTGACTGAAACGGCAGCAGCTGACCCTCCTGGCCAGGCAGACCCTATTCTAGTTCTCTCTCGGTTGTCCTGGGGAAAGTTCTTGGCTGTGGGCACATGGAAGTGTGGACTCAGGCTGGCTCAGGGGAGCAGACCATGGTTTAAGGTCTTCATCTAGTAACTGACTGGATGGTGAGTACCTTCAGAGAAGCTGGGCCTCAGAAGGAAACGGATGCAAAGCGGCTCTAACTGCTTCAGAGCCCCTGCAGGGTGCATGTGGCGGTGCAAAGGTGACCTCCTGGTCAGTGAAGTGGGGCGGGTCTGGACCACACGGGTTTCTGTGGCGGCTCACCAGTGCAAGCAGGGCCCTGCACGTACAAATGGCCATCTGGGCGAGCACTGAGTGTGCTGTGTGTGCTGCTCCCGAATCTCCCAGGTGTGAGTCTCAGATGCCCGCCTCTGCTGCTCGTGTCGTTGGGAGGGCTGGAGTGAGTCTGGCCACCCGGTGCCTGGATGTGGGGACTCAGTGGGGAGAGAGGGCCCTTACTTGTTGGCTGCATCCCAGTGGTTCTCCTGCCAATTGAGGTTGGTATTGAAGGAGACGTGCCCTCAGCCCATCTGGGTGCCCTTCAGGCAGGTCTAGTGATTCCAAGCAGGTGGAGGGCCCTTTGCTGCTGCTGCTGCTAAGTCACTTCAGTCGTGTCCGACTCTGTGCGACCCCATAGACGGCAACCCACCAGGCTCCCCCGTCTCTGGGATTCTCCAGGCAAGAACACTGGAGTGGGTTGCCATTTCCTTCTCCAATGCATGAAAGTGAAAAGTGAAAGGGAAGTAATGTAAAAACCCTAGAGATGGCCTGGGACATTCTGCTGATGTCACAGGTGAACCTCTGGACAAATCACGGGCCACTGTTTTGATTAGCTCAGAGGAAACAGGGACTTACCAACAGTAGGGGTGATCTGATTACTGGATGAAGAGGGCCAATGGGGTAGAGGTCCGCTAGGGTGTGTGCCTGGATGCACCCACAGGGGACCCACTCTGGGAACTTGTGATGAATACCCACTTGCTGGCACGTGAGCTGTGTCCTTCCACGAGGTGGGAGCTCCCCTCGTTCCCGTGGGCAGTAGAGGGGCTGAAGGCCAGCGAGAGCCCAAGGCCACACAGGTAACCGGCGGCTGTGCTGGGCCGTGACCCCAAGCAGCCGGCGCCGTCTCACCGTGAGGACTGGACCCTACCAGGGGGCCGCATTCGTGGCGACATGTGCCTGGCCCCTGCCACTTGATGGATAAATTCCCGGCTGACTTCACAGTTCATCTCGGGTTGCCTCTCTATTTCTCCCTCCTGCCCCCATCCCTCAAGGCAGACCTGGGACAGACCCGGGCTCTCTGCAAGCCTCACCCTCTGAGCCCTTGGGTATTCATCAGGTTTCTGTGACCATCTTCTCTTCAAGACCAAGAGCCTCTTGGGTGGGACTTAGTCCCTAAATGCCTGTGCCCAGCACCACACATGGGGACAGGGGGTGGTCTAATCCTGGAAGAACAGGTAACGTCCCCACTGCACACACACACACACACACATACGCACACATACACACAGACGTGTGCGCTGATTCACCTGGATGTGCTGACACCCATGCACCTGTAAACACCTAGTTTGCTGGGCTGTCTTCCCCTGCTCTTTCCCTCTTCATCCCCGGGAGTACCCCCACTCTGGGCTCCTCCACTCCCTCAGCCAGCTAAGCAGATGTTATGCTTGACCTGGGCATCTTTGCTGGGATGGCCACAGTTCTGGCGGCGGCCTCTGCCTCTTAGTGGAGCTCTGTGTGTTCCCCAGGGTGGGGTAGGTGAGAGGTGGTGCCAGATTCCACATGCTTTGGTGAAGGGGCCGAGTCTCCCTGTGTTCACAGACCCTGTGGAGTTGGCCTTCGTCTGCCTCTCGCTCACTGGGAAGCTGCAGCCGGGAGGGCCTGGGGCAGGCAGAGCAAGGCCTGCCCCCTCCCCTGGGGCTCTGCTGCTCTGCCTCAAGGCCGGCCTGCCCTCCCTTTCCCCGTACCTGGCCAGCACGGTGACCGCCAAGAGCAAAAAGCCCAGTGATGGGTGCCAGGGAAACGTTCCCACTCTCATCCCCTCCATTAATCACCAGCTCTCAGGGCACCGGGGCCCCTGTTTAAGACGCACCGGTGATTCCGAGGTGAGCGCAGGCGCTCCCAACCTCCGCTGTTAATCTGCTCCCTCGGAGACAGGCTACCTCGGCCTGTTAATCACTTGCTGTAATTACAGCCCCAACTTTTGCACGGGGAATGTTAATTGATGCGTTGGATGGAGGCGCTGTGCACGCACGGCGTCCTTCTCCTGTGACCCCCAAATGCCAAGGTCATAGGATCTGGTGGGGCTAACAGTGCATAGAAATGAGCAGCGTGTCATGGTGGGTGAGGGGGGGCGGGGAGGGTGGCTGGCTGCCAGCAGCGGCCGGGCTCCTCGCCCTTCCCAGCGTTCTGCCTGCTTGCCAGTCCGGGCAGTGGGTAGGAGGGAGGGCTGGGTCCTGGGAGGCCGGGGCTCCCCTCTCCGGCAGGGTTGGGAGCCAACCTCCCCAGAAGCCTGCCGGCCCTCCTGAGGCATGGTCTCTGCCTTCCTACCCGCAGGGTAGGCTCAGCGACTTCTCCGAGGTACCTCGGTCCGTATCAGGCAATTCTGCTACTTCATCCCCTGTGGAACTTGGCTGGCTGACCAGCAGGACTGACTTCTGTCCATTCCCTGAGCTGTGTGAGGCCATTCACAGCACCCCTTGGGGCCCAGAGATAATTTTATGGCCTCTGCTGCTATTTACTTTTGTCATGAAGTTTGTTTTTCTCCAATTATAAAAGGAATATATGCTTATTAGAAAATACTTGGCAATACGGCCTAACTTCAGGCTTCTGTGCCCAACAGTAGGATGGAAGGAACTCCGCCGACTGCTTGGTGCCAGCTTCATCCTAACAGCTTGGAAACTGAGGCTCAGAAAGTGATGGTGCGGCCAGCCCAGAGTCCTTGGGTCCGTGGAAGCACAGGCTGGGACCCTACTTCTGATCGGGACCTTTCCCACACCGCCTGGAGCTCCCAGTCCCCGGGCCCTATGCTTGGATTCTGGCTTGAGTGTTCCCTGAGGGGCTGGAGTGATGGACAGAATGATGGCATGATTGCAGGCCTGCAGAGGAAGGTTGGGAGGTGGGGTGGTTCCCTGGACTCCTGCTGATGGCGTGGAGTGATGATCCCCTGCCAGGCCTCTTGGTGGTCCTAGGTGCCCGCAATGCCCTTGGGAACCCCAGGGTAGTTGGGGCAAGGAGCCAGGGCTGCAGTGAACCCAAACATCCTCATAATCTGAGCATGGCCTCGTGAGGTCTGTAGGGGGCATGGGGCCAGGCAGAGCCGGTGGCGGGAAGGACAGGAGGGCCCTTCTCTTGTCATCTGATCAGTCTCGTCTCCAAAGACTCTGTACGTTCTGCTAAGGGTCACCCACAGGGAGATACAAGGTGCTAAGTCCTGTCCCCCTGGTCACCACCACGTTGACACCAGGCTTTTCTCGTGCCCTGTCCCTGTGGGGCCCCTTGCCCACAAAGGGGGACCCCTCTGTGGCTTCATGGCTGTGGTTGATTGGGCATCAGTGCTGGCCATTCAGGCCTCACTTAAGAGTCAGCTGAAGTGCTAAGAGTCACAGTACCTCCCTCCCTGGATTCTGGATGGTTGGTTGGGGAGGGCCCAGGCATCAGGGGCTTCCAGAACACTCCAGGTGCTTCTAAGGAGTAGGCAGGGCAGAGCACAGGGTCTGGATGGAGGTGCGATCCACGGGTGCTGTTGAGTTTTGTGTCTGCGACGCCGAGGGAAAGTCAAGGACTTGGCCGTGCCTGGTGGGGAGGATGGGTGGGTAGAGAGGCCAAGACTGGGAGGCCAGGGCAGGGCGCTCGCTTCAGCCCCAGTGGGGTCATCGAAGCCCCAGTCAGCTTCGGCAGAACCAGAGTAGGGAGGCCCTGAGCCCTGCCGTGGGGTGACGTGGGGAGGTGTGGGAGGGAGGAGGGGGCTGGGGAGAATGACAGTGAGGGTTCTGATGCCTGAGGGGCCGTGCAGGGCAGGGCGACTCGCCCGTCCCAAGAGACCTGCAGTGGAGAGGCAGCAGAGGAAGTCTGGGTCCAGTGCCGGACGCCCCCAACAACCCGACATGGGGCCCCAAGCCGAGAAAGGGTGTGACCAGCTGGTGCCACTGACTTGATGCTGATGTCCCCTGTCCACCCCAGCTGGGTGATCACCCCACTGCGGGCCCTTTTTGCCACCCCCATTCACTCTCATTATGGACCCCAAGGGTCAGGCTGTGGAGGCTCTTTCCAGCAAAAATGAATAAATAATAGATAAAATCTACCACCAGCCAAGCAGGCTCCCAGGCTGCTGCGAGAATGTTGTCTTGGGGGTTAATGATGTCTGCGCTCCGGACTAGTCTCCTCTGTTCTCCCCGCTCTCGGATTCCACCCAAGGGTGCTGACTACTTCCTGGAGGTGGGGGGAACGGGTGTCTTCTTTAACTTCTCAGGCAGCGGCTTGACAGCCCGAGCTGTGTCAGAGGCCAGTCCTCACCAGGCTCAGTCCTTTACAGCCGGCCTCCTGGGATGACGTGGCTCAAGACTTGTAGATCCTCTTCATCCTGGGGCCTCCACTGGGCAACACCTGGAACGGTCATCACCAGGGACAGGCCCTGTGCACCCCCCCTTCCTGGTCTACTTCTCTGTGACCTAATGCTTTCACCCTGCCAAGACTTGCCAGGCTGGCAGATGCCATCCCTGCCCCACCACCACTTCCCAACCTGCAACACCCAGGACGGAGCCAGGGGCGGGTCTAGCCCAGGACCTCACTGCCCTCGACATGGCCTTTCTCCCCGCATCCAGGATTCGGTCTTTGTTTACTGGGCCGAGGTGCTCTGTGGCTGGGGGCAGCGCTGCCAGAACATGGGGGTTCCCACTCGGGAAGTCTGACAGCACTTGAACCCAAGGATAGGCCAGGACGTGGAGGTCACCCAAGCCAGCTTCCTGCCCAGCAGGCCCCTGCTTCCCAGTGCCCCACGACAGATGGCCGCGCGGCAGCTCCTCCAGTGTTCCCGTGACTCGTGATTTAGTGATCACGGGAGCCAGGTGACAGCTGAGAGTCCTCATCCCTTCTCCGTGTCCTCAGAAGGGTCCTGCAGTCCAGCTGGGCAGGAAACCGGCATCCTCGGGTCCTGCCTGCTGCTCCCAACCTTCTTCCTGCCGCTTCCTCCCTCCTGCTCCCCCTCTGCTCTGGTGGGAGGCAGCTTCCACATGGAAACCTTGGGGTTGCTCTTGGTCTGCAGAAACTCAAGGTCTCTACTTCCTTATTGCTCATTTGGGTTCCTCTTCTCCCCCCTCAAATGCCTGCTTTCTCTGCTTATCTTCATCCATAGCCTGTGAACTTCACCTGGTCAGCTGTAAGCAGTCATGTGTTGGGTTTGGATGGGAGTGGGACATGGCGGACCCTGGGGCCTGAGTTCACCCTCGGCCTCTTCCCAGTGGTGTAGCCTTGGCCGGGAGGTACTCTCAGCCTTGGTTTTCTCCACCGTCAGCTGGGGGCAACGGCAGAACTTTTGGTTGTGTGGGTTCAATGAAACGTTCAGGAAAGCATCCAATACCTCTCTTAAAGGATGGCAGTGATACAGATCAGTTTCATTGTCAAAACGCTCATCATAAACCCTCCAGGCTGACCGAACAATCCCACCCTGCCCCATTTGGCCACCTCCTTGGGTTCATCTCATCCCGGATGCTCCCAGGCTGACCTGCCTCTCCTAACTGTGCCTCCCTGGTGTCTGGACAGTGCCTGTGTCTCCGTTTGGGGGCTCCCAAGGGCAGACCCTGAGATAAGTGGTCAAGGGCATGCGTGATGGAGAGGAAGGGGAGGGGACAGGAAGAGAGACAGCCCACCATCTTGAGGGCAGCTGGAGCCTATCTCCCTGGGGCTCTGGAGACCAGTGAGAACATGCCCCCCAGGGCTCTCCCATCATGGGGAGGGGTGGGATATGTGTGTACCCATCCGTGCCATTCCTTCTTGAGGCTGCCCAGGGGGCATAATGCCTGGACCTCAGGTCTTCAGGCCTGGCAGATGGAGAGAGCCCCAGGCAGAGGCTGGCAGTTCTTTGTTGGGGGGGGGGGGCGGGGATGTAGCTGTATGCTCTTCACAAAGTCTGGATCTCAGCCTGGGGGTGAGGGTGGAGATCCCCTTCCTTGGAGTCTCTTCTAGCTCAGACCTAAGAGTAATGGCAGATCCTCATATTGCTAATCTCATGTTTCTAGAGTTTGCTTTGCCTCTCACTCCCCAATCCCCCTTTATCTCAGTTCCCTGTGATAGTTAATACTTCTTTATATGAAACATCTCCAGTAATTTTGAGGCAAAATGAGTGTGTGGTTTTGCCTCCTGATCGGACTCTGATAAAGAACTGGTACTGGGAGTGGTCCTCGGAAGTGGAAGGGCTGGGCACTGGTGTGTCGAGGGTGGGGGGACATGGCCCGGCCCGGGCAGTGTCTTCTGCAGACCCTCACCTGTGGTGGCGATGGTGACGGTGCTGATGGCTGAGGATACAGAGCACTTTGGTGGTTCCCCTCTCAGATGGCTTTGGGGTGGCCCTCCCCATGGAGTGGGGGACCTCTCTACCCGCCTTGGCCTCAGAGACTGAGCTGTGTGGACATTCAGCAGTAGCTGCCCCCTGGGAGCCCTTCACCTTGCTGGGCATTGGTCTTCACTAGCCTAAGTTGGTACCTCCCCAAGAATGGTTTCCTGTGGCCGGTGGCCAGCTTTTTCACCAGGGAATGAATCTATTTAATCTACTCAAATCTAATCTAATCCCCACATGCATATGCTATTGACTTATGGTTTTGGTGTCATATAGTTATCTGTGGTTGTCTGAAAGATACCCATGGGGCAATCCTGGAATCCGTGAATTTTACTTTGTTTGACAAAACCTGACTGTGATTAAGTTAAGGACCCTGGGACAGAGAGATTTCTCTCCATTATCCAGGTGGGCCCCAAATGCAATCCCAGTTGTCCTCAAAAGAGCAGGGGAAGGGGAGATTTGACAAACAGAAGAGAAGGCCTGTGACAACAGAGGTAGAGACTGGAGGGATGCGGCAACAAGCCAAGGAGACCTTGGGGCCACCGAGAAGCCAAAGAAGGCAGGCCATGGATTCCTCCCTAGGGCCCCTGGTGGGAGCGCAGCCCTGCCACACCTTGGTTTCAGCCCTGTGACGTTGCCTTCAGACTTCTGGCCTCTGTGAGAGAACAGACTTTCTTGCCACCCAGTTTGTAGTCACTTAGGGCAGCAGAAACTTGCATGGTGTCATAACAAAACACACCGCAGGGGTCGCTAGTGAGCTGCACTAAATGTGAGGGAATCTGCTTGCGTGGCTGTCCTCTGACTGGGCAAGGGAGAAGCCTTGACTTTTAAACATATGCTGTGACTGTCATGGATGTTTCTCTCTGATTTCTTCCTCTGCAGTGTTCTAACTAGGGACATGTTCTGGTGCCGTGAAAACTTTAGAGTGCCTGGGCACTTAGACGCACAGGCAGCCCCTGATGGCACTGGTGACCTCACCCAAGCCCCAGTCCCGGGAGCTTTGTCGGGAGAGGGCATTCAGGAGCTCAAGATGACAGGTCCAGGCACCCCCATAGGTGTCTTGTCTGAAATCACTAAGGTGGGCGGGCGTGAAGGGTCAGGGTGAGCACAGGGCTTTGCTGGATTCTAGCTCTGGATGAAGGGTTTTGTGCCCCAGCCGACCCAGGAGCCGTTGTTGACCCCACAGGGCCAGCACCTTCCTTCAGAGAGCTTACATTCTGACAGCCGGCCATGGAGGAGTTTGTGGGAGCCAGGCAGGGGACAGTCCTTCCCACTGGGCAGCTCCCAGGACCAGGCGACCCTGCTTCCTCTCATTGGATTTTCCTGGTGGATCCCTGCAAAGATATTTATTTTAAAACTAGAAAATGTGGCAAAAAGCTCACTCAGGAGACTCACACACTGTTTCTGTTGGACCAGACAGCTCCAGAAGTTGACAGATACTCTCACTGCCCTCTGCCCACTTTTAAGTGAAGGGACACTAGTTTGTTTGTTCCTTATCAGAAGGGACCTTCAAGAAATCATTCCGGGAGAGGTTGGCAGAGATGAGAGTGGCAGTGTCTCCTGTCCTGAAGGCCTGCCTGGATCCAAGTGGACAGGGAGTCATGAGGACTGGCCTCCCACTCTCCCCAGTCTGTGTTCCCTGCTCAGGAGCGCGAGCAGTCTAGGGAAGACAGGAACAGGCAGCCCAGGGAACAGAAGCGCATGTTTCCTGTTCAAAGACAGAATTTGAGCCCTTTGGGCAGCAGAGACCCCACTGCCCAAACAGGTGTTGATCTTGAGGCTGAAAGTGTGAGACAGAATGTTCATAAAAGACTACTTTCCAATTGGGCCTACAGGTGAGTCATCATAGCATCACTTTGCATTTCTATAATAGTCATTAAATTTTTTTTTAAATGTTACCTTTATAACCATGTCTAAGGGTCCAGGTCTGTGACATTGAAGACGTTCACACTGTTGTGCAGTCATCACCATCATCACCTCTGGAACGTCTTCATCTTCCCCAAATAAACGCCCTCCCCATCGCATGCTAACTCCCCACATCCCCACCTTCTGCCCCCGGCAGCCACCATCCCACTCTGTCTCGACGGATGCGCCTGTTCTAGGTGCCTTGTATAAGTGCAGCCAGACAGTGTCTGTCCTTCTGTGACTGGCTTATTCACTCAGCATATTGTCCTCAAGGTTCAGCCGTGTTGCAGCAGGTGCCAGAAGAGTTTAATTTTTTTTTTAAGGTTTACCTATTTTTAGCTGCGCCGGGTTTTCGTCTCTGCGTGCATTCTCTAGTTGCAATGAGTGGAGGCTACTCTTTGGTGCAGCGCGTGAGCTTCTCATGGCAATGGCTTCTCTTGTTGTAGAGCACGGACTCCAGGTGCATGGGCTCCAGTAGTTGTGGCCCACGGGTCCCCGGCTCTAGAGTGCTGACTCAGTAGCTGTGGTACATGGGCTTAGTTGCTCCTCAGCATGCAGGATCTTCCTGGACCAGGGATTGAACCTGTGTCCTCTGGGTTGACAGATGGATTCTTAACCGTTCAGGGAAAGTCCAGAAAAGAATTCGATTTTTAAAAGCCTTTTCATATAACCAGTCTCACTCCATTCTAGCCATCCTGTACACAGGTTATATTAGCCCCATTTTGCAGATGAAGATACCAAGGCTCACCATGGAGGCTCACTGAGACATGCCTGGAGGTCACATGGCCAGTGAACAGGAGCAATGACATATTTTTTCTGACCTTCCCCTGGGCTCTGCCTACTTCTCATTGGCCAGGTGACACTGATGGGCCCACAGTTTTTCTAATATACCCCACTCACCCTTTTGATAACAACTGTCACGTAAGTAGAAAATCAAATCAATTCTGGAAGAAAACCTTATCACTCCCAGCGTCTCCTCTTGTTTCCCCCTCCCCTTCTCTTGAGATGAGGCGGGGTGGTTTCTAAGAATATCTCCAAGTGATGGGACGGGTCAGTTTATAAATACTGTGTAACCTGGGATGATGGGTCCAATTTGAAGCCTGTTGACAGTGAGGCTTTGAAGGATGGGCTCCAGGCAGGGTGTGTGCACGCTCACGGAATGCAAATCAATAATTTATGAGGAGAAGGGCATGTTATGCAAATTCAAGGTATTGGCATTGTGTCTGCAACAGATAAATGCTAGGACTCCATAGAGGGAGGGGCTGAACTGAATAGAATCCTCAGCCCCTGGGCTCTCACGGGTTCAAACTTGTGAGTACGGATGGTGATGACCAGGAGAGGTCAGCATGGAAGGGGACTCGGAAGCAAGAGAAACCTGTCCCCTGGGGCTCTAGTTTCCAGAAGTCCTCCGACGTCCCCATCCCATGGTAGCTGGGAGGGTTCCTGAGTGCTTCAGATACCTGATTTCTGTGGCCAAAGAGTGTTCTGGTGTCAGAGAATTGAAGGTCTGAAGCCCCAGACCTTCCACCTTTAGGTGGAGGCATCGCTGGGCAGCCAGAGCCAGCCACTTACCTGGCTAATCTGTCTTCTGAGAAACTGGCATGGGCAGAGGTATATTGCTTAACCAACCTCATTACTCTTGTGCATTTAGCGGCTCAGGGGAAGATAATACCTTTCAGGTTTGACCCAATTTTAGTTTTTGTTGTCATAACCATGGAAAATCGACCTTTGGCCCCTCAGCAGTGGGCCTGAATGGGAAGTGATTTACGGCAAGCACGCCAGGCGGAATCCCTAATGCACTTGCAGGAGAGAGCCACACACCCTCCGTCGCAGCCCTAATCTCTGCTGAGCAGCAATTTCCACGACAAATTCTCATTCTTCCCTGCCACCTGAGTACCCAGCTCCCTGGAGATTCTGAAAATTGCATTACCTCAGCTTCAAAGCAGACATAGATGGACAGACCGACAGACAAATCCCTTTCCTCAGTGTCCGCATTTCCAGGCCATGGACAAGCTTGCTGAACTCTCAGTAGTCACCCCTCTGCCTATGCTGTGAGCTGCAGTGTCACTTCCTGTTTCCGATGAGGTAGCAGGCATTGTAGGCCAGGAATTGAGGTTTCATGTGATCTGTTTGCAGAGGTCTTTCCTTTTCTGACTTTGTAGAAGAGACACAATTAGAAGATATACAATATCTTTGATGGGCTTCCCAGGTGGCACTATTGGTAAAGAACACACCTGCCAATGTAGGAGACATAACAGATTTGGGTTTGATCTCTGGGTTGAGAAGATCCCCTGGAGGAGGGCACGGCAACCCACTCTAGTATCCTTGCCTGGGGAATCCCCATGGACAGAGGAGCCTGGTGGGCGACAGTCCATAGGGTTGCAAAGAGTCAAACACAACTGAAGTGACTTAGCCTGCAAGCAGTGTCTTTGGGACAGAGACAGGAGAATGGGGTAGAGAAATCGAAGGAGGGTAGGTGCATTGGTTAGCTACTGCCGCATAACAAACTGCTTTCAATGTCAGTTGCTTAAAACAGGGTCAACTGGTCTTGGCTGGGCTCCATTTGGGACTGCAGATAGACTCAGTGGCTCTGCTGCAGTCTGGGTCAAGCTGCAGCAGCCCTGCTTCATGAATCTTTCACCTCCATCCTGGGACCAGGGGCCCAATCATGGCAATAGCAGAGGCACCAGAGAACAGCAGAAACAATCCAGGCTTCTTCTAGCCTAGCCTTGGAAATGGCTCACCATCTCTTCTTCCTCCTTCTTGTTGGGCCAAACAACTCCCATGTTGAGCCCAGATTCACAGAGGGTGTAAAAAGAGAATCTACCTTTTTAGAAGAAGGGAATGGCAACCCACTTCAGTATTCTTGCTTGGAAAATTCCATGGACAGAGGAATCTGGTGGGCTACAGACCATGGGATGGCAAAGAGCCAGACATGACTGAGTGACTAACACACAGCTTTTTAGCAGGAAAAACTGCAAAGTCACATGATTTACTTAGTGCTTACCATGTTGAAAAAGACCCTGTTGCTGGGAAAGATTGAGGGCAGGAGTAGAAGGGGGCGACAGAGGATGAGATGGTTGGATGGCATCATCGACTCGATAAACACGAGTTTGAGCAAACTCTGAAAGATAGTGAAGGATAGGGAAGCCTGGTGTACTGCAGTCCATGGGGTCGCCAAGAGTTGAACATGACAGAGCAACTGAACACAACAGCAACAATGGACTAGTCACTAAATGAAGTGTTCTGTGTAATGGTCTTATTTATTCTTTATAGTAGCCCCAAAAGAGAATTGTTATCACCCGGTTCATAGGTGAGCAAACTGAGGTTGGCAAAGGTTAGTGACAGGGGAGCCAGGATTTTGATCCAAGTCTATCTGAGTCCCAAGGTCAGACTCGCACGTACTATACCTTTCAGTCTTGTAGCACTGCCCTCTAGTTCCTGCCCCGTTCTAGGCCTTCTCTTCCCCTCACTGGGGTTACTTTGTAAATGGACGGGTGAATGGGTAAGTGGCTGGTCAGGTTGATGGACAGACAGATGGATGGCAAGTGGGCAGATAGTTCAGTAGACAAATGGACCTGATATTTCCAGGAAACTTAGCCTCTTTTTTTAAAAAAATATTTATAGTATAAATAGTAGTAGTTGATTTACAATGTTGTGTGAATTTCTACTATATAGCAAAGTGACTCATGCATATATACGTTCTTTTTCATTTATAGTTTGTGATGGGATGTTGATTATAGTTCCCTGTGCTATACAGTAAGATCTTGTTGTTTATCCATCCTATGTAATATCAACAGTTTGCATTTGCTAACCCCAAACTACCAATCCTTCCTTCCCCGACCCCACCTTCCACCTTGGCAACCATAGGTCTGTGAGTCTGTTTCTGTTTGGAAAGTGAAAGTGAAGTCGCTCAGTCATGTCTGACTCTTTGCAACCCCATGGACTGTAGCCTACGAGGTTCCATGGAATTTTCCAGGCAAGAATACTGGAGTGGGTTGCCATTTCCTTCTCAAGGGGATCTTTCCGACCCAGGGATCGAACCTGGGTCTCCCACATTGCAAGCAGATGCTTTTACCGTCTGAGCCACCAGGGAAGCTCGTCAGTTTTGTATATGTTCATTTGCGTTGTATTTCAGATTCCTCATATAAATGAAATTATATGTTGTTTGTCTTTCTCTTTCTGACTTCACTTAGTGTGATAATGTCTAGGTCCATCCATGTTGCTACAAATGGCATTATATTGTTATTTTTTATGGCTGAGTATATATATATTTATATATATTTACCACATCTTCTTCATCCACTCATCTGTTGATGGACATTTAGGTTGTTTCCATGTCTTGTCTATTGTAAATAGTGCTGCTACGAATATAGAGGTGCATGTATCTTTCCAAATTTTAGTTATGTCTGGGTATATGCCCAGGAGTTGGATGGATGGATCGTATGGCAACTCTACTTTTAGTAGAGTTACAATTTCCATTCCCCCCAACAGTATAAGAGGGATCCTCTTTCTCCACACCCTCTCCAGAATTTATTACTTGCAGGGACCTGAGCCTCTTTCTGATGTGTAATCCTAGTTTCATTAAGCCAGGTTGCCTCTAGAGAGGTCTTCCTTTCCTCATGAGCCAACACTTATCTCTTGGTAGTAAGGATGCTGCCTTGAAGGAGCCCTGAAGGAAAGGGAGGTCCTAGGAAAGCAGCTATTATGGGCAGGATCACTCAGGAAGGACAGTCTGAAGGCCACTGCAGAGTCCTGGTCTACCTGGGCTTGTGCAGAGAGGCCTCCTCTCTGTCAGACCTTGGTCTAAGTTTCATGCCCAGAAGGTAGGGCAGGAAGTGGGCAGGATAGCCTCTGGCCAAGGAAGCAAATGGGGGGAGAAGAAGCAGGGTGTGGTGGCCCTTGCTGCTCCAGCCAGTATCTCTCCTGTCCTCATCTTCCCCTAAGCACCAATAGCTGTTCTGACTGTGACCCTCCGAGCCCCTGAAGCTGAAGCATTACCTTTACCAGGAAAACCTGACTGAGACCAGGGCCCTGTGGCGGCCGGTGGGGAGCAGGGGGGAGCTCTGCAGTCTTGTAGCCTTGAGGAGGGGTTGGGTAGATACTAGGTGTTTGCCCAGTGGTGATGGGGTGGCCACTGTACTCCAGAGGGGAAGGGGGCAGCTGTGGGTGCTGGGTGCAGTTCACCTCTTAATAGCAGCAGCCCTGGGCGTGGTGTGTCCATTCCCATCTGGCGCTCACCAGAGGAGGCCAGGTGTGGATTCTGGTTCCTGCTGCAGGTGTGCAAGGCGGCCAGGGTGGGGTCTGGGCGAGGACATTTCCTATGTTGTCACATTCTCTCCTTTCTTCTCACCATTAGGGAGCTGATGCTGAGGCTTTGGGCGACAGCGTGCTGACGCCTATGGCCCTCCTGCTGCTGCTGCTGGAAGCCCCCAGGGGCAAGTCTCTTTGCCCCGAGCACGGGCCCTGGCAGCATCATTACACTGATCATTGCTTCTTCCCAGACGTATTGATCTGACTCCTGTCGCTGACTCTGGCAAAAGTCGAGTCTCTGAAGCCTCAGGGACCTGAGAGAGCGGCTGTGACTCAGGGCTTATTGTCAGTCCAGGAGGTGACAAATTTTTTAATTTAAAAACTGAGTACAACTTGGTACTCTGTGACAACCTGGAGGGCTCGGATGGAGGTTCAAGAGGGAGGAGACATGGCTATACTTAGGGCTGATTGACGTTGTTGTGTGGCACAAAGCAGCACAGCATTGTAAAGCAATTATCCTCTAATTAAAAATAAATGAAAATAAAGAACTGAGAGTAATTTGCATGCTATGAAATGTATGTATGCATGTATATGTGTGTGTGTGCTCAGTCATATCAGACTCTTTGCAACCCTTTGGACTCGAGCCTGGAGGGCTTCTCTGTCTGTGAGGTTTTTCAGGCAAGAATACTGGAGTGGAAGTCCCCAAAATGTATAGGTCTTAATATAGACCAAGCAGTTTTGACAAATGTATGCATTTGTGTAACTATTACCTAGTTTGAGATATGGAACTTCCCCATCTCTTGAAAAAGTTCCTTGATTGGGCACGAGGCGCTAGAGTGCCTGGTGGGGGGGTGATGGGAGGCAGGCAGGTGAACCTAGGACTTAGTTCCAGCCTTAGCAGGACTCTCAGGATGATGGCCTCAACCAATGCAGGTCTGTGAGACCCCAGCTCCTTTGGGCTAACGTGCCTGGCCAAAAGTGGGCAGCAGCAAAGGAACAGACAGAAAGAAGGGTCCTCGGCCGGAAAGAACCAGGCAAGGTCGTCGGCTCATTTTCCCCTCCACTCATCATCCAAGAAGATGTCCGTGTCCTGTGTGGCAGGCACTCCTGTGAGGGGCAGACAGGCATTTGGCATTCAAGGGATGCCCTTGTAAACACCTGAGACCGTGTATGGGAGGCTCAGAGGTGGGCATCACTCTGCGAATTATCCCACAGCAGGGCCCTTGGGGAATTCTTGGAATGTTTGTGCAAAGGACATGTGGTTACAGTAGCTAGGTGATATATATATATATATATATATATATTTTTTTTTTTTTAAGCACTTTAGCGTTTTAAGTTTAATTTCCTGATGCTAATGCTTGAACTGCATTCCCTGTGCCCAGGGAGAGAGGTGTGGTCCAACAGAGGGAACATTTAAAAAACCTTCCAAGAGATACAGTCAGGCTCCAGAAGACACCCAGACCTGGGAGTGCATGACAGAATGGAGGACTCGGGGCCAGGTCGGGCGCTTGAAGGACCCCGGGGAGGGGAAACAGTCAGTTTGGTTCCTGCACTGCAAGAGCAAAGACCGAGTCTTCACTCAGGCCTACTGGTTTTTATGACCCAGAGGCCACGAGCACGCCTTAGCACGCCTCCCGTCAGCACCTCAAAATGCTGGTCCATGCAGGCATCGAAGTGTCCTCGGGAGGGAGCCCTGGGAGTCCCCGTTCTGCCCTCTCCATTTCTCTCCGCTTTGCAAGATTTAGAATCCTGTTAAGGTCTTGGGTCCCCTCCATTGGTGATGTAAAGCCAGTCTGGAGAAAACGTCAGCTGTTCAACATCGAAATCCTGTAACCGAATGCGTGCTTCCACCCCACGGATGCGGGGCAGTGCTCAGATAAGTGAGAAGGCATCTCTGATCCAGCGGTGCTGCGCTGTCGGCCCGGCCCACATGGGAGGGGCTGGAGCAACTGCGGAGGAGTCTCATCCTCACCCCCCAACCCCCGGGTCCCACCCAGACAGCGCCTTCGACCCCACCTGCCGAGCCCTCCCCTCCTCCCTCCTCCTAGTTCCCACCTTCTGCGCCCCTCCCCCACACCTCCCGCTGACCTCCTAGGCCCTCCTCCCGCCCCTCCCGCAGGTCTATACCCTCTGCGACTCTACGGTGTGCCTGCACCCCGTTCCTACCCAGTGCACCCCGTGTCCAGGTATCTCAGCCGCCCGTGTCCCTCCCACATCTCCCTGCGCCCTGCGCCCCATCCTGCACCCTCTCCCCTTTCCACACCTCCACTCCCTGCTGCCGCTACACCTCCCTTTGCCCGCGTGTCCCTCAGTTCCTTCACTCCCGAAGCCCAGGGATTCCTTCCTGAAGGGTGTTTCTGGCCCCTCCCATCAGGCCCTCTAGATAGCGTGGCCAGGGTCTCGCTAGGCATGCAGCAAGAAGCCAAGCCTGATCAGTGCTGGGGTAACTCCCCTGTCCCCATCCCTGCCCAGCAGAGCATCCCTGAGCCAGTGTCCCTGGCCTGCAGGAGGGCAGAAGAAAGGCGACAGGTGTGAAGAGGTGGCTTTGATCTTTTCCCGGGGGTGGGCTTTGGGCAATGCCCGGGAAGCAGAGTAAGGCTTCACTGTGGGGAGTGGGCTGTCCTTCACCCTGGGCCCCAGTCGCAGAGTCTGCTTTGTGATCAGACACGGCCTGAAGATGGGACTCACTTGATCTGCTCCAGGCTCTCCCCTCAACACCTGCCTGTCTTCCTAGTTCTGGTGAAAATCGCCAACCTCCAGCTCTGTGATACCGAGCTGGGTTCTCTCCGAGTGTGTCTGTCAGAGGGATTGACTTTCTGATATATGCCACTGGCCAGAGGACTCCCCTGCAGGCACATTTGAGCTAATTCTTCAGTGGGCCATTCAGAGCCTGCAACCCCCAGCTGTCCTGTCTCTCCTGCCACCTGCCCTGCATTCAGGCCTCCGCAGTCGGCTGGGGAGGCTGCCCTGCCTGACCTCCTTCCTGCATTTCTGCTCCACTCTTTGCGCTGAGTTCTGCTGTTACTTCCTTCAGAAAGTCGGTCCCCGCTCACCCTTCCTGCGTCCACAGTGCTCTGTGCATCCCTTCTGAGGCATCCATCAGAGTGTATGGCAATTTCCTGTTTAAATCATGGCAGTGCACACCTATGCTCTCACCCAGGCTTCAGTGTTTTGCAGGTGGAGGGCAAAAGGTGGTGGTATCACCACCTTTATGGTGGGAGTGGCCCCTCATGGGTGAGCCGGTGAAGGAAGGAGAGGTTTTGCAACCTGCCCAGGACCTCCCAGGTGGAGGTGACAAGGTAGGGGACACACCCTCCCAGCCTCACCCCTTAGACGCCCCTGTCTGCCCACTTCCCCACTAGACTGTGAACTGCTGAGGGGCCATGCAGGATGTACCTTTGGTTCCCACCACCTAGTTTGACGTGGCACAGGCTCTCCAGGTTTGCTGAATACCTGGAGGAAGTATGGTGGCCACTTGGACTTCCTCCAGCCTCTTCCCCAAGAGCTCATCGAGTTGCTTTCAGGGTCTTCTCTCTTTCCTCACCTCCTCCCTCCCAATCCAACTGTGTTTTTCTTCACAGCCAAGGGGCCCTTACCCCTCTAATGGTGTGTGGTGAAGTGGAGGGGGGAAGGGGGAGGGATGGTTTGTCTACCAGTTATCTGGGGCCAGCAGGTGAGAATCGGTTTTGATCTTTCCATTCATTTGTTCATTCGTGTCATTATTCATCCAGCAAATATCAGAAACTTAGTATATGTCAGGGAGAAGGAAATGGCAACCCACTCCAGTGTTCTTGCCTGGAGAATCCCAGGGACAGAGGAGCCTGGTGGGCTGCCGTCCATAGGGTCACACAGAGTCGGACACGACTGAAGCGACTTAGCATGCATGCATGCATTGGAGAAGGAAATGGTAACCCACTCCAGTGTTCTTGCCTGGAGAATCCCAGGGACAGAGGAGCCTGGTGGGCTGCCGTCTTGGGGTCGCACAGAGTCGGACACAACTGAAGCGACTTAGCAGCAGCAGCAGCAGTATTTGTCAGGTGTTGGGTTTACAGTGGTGAACAAAACAGATATTTTCAGCTCTCGCAGACCATGATTAAGTAAAGAAATAAATCAAAATATAATTAGTTTGTAACAGTGCCAAGAGAGAGTCACCACAGAACTGGGGACAGTGCTAGCTTGAGTCGTCGGGGAAAGCCTCTCAGAGATGTGATTTCCACTGAGGACGAGAGATGGGATGGAGGCAGCTGTCTCACAAGGAAGCAGTCAGTGAGAAGATCTCACCTGGGGATGGTGGGAGACAGCTGGGTCCCTAGAATTCCAATCTTGCTGGACCTCTTTGAAGAATCTGCTGCCTCCCTTCAGAAAACGCCCCTTCGGTGGGCTTTTGCGGTATTTTGCAGTCTCATCTTCCTTCTCTTGGGGGCCTGTCCGTGTCCTCCTCTCTCTCCCACAAACTCCTGGGGTGTCTCGGGTATTCCTTCCCATCGCCTGTTTTGTGCTCTCATCTTACTTGCTGTTCTTATCCACACCCTTGTCTTCAGCCACCATTTGTATTTTGGAAGCTCCTGGGTTATTTACCTATTGCTCTGTAATGGATTATGCTAAAATGTAGTGACTCCCAGCAATAATCACTTATTAGCTCATAGTTTCTGAGATTCAGGAATTTGGGGGTGGCTGAGCTGAGTGCTTTTAGCTCAGAGTCTTTCCAGAGGTCGCAGTCAACGTGTTGGCTGCTGGCGGGAGGCCTCACTCCCTATGGCCGCTTGAGTGTCCTCAGGCCATGGCGGCCAGCTTCCCCCAGAGTGAGTGTGACCTGACCTCAGAATCGATCCACCATCACTTCATCCATGTTCTCGTGGTTATACAGACCAGCCGTGGTCTGATGTGAGTAGGGGCTGCATAAGAAGACTGGAGGTGAGAATTATAAGGGCCACCTTGGAGGTGGGCTGCCGCAATCTCTAAAGCAGACAAGACTGTTTCCTAAACCTTAGATCCCAGCACCCAACCGTCTACCAAATATCAGCCCACCCCTGACATACCGGGGGCTCTTTGAACACATGTCCAACTCCACAAGCCTGGAAAAATTGTATTATGCAATTGTTAACATATGCAGACGTGTAAAAGGTAGGTTATAAACTATCAACCCAGCTGAAGCCTCCTTGATGTAACCTTCCCTAAGTCCTGTCCATCATACCAGCCTCCTTCTGCCCTTTCCCAGATCTTAGTTTCTCACTTGATTCCTGGTGACAGCCTGCTGATTGAGATTCCTGCCTTGGTTTTTGCTCCCTCCATCCTGTCCACACTGGCACAAGAGCAAGCATCTGTAAGGCACACAGCTGCCGTGTTTCCTGCTTGAAATTCTTCAAGGGATCTTTTAAAGCCCTTGGTGTGGTGTTCAAGGTGCTTCATGATCTGATTCTTGACTTACTGGCCAGTGTCGTCCTTGGTACCTCCAATCCCACACCTCCTGCCCCATTATCTGTATCCCTGGAAGACATCTTGCCTGCTCCTCCTTGCTTGGCTCTGCACCTGCTGTCTCTGCCTCCCCTCTCCTTGAGTCTCTCACTCACTCCAAGGTTGGCACCTCCTCTGGGAGCAAGAACAGCCTCTCGGGGTGAGGGAGTCGCCTCTGCCCTAGGCTCTACACATCCTCTGCCCATCCCTCTCGGTGGAACTTCACTCCTTCGTTCCATCACTCGAACGTACTCTTTTAACATCTGCCACGTGTCAGGCACTGTTCTAGGTGCCAGGAACATGGCACCGAGCTAAACGAAGGTCTGCTCTCTGGAGCTTGCCATCCGTGTGAGCCCTCAGCCTACTTCGGCCCAGAATTTTGGTTTATCGTCATCTCTCCCTCTGCAAGCCCCTTGGGGGCATGTCAGGGTGGTGTCTCTGATCTGCATCCCTAGCATCTAGGAGGGACTTGGTGGACGTTCAGTGTGGGAATGGTGCTTTCTGGAAGGGCCAGAACATGGGAATTAGATGACCTGAAATTCCCTGAGTCTGGAACAGGCCTACTTAACTATTCCAGGGTCTTGGTCATCAGTTCCTAGACACGGCATCCCTGGTTTGGTGAGGGAAGCAGGGAAATGGGCAGCAGAGGCTGAGAAGGCTTTGGATCATGCCCTTGGCAAGGCCATCTCATTGAGAGTTGCTTATGCTTGCACGTGACTCTCCGGTGTCTCCACCACTGCCCAAGACTCAGCTATTAATTACCCCCCTGCCAGCCTTTCAGCCAGCCTTGCAGAGCACTTGGGTCTAACGGCCACGGCCCACCTTGCTGGCGTGTGTCTGGCATTCCATGAGAAAGAAGGCGCTACTCGCCTTCATGGCCCCCAGTGAGCCAGCAGTAGCTAGACTGAAATTCTCCTGTATTTGGGGAACGTTTCGGGGTTGGGGCCTGGAGTCCCTTGGCCACTGGTCCCAGCCTCATGTCACGGGTTCTGAGCCCCCAGCTTGAGCCTGGCTGTCTGTCGGGTCACACAGTTTCCAGCCGCTCCTCCAGAAATTGCTTTCCTCGACCTTGGGGAAAATTGCCTCCCAAATGACACCCCTCCATTTCACAAGCCTTAAACACAGCACCAGGGACACATAAATTACATGAGGCCCTTCCCATTCCCGCCGGCTACATTGAATAATGTAGCATTTCAACAATACCTAAAGGTACACTATTATTAAAACACACTGGTATTAAAAGAAGAAGAAGCGACAGCAGCGGAGCTACATTAAAATTGTCACAGACTCCCACTAGATGCCAGAATCATAAAACCCAAATTATTTTTGCCAGAGAAAGGATTCATAAGGCATGAGGGGAATCAGGAACGGAGCTGGTTTCACACGAGTGGTTTAAAAATGGGCAGAGGAGATTCATTTATTCAGAATATTACATATCCTCTGTAATCTTTACAACTGAAATGTGATGCTTCATGTTCTTCTCCTGGTTAAAGAAATAGCAAGTTTGACTTTCTTAGCTTGAGTCTCATTTCAAGCTCTGGTTTTGGTGATTAGCTCCTGTTTTGGGGGAGCAGAATGAGGAGGCATAGGTGTGATGAGAAATTGAGGGGAATGCCATCAGCATCCCTGAGAGATGCCTTGAGACAGCCTGAAGAGAGAAGATGGGAGAAAGGACCCTGGCTTATAGGGAGAAGCAGGTTTCAGAGAAAAATAAGGAAGGAAAACATTGCCTTGCAGGCACGTGGATGAGGACTCCGCAGTTTAACGAATGGGTATAGTTAGCAGGGGGTGCTTCCCAGGGGGCACTAGTGGTAAAGAACCCACCTGCCAATTCAGGAGACATAAGAAACACAGGTTCGATCCCCGGGTTGGGAAGGCCCCCTGGAGGAAAGCATGGCAACCTGCTCCAGTATTCTTGCCTGGAGAATCCCATGGACAGAGGAGCCTGGTGGACTACAGTCCATAGGGTCACAAAGAGTCGGACACAACTGAAGCAACTTAGCATGCTTGCATTCATAGTTAGCAGGGGGCTTCCCTAGTACCTCAGCAGTAAAGAACCTGCCTGCCAGAAGACACAGGTTTGATCCCCGAGTCAGGAATATCCCCTGGAAAATGAAATGGCAACCCATTCCAGTATTTTTGCCTAGGAAATCCCATGGACAAGGGTGCCTGGCAGGCTACAGTCCATGGGGTCTCAAAAGAGTCAGACACGACTTAGTGACTAAAATAGCAACAAGCAATAGTTAGCAGGATAAGCAGCCCTGTTGGGTTTGGAGATTTGAATGGTTTTTAAAAGTGAATACTGAATCCCTGCCATTATTCTGATTTTTTTCTCAGTTTTATTGAGATGTAATTGACATACAACATTGTTTAACACGTACAACATAATAATTTGATATTTGCATTTATTGCAAAATGATCACCATAATTAGTCTAGTAATATCCATCACCCTCACATAGTTACATTTTTTCTTTTCTTGTGATGAGACTTTTTAAGATCTACTCCTGGTAACTTTCAAGAACATACCTGCAATGCAGGAGACCTGGGTTCAGTCCCTGGGTTGGGAAGATCCCCTGGAGAAGGGAAAAGCTACCCACTCCAGAATTCTGCCCTGGAGAATTCTATGGACAGAAGAGACTGACAGGCTACAGTCCACGGGGTCTCAAAGAGTCGGACACGACTGAGTGACTTTCACTTCATAGTGCTGTCACCATGCTGTGTTACACCCCCAAAATGTGTTCATATTCCAACTGGAAGTTTGTCCCTACTCACCACCTTCACCATTCCCCCCTGCCCCCACCCTCTGCCTCTGGTAACCACCAGGCTATTTCTCTGTTTCTATGGCAAATCTATGCCATTACTCTGAACTTCTTTTATTTTCTACCAGGCCAAACTGGAAAACTAAAAGCCTCCCTCCTCTGCAATGAGATGCAGCAGGAATGTGTGGTTTGGGGAGAAAGACCCATTTCTAGGATGTGTATGTTGAGTCCTCTAGGATTTTGCAGCTTCCATTTCTGGAGTCCCTGTGGGAAGCCACGTAAGGAGGCTGGCACATTCCTGGCAATATTAGTATCCTCATTAAAACAACCAAACAAGGTACAACAAAATCCCCAAAACTTGATTTCTGAAGATTTCAGAGTCCTTTGGGAAAATCTTCGCTATTACCAATGAAATCCCCTCTACTCCATCCTGCCCCCTGCTCCCCACTGCCTTAGGTGGCTCCTGGCGTTCATGGCCGACCTTTATGAAGAGGCCTGTGGCTCTGGGGGTCATTTGGCTCCTGAGGTCATTTGGCTCTTGGAAGCATTAGGAGAAAATGCCTCTGATTTAGTGCAAAGCCTTCTGAATGTATTGCCCCTGTGCCTCTGAGAGGAGCCGGTCAGGTGACATTCCAGACACCACGCCTCATGGAGCATCCTGATCCCGGGTGTGCGTCTGCACACAGGAGGCTCTTCGGACGAGTCCAGGGGGCAAAGGGTCAGGGCCGTTACTTCTGCTTGTCTCGGGTCACACAGCGCGTCGGAGATGGGGCTAGCTGGAGGAGAACATGCTCCAAGTTCTTCCTGCCCCGATGCCCCAGAGGCTCCAGAAAAGTCACCCAGTCTGTCATGGGGGCAGGTGTCCTGTGCTTTGTTCCGAGGAGGAGATGAAGGGCTGCACTTGCAGGGGCACATCTGCCCAGAGGGGGAGCCGTTGTCCACACGCCGACGCCCAGTGGTGCTGTGTGCTGGCAGGCAGCCCGGTGAGGGCGCTCCAGGGAGGGCCCCACGTTAGGGCGCTCCAGGGAGGGCTCCATGTTAGCTCACCCGCTGTCTCTGCTTCTCTGGGTTGCCTCCACTTGAGTCCTGTGAATAAAGCCTCTTCCTCAGGTAACTTGTACATTACAAAGGACTATTCTCTCGCCTACCTGTTCTTGGGCCCTGAAGTCCCAGCGAACCTTTCTCTTGGAGATTTGGAAGCAAATCCAGAGTATCTGCTTGGCTGTTGGACCTTTCTCTGCAGGAAACTGTGAGCCTGAGGGGTCTTGGGTGGGCCTGGATTGTTGGCTTTACTGTGTAGAACGTGAAGGTCATTCCACCTCTGGGAGTCAGAGACCATCCCGCTGACAGGCAGTAATTAAGAACAGTTAATTCCACGTGTCGGTTCTCAGGTTGGCTGGGAATTTTAATGAGAAACGTTATCCTGTGCACACTGCCCACCCAGACACGCCTCCCTTCTCCTTCTCTTCATTCTTCACTTAACAAATATTGGCCGAGCGCCTACTGTGTGCAGCCCTGGGCCAGGTGCCAGGAGCAATGGTGAGCAAAGCTCAACACCAGTCTGCCCTCACGGGACTCGGTTCAGTCCTACTTCAACGACGATGGTCCAACCCTTCTCCCCTCTCCGTTCCCTCTTCCTTCCTCCTTCCTCCAGTCCTTTCATCTCTCCCCACCTTCTCACCCCCTTCACCCCCTCCCTCCCAGACCAACACCCCTGCTTAGCCCCTCAGGACAGTGTCCAGCCCCACGGCGGGCAGAGGACAGGAGCCCTCAGAAAGGAACGGAGGGGAGACTGCCTGGTCCCTGGCAGAGCTGGAGGCTGTGTGGCTGCTCGTCTGGAGGGCTGGAGTCTGAGGGTGGCCAGAGGACCTTGTCATCCACGCAGTCTCTTCAGAAGGAGCCTCCAGTGGGGCCTGGGCCCCTTTCTGTGTTGGCTTGTTTTTTTGCAGAAACCACTTTCTAGAAGTCCAGGTGTTTATTTTTCCATCTTTTCTCCCCAGTGGCAAGAATCCAACAGGAGGCCTTTTGGGGCCGGAGCGCCAAAGGCAGCCCCCAGCCTCTGGCCACCTTGGGAGCAGAGCTGGGGGCCAGGCTGGCTTAGCAGCCACTGTAGGCTGGAGTGGTCAGGCTGGGGCACAGGCCTGGGAGACTTCAGTCTACAGCTGAGATGTGGTGGTGGTTGGGGTGGGTGGTGGCTGGCAGTGGGAATGGGCTCTTTACTGTCCTCTGAGACTCAGCCCTCCCTCCTGCCCAGGCTTCCTGCCCACGCCCTTGGCAGGACCATGCCTGGTACTTTCCAGATCCAAGGCCTTTTCTATATCATATCTCCAGCCTTCCCAGGAAATAGGCCTCTGTCGATCCCCAAATTATTTTGAAAGCCCCCGCCACTAATGCCAGGCGTGTGGATCCCGAAGCAGGTAGAGGGGGCAAGGAAGAGTCCTGGCCAACAGTAAACCCTTGTGCCCCAGTGACCCTGGGGTTCTGCAGGGGGTGTGGGGGGGTGGGAGTGGGGCCTCAGAGGCCCTCACACCACCCCCCCCCACAGTGGTGGGGGGTGAGGAGGCCTGGCAGGTTGCAGGGAAGCAGCTGGAGGCCCCTGCCTGCCTCCTACACAGGGTGTGCCCTGGCAGAGGCTGGAACCACAGGTGCCTGGCACTGAGCATGGCACATGGTGGGGTGCAAGAAATGTAATTCCAAGAAAGAGGAAGATGCAGCTCCCTCCTGCATCCAGTCCGACTCTTTTGCCTCAGAGTCCAGAATCCGATATGACAGGCTGTGGCCTTGACCCTGGGCCCCGCCCTGGGCAGCTTGGCCTCTTTGCTTTTTGCCTTATCAACCGAGCCAATCATGTGGGCCTCGAGAGAGGCATCCTGGCGACCTCACTGCTCGGCCTTTACCTCCCCCGCCACCACCATCGCTGGGCTCCGTGGGCAGGAAGGGACCAGTTCCTTCCTCTGCAGCCCAGAAGCCAGGACTCTCCACCTGGGTGGGCCCTGTGGGCCCCAAAACTGTGGGCCTGGCTTCTGTGCTGTGGGTGATGGATGGTGTTTCCTACTGAGGAGTGAGGGAAAATGTGCCGCTGCAATCGGGGACAAGCTGTTAGATAATCTCCCATCCAGCTCAGGTGGAGGAAAATACACGGAGCTGAGGAGGGGGCCCCCTCCAGTCCGTCTCAGCAGGCACTGTGTGCGGGGCAGAGTGGGGCTGATGGGCGGGTGGGGGACTTGAATTTGACCCTGGAGAAGGTGGCCCGGATTGGAGGATCGAACGTGACAATCAAGGTGCTGGTGACTGGGGACGGCCCTCCGATTCTTGCCGCTTTGTCCTCCCTGTCTTGGCGCCCATTTCTTTGTCACTTTCTTTCCTGGATTTAGGTACCAGGGGTGTGGGGTGCAGGTCTGGCCGGGACGCATCCACAGCCCCATCTTGCTCCTGATCCGGCAGGTCTGGTGGAAAAGGAACGCCGGCCTTTGCCTTTTGTACTGGCTGCTGAGAATCAAGCGTTTAGTTACACGAGAAGCCAGCCTACCTGCCTTCTTGCTCCAACAGCTGGGGTCGCTACCTGGAGCTGCCTCCACGTGGGCTCCCTCTACCCCCAGTTGAGCCCCTTTTCTCCCCCAGCCCCTTTCCCCCAGCCATCCATCTCCTTGCGTGGAGCCCACTGACCTGGGAGAATCAGATCATGCACTTATCTCTCCCCTTGAAAAGTGGCCTGTGGAGCTCAGGGCTATTCCCCGCCTCTCCCATGCCCAGGTCCTGGCTCTGTGCCTGGCATGGATGGCGACTGGAAAGGGGGATGTGCCCACACGTTTCTCTGCAGCTGGCAGCACTCCGTGAGGTTGGCTCTGCCATTTGGGATGGGGCTGGTTTCTCTCTTCAGTAGCTGGATTTTAAGAAAAGGAAAAAACTGACAATTTTTTCTTTATTATGTTTCAAAGCTCTGTTGTGAGATTTCTGGGGTCATGCCAATGGGAGTCTTTCCACTGGGGGTAGGGTGGGGGGCAAAGCTGAACCATCGCGTGGCCAACATGACCTCACAAGCCCTCCCCAAAGCCAGTCCTTTCGGACTGATCAGGATGGATCCCCTAAATGGTTTATGTGTCCTGTCTGCCTAATGGCACACTCACTGGGTTGAGATAAATTAAGCAAAGAAAAGACTTCCAAGGCCCAGGTGCCTCCTACCCTCTACAAAACCTAACCAGCCACCACCAACAAAATAAACACAAACAACCAGATCCCTTCTGTTTTCCTGGAAATTCCTTCTCTAAAGACTGATATGAGACATTGTTCTAAGTAAATCTAAGAGAGTGAAATGAGAATAAAACTTGGGGGTTGTTTATTCATTCGCCCGATGAATACTGAGTGAGCCCCACTATGTGCTAGGTGTGTTCCTGGCCCTGAAGATGTATTGAATCAGACAGATCAAGGGTCTGCCCGTAGGAAGTTGGCATTCTGGGTTGAGGGAAGGGAAAAGAAAGACCACAGGCAGCAAGTACATCTGTGTGACAGCGGATTCAATAATTTCTGGGAAAATTCATGGGGAAAAGGAGGAATGAGTACCAAGGGGATGGTGGTTATTTCTGATAAGGTGTTTGGTTTGCAGATGACCTCTCTGGAAAAGTGTCGTGTAATGGAATCCCTTGTGGGGGCAAACCCCAACTTAGGTAGGGGAGTGCAGTCCATGTAACAGCTGGTAGAAAGGTGTGATGTGGGGTGGGGGCGAGGGAGGGGGAGGAGGCATGCTCAGTGTGGAGGCACAGCTGGGAGGCCTGGGGACTGCAGAGGGTGGGGGAGGCAGGGAGTGGGCCTGGTAGGGGAGGGGCCAGCGGTACAGCAGGAGGCTGCAGTACCAAGGGTCCTGTGGGTAGAGGAGGATTTACCGTGAAGTGATGTACCCACAGGGCTTGCTTCCCTGATAGCTCAGTTGGTAAAGAATCCATCTGCAATGCAGGAGACCCTGGTTCGATTCCTGGGTCGGGAAGATCTGCTGGAGAAGGGATAGGCTACCCTCTCCAATATTCTTGGGCTTCTCTTGTGGCTCAACTGGTAAAGAATCTGCCAGCAATGTGGGAGACCTGGGTTCGATCCCTGGGTTGGGAAGATCCCCTGGAGAAGGGAAAGGCTACCCACTCCAGTATTCTGGCCTGGAGAGTTCCATGGACTGTATAGTCCATGGGGTCCCAAAGAGTCAGACACGACTGAGCAACTTACACTATGCACCTATGGAGCCCTGGGTAAGACCCTGCACCTTACTTTTGCAACCACCATCTTGTCTTATTTTCTTAGGAAAGGACACCACCTCCCAAACCATGTAAGCTTCAAAGTCCCCAAACCTGGACTGACCCGGTTTGCAGGCCATTGTAGCAAATCTGGGTGTTGCCTCCCAGTGAAATAGGACACCGCTGGGGGGACGCATCAGGAGAGTGAAGTCACCAGGGAATCTGTTAGAATGAGAAGGACAAGGCAGTTGCCGGAGGTGGTGGTGTGGCCATGGGTCATGGAATCTGAACTGGGCGAGGTGGGGAGTGAGAGCTGGGGGGTGGATGAGAGACAAAGTGGGGTGAGACGGGCACGGTGGAGTCAGAGAGTCACAGGGGGCTGGCAGCAGGGCTCCACAGCAAGAGAGCTGGGCGAGCCGCAGAGGACGTCCCACCCTGGGCAGCAGTCCGGCTCTAATGATTTGTTTTTCACAAGGTTCCCCTGATTCCCCAGGGGTGTGATCCCTGGTGGCAACAAATTGGCCTCGAAGCTGCTCTCTCTTCTCTTGTTTATTAACACCAGTGTTTGTTTTATATATTAAAAAAAGGGATGTTGGCTTCAAAGGCATTTACGTTTTTCCTTTTCTTTTCCTTCAGGTTGGAAAGCTGCCTCTGAGACTCCGAAGGTTTTCCTGCTGATACTCACTCCTCCCCAGTAACCCTCCATCCCAAGGGGAGCCCCAGAAAGAACGCCAGGGGGGCCTCCCTGTTGCCAGAGAACCACCTCACCCGCCACTCCAGGTAAGGCCGCGCCTGCCCACCACCACAGCTGACCTTGGAGTTTGCATTTGTGATGGATAAACATCTTAATGAGGGAACGACAGGGACCTTCTTCTGCTGGCTCTAGTTTGCAGATTTTGGTGTCTTCTGTGTCTTCAGGGAGGAGGACGGGGAGAATCGCAGAACCGCAGGAATGCCTTGGGTGGGATTTTGTAAGGAGTGGCTGCTGAAATCCATCAACCTGGTGGGGAGTGGTTATTCCAGGAAGGAGGGTGGACAGGGCGCTCGGTCCACCGTCTAGTGTCAGCATGAAATGCCACGGTGGCCAAGGTGGGGGTCTGACCCTCCCTAGCGTGGTTCCATGTCCTGCTGTGCACTTTCCCTTGTGGCCCAGGGATGGGCTCTGATGTCTTCAACTGGCTCTAGAGGGAACTCATGATTGCCCCGCTCCCTCCTCCAGTGGCTGGACTGTACTTCAACCCTGGCACTCGCCACCTAGAGTTATTGGCAGGCCTCACGGGCTTAGGGCCTGTCCCCCACAAGACTGCCCCACTTTTAGCTGCAGGTCTCAAGGACATTTGCACTTCTGACCAAGTGGTTGCAAATTCACAGGTTCCCACAACTGCCTCAGTTTTGATAATTTGCTAGAACAACTTGAGTACTCAAAGTGCTATGTTTTCCATGAATCTTCGGAAGATAATTCTTGCTGCCTCCATGAAGGAGGTTGCAGGGCCTAGCTGCCTCGCCTTTCTGTGGGTTTGAGAACCAGTGTTCTCCTAAAACAGTAAGTGCTTGGTGTCGTGGAAGTCGAAAGCTCCAGACCAGCGGATCCTGATGGCTGGTCCGGCCATTTGGGGCTGGGCGGGCTGGCTACGCAAGCTCCTTTTCCACCTGGAGCTGTTTCTGGGTGCACATGCCCTTTCTGGCCCCTTTGTGGCTTCTGAAGGTGTGCTTGCAGTTGTGAAACAGGAAATGCACATCAAGGCTCTTCTCCCTTCCATGGGGTGAAGTCCAGGGGAGAGAGGCATCAAAGGGAAGACCCTGGCGTCCTGTTCGCCCTGAGTACCATGAGGCCCGCAGAGGGGACTGGACTCTGTCGCCTTCCGGTCACCTCCAGGCGGGGGGGGGAACCTCTTGGCGGGAGAGGGCCAACATCCCTGCTTTTCTCAATGGGATCCAGATGTAGACTTCAGAGGGGGCTGCCAAACCTACTATCTGGGTATACCCGTATATCTAGAGCTGAGGTCCAGAAAGAAAATGAAGGGTGGGGCAACAGGCATCTCAACTGGCTCCTCCCTCCCAGCAGCCCCCTCATCCATGACTTAGTCATGAGCAGACATTTTGGAGAAAAGTCGACCCGGGAGAGGGAGGTTTGGGGAATAGCAGCTGCCAACATAGGGCCTATGGAGCCCCTGCAAATATACATCTCTCATGCCCTTTCACAGCGGAAGGTCTCCTGGAGAAAGTGCTCCCCAGTGGTGCTCCGGGATCAGTGATGGAGAGACTACAGGGAAGAGCCTTCTGCTCGGATGAGCAGGCTGTTCCATTCCCGGTGGTGTGAGGGACTGTTGAGTGTATCTCCTGGTCACTGCAGATGTGTCCTTGGTGGAGCCTCGAGGTCAAGTAGGGGCAGAAAGGGTCAGCCCAGGGCACAGAGAGAAAGCTGTTTCCTTCCTAGCCATCGTTCCATCCCTGGTTCCCTTCTTCTGCCTTGGAAAATGTCCCATAAATTATAACCCACCCGGAGGCTCATCCTTTAAATAAGGGTTTGATTTGGATTTTACTGTATTGTAAATTCTGAGTCCTTATTAAAAACATGGGTGGATATTAACCTGCCGCAAAGTGAGATTTGTCTCTTACACGCAGGAGCACAGGCTGGGGCAGATGGGTCCTCTAGATCAACAGGGAGGGAACCCGCCTGTCCACGTCGAGAGCAGACACTCGCTGGGCGTCACCTGCTCTTCTGTCCGTGACCCTCCCGTTTCTCTCTCCTTTCCCTGTCTTCACTCTCATTGGACAGTCTGGCTCCTTCCAAAGTCTGGTCCTGTGTGTTCTGGTTGCTCATACGAACAAAGGGCACAGCAGGCTGTTTCTTCTCCAGATGTTTCTTGGGGTGGGGGAACATCTTTGTTCTGGAGATGAACAAAATCTGGCTGCTAGCCTCTTGAGAGGTGCTCCTAAAACCTGCAGGGGGCAGGGAAGAGTCCACACCAGGGTTTACTGTTCTCATCCAAGAAAGTGTGGCTTTGGGTTGGGCCAGTGGCACCTTTTCCAGCACAGGGGACAGTGTGTGACCGAAGCGGGGGCTGCCACACTCGTCTTGGGTCAGGCGTGGGTGTGTTGTGGCTGTGCAGCTGGCAGTTTGGGCTGCTGTCCCCCACCCTCGACAACATTAAAACCCGTCTGTCTACTCCCGGCCCCCACCCTAGGGGATGGACCCCTGAGGGGCAACATGCGACTTCCCATAAATCATTCCCGAATGAGCGTGCTTCCTGCATCATCCATCACGCTCATCTCTTGTCTGCTTGTTTTTAAAAGCTGTTAAACTGGAATCCATCACATGGCACCCTCGGGGGGCCAAGCTGCAGCAAAGGCTGCCCGCATCAGCAATATTAATGCACACAGAGCTTTCTGGAGCATCGAGGTAAATGTCTCCCTGGTGGTGGGGAGACGGAGAGCGTGACTTTATCTAGTTACACCAGAAGCTAATGGGATGTTTCTCTGACACTGGCAGTTAATACATTCCTGCCACGCATGAGGAAGTCCCGGTGGCTGCTGGGTGGAACAGGTAATACCCACCTGAACGATGAGGCTGGTGTTTTTCCCTTCTTGCAGAATCACCTCTTATTTGCTTCTCATGCCTGATATTTTAATTCGAAGACTGTAGCTGAAGCCAGCCTTTGGAGAGACGAATCTTTCTGGAAACACTTGTGGTTGCTCTTCTATTGCTAAATGTATTTTGGAAAAGAAGATTTGGGAGGGTACTGAGATCAGCTTTAATCCTTGCTTCTGAACCTTCACAGCTAGAACAAGTTCTGGGGAAATGCCCAGGAGGGAGGGGGGGAGTCTGGAACCCTCTCCTGATATTCTTTCTCTCTCTCTGTCCCCTTTCCTTTCCTCTAATTGCTTGAGGAAGGCCTGGACCCTGTTTCTCTGTGGCTGGAATCTTCCAGGCTCTTAAACATTCACCTAATTGACTAGTGCTGGGTTTCCCTCCAAGAGCTTCCCTGGGGGGCTCAGACGGTAAAGAATCTGCCTGCAATGCAGGGGACCTGGGTTCAACCCCTGGATCAGGAAGATCCCCTGGAGAAGGAAATGGCTGCCCACTCCAGTATTCTTGCCTGGAGAATCCCATGGACAGAGGAGCCTGACAGGCTACAGTCCACGGGGTCGCAGAGAGTCGGACATGAATGAGCGACAAACACACTTGCCTCCAAGAACCTGTCTGTGTGTCCCCGGCAGATGTCACAAACCTCGGTGGCACCAGTGGCATTCTGTCCCGGCTGCTTTGGGCTTTTCCGATATCCTTTTCTGTGCCTCGTGTTTTGCTGGTTGAGGGATGAAACTGCTTGTTGGCAGGGGTGGGTCGATATTTTGGTTGGTGACCTCTGAGCTCTGGGAGTGAGCAGCCCAGGAGGCTGGGCGGGTGGCGGAGGGCGCTGTCAGAGCACCCCCTTCGCGCCAGAGCTGTCCAATTAGAGCCCATTAGTCACTCAGTGTGTTAAAGCATTAAGAACAATTAAGGGTGAGAAGAGTTTCCAGATGTAGCTTCAGCTCAGGGGCTGGAAGGGAAACACTGCTGGCAGCTCCCCAGATGGAAATAGTCTGAGAGGAGTGGCAGGCATCAGCAGTGGCTCCTAGAGCCCGGGGCTTTAAGGTGGGGAACCCACAGGGGGGCTCCTGATTCAGACGCTCGGTGGGAGGGTCCTGGGGCCGCTGCAACAAAGGACCACAAACCAGTGGCCTTAAGACAACAGAGATTTGTTCTCTCACAGCCCTGGGGCTGGGGGTCTGCAGTCGAGGTGCCAGCAGGGCCCGTTCTCTCTCCAGGTCTGTGCTCACCGCCTGTCCCGGCAGACACGTTTGTTCTAGTCTCTGCCTCACCACATGGCTTCTCCCCTCGGCGTCTGTCTGTCCCTGTCTCTTGACACAGTGCAGTCCTCTGTGTGTGTATGTGTGTGCCCACGTTTTCCCTCGATTTTTGAAGACACCGGCTAAGGAATAGCACCCCTCACCCCGCCTCCCCACCCCTGCACTCCAGGAGGACCTCATCTTAACTTGATCACATTCGCAAAGACCCTAAGTCCAAACAAGGTCATTGTCACAGATACTTGAGGACAGGATTTTTTGGGGGACACCATTCTACCTACTGTATCCTCTAAGACTACTGGGGAGGGAGGTGAGCCTAGACACCTTGACTACTTGTTCCCACCACCCCCCCCACCCCCCAAGTACTGTCATTGGTTCATTTTAAAGACAATGATAAGAATGTACCCATGGGCCAATTAAGAACTGAAGGCCAGAACCCTCAAGCTGTAAGAGGGACTTCTTGAAAACCCCAGCCCAAGGTCATAGGTTGTCTGTCATTCAAGAGGCAGCTGCAGTGCCAGGAACTTTTGCCTGAGATCCTTTCCATGTCACCCACTTGCCACCAGTCCCACTGTTAAGACTGGTCTTAAGAACAAACCAAGCATGAAAAAGACAGACGCCAAATCTAAACCTAAAAGTAAGCAGTCCTTGCCGCATGTCTTGGGAGCGATTTCAGAGCCTGGCCAGCGAGGGTCTTCCTAGAGGCTCCGGAGGCCTGAAGCGGGAGATTGCAAGAGGAAGCTGGAGCCGGGCTTGGCCAGGTGAGGGAGAGAGGGCTCGGGGAAGGGAGGAGGTCAGGCACCTAGGCGCTCCGGGGGTTAGAAATGCGGAGGCTCTGAAGGCTGGGGAGCCCAGAGGATGAAATGTGGGAGTGAGAATCCAGAACTGGGGGAGCTTGGTAGAGAGAGGAACGAACGTACCAGGGAACAAAGAGGAGTTGAGTCTGAAAACAGCCTGGTACCTGCTGCACTGAAGTCTGCGGATACGAAAATCCAGGGTGGGCGAGGCGGCCTCCTGGGATTCCCAGTCCTCGTGTGCACATGGTCCGTCTTCCTGCGAGGTTACGGGCCAGCAGTACCAGGGCTGTGAATGACTGTCGCCGTTGACAGCAGCAGGCAGGTACCTGGAGGGGAGGGAGGGACGAGTGTCACACTCGGTGTGCTTTGCTGAGACATGTGTGCACTTGTCACATCAGTCCCAGTAAAGAGTTTGGGACTTAAAGGAGAAGTCCTGGGCAGAGAGGCATGAGAAGTTCTACATGGATTTATACAAACCCGCTGATTCTAGATTCAAAATGGGCTCCTGGGGGCCATGAGAGTTTGTGAGCCAGCCTCACCCAGAAATTGATGTGTGCTTCTTGGTTCCACTGCCAGGCAGGTACCCAGGTTAGGCCCTTGGATCGGATCCCATAGAACCCTCAACTTTGTTCTGTGTCAACACGTAGGCTGACGGTGAGCTCCACTCAAAGGGCAAACAGACGAGCTGGGATTTTTATGGATTGGGAGAAAATGATTATTTTTTTTATCCGATTTGCAAGGATACATTAAGTATTCCCAGGCCTGGCGCTTTCAAAGACATCTGTGTTCTGAAGGGCAAAGAACAGAAAGGGAGTGTCAGTAAATGCCTCAGGAAGAAAAATTAATTTAGAAGTAGAGGTTGAGACAAGCTTAACTTCAGTGGTGTGTGTGTCTCTGTGGGTAGGGGAGAAAACATGGAGGCAGAGTAGAATCATTTTCCTCTTTTTTCTTTGAGGTGGGAGAGGAGGTGGCACATGGACAGATGGTGTTTTAGAGTGACCTTGTGTCGCTGAGTGTGGCTGAGTGATGGCTGGAACTGTAGGAAGCGCGCAGGGCGTGGCCACCTGCAGCTATCAGTGGGGGTTCCCCAGGATGCCAGCATTCCGGAAGGACCTGGACGCAATCAGATGACAAACCCAAGTTCAATGAAGATCAAGCAACACACTCATAGCACAACCTCTTGTGGGAGATATCCATGGGCCTGGAGTCTCTAAAGCAGGACTTAGAGCTTGGAGACTGGTCCAGCTGACAAGCTGGGGTGACATGTGTTTGCAGGTATCTTATCCAAGGTTCTCATCTCTTGATTGCCATGCGTCATCTCTTAATCCTCACAGTAACCCTCTAAGCTAGGTCTCCTGAGGAAACTGAGCCGTACAGGAATGGTTAGCACAGGGCTGTCCAGGATTTGAACCCACAGCTGCTGCCTGGTGACAACCCCGGTTCAAGACCCATGTCTCTATGATCCAAATTGTGCATGCATGCTCAGTCGCTCAGTTGCGTCTGACTCTCTTTGACCCCATGGACTGTAGCACGCCAGGCTCCTCTGTCTGTGGAATTTTCCAGGCGAGAATACTGGAATGGGTTGCTATTTCCTACTCCAGGGGATCTTCCCAACCCAGGGGTCGAACCTGCGACTCTTGCCTCTCCTGCACTGGCAGGGGTATTCTTCACCACTGTGCCACTTGGGAAGCCCACGAACCAAATCAGAGCTAGTGCCCGCCTGTGAGCTGCTGCTCTGATTGCAGCAAGATGGGGGCAGAAATCGAGGGTGTTCATTTAGAACCTTTCAAAGTCAAAGTGAAAGGACAATTTTCTGTCTACTTTTGTGTCTCCTGAATCTAATAAGAAATCAGGCTTTGTATCTTGTAAGTCTTTTTATTCCACTTTTCCAATAATCCCATGCTTGTAGCTTATAAAGAAATGTAGATCTGCAAATAAATAAATGTAGATCTGCAAAGAAGAGTGAGGCTTTTGCCACAGATAGTCTGAGAAGCCCAGATACAGAGGATACAGAGTCAGATCACAAAACTGGTGAAGTTCGAATAAGCTCCATGGCTGACCTGGTTTGGGAATGAGGTCATGTGTGAAGGTACATTCGTTTACTTGGGCTGCCATGACAGAGCGCCCAGACTGGATGGTGAACAGAAAGTTTCTTTCTCACAGTTCTGGAGGCTGGAAGTCCGTCTAGGGTCAAGGTGTGAACAGAGTTGGTTTCTTCTGAGGCCTCTTTCCTTGGCTTGTAGATGGCCATCTTTTTCTGCATCCTTACATGGTCATCCCTGTGTGTCCGGGTCCTAACCTCCTCTTCTTGCATAAACACAGATTGGATTAAGGCCCACTCATATGACTGCATTTAAACTTACGGGCTTCTCAAGAGGCACAGTGGTAAAGAATCCATCTGCAACGCAGGAGATGCAGGAGACGTGGGTTCGATGCCTGGGTCAGGAAGATCCGCTGGAGGAGGAAATGGCAACCCACCCCAGTATTCTTGCCTGAGAAATCCTATGGACAGAGGAGCCTGGTGGGCTACAGTCCACGGGATCTCAAAAGAGTTGGACGTGACTGAGCATGCATGGAGTCAATGACCCTTTAAAACTCTCTCTAAATACAGTCATACTCAGAAGTACTGGGGGTTAGGGCTTCAACTTAATGAATTTGGAGGGGACACAAGTCAGCCCATAACAGAAGGGGATGTGAGAATTCTCTGCACTATTTTTGCAGTTTCTTCGAGTCTTAAATTATTTCAGAATAACAAGTTTTTTTCCAAGGATGACACTCACCTCCCCCAAAACAGCATGGCCACTGTGGTTTGCTTGGCAAGATCCCAGCAGGCATCCATCATTCCAGGTTTTGGGGGATGATACCAGGATGGATGCCAAGTTGGTATGACCCAGGCCCTGCCCCTCTCTGCTGTCTGCCCTCTGGTTCCATCCCTCCAAGTCCACAGAGGGCAGCCGGAAGGTACATGAAACAGACACTTCTATATTCTCTGTCCATGGAAGTTCCTCTTGGGTCCCTCCCTCTTTTGGGTTTCTTTCTTTTTTAAAAAAATTATTTATTTTTTAATTGAAGTATAATTGCTTTATAGAATTTTGTTTTTTTCTATCAAACCTCAACATGAATCAACCATAGGTATACTATATCCCCTTCCTCTTGAACCCCCCTCCCAGCTCCCTCCCCGTCCCACCCTTCTAGGTTGATACAGAGCCCCTGTTTGAGTTTCCTGAGACAGACAGCAAGTTCCCCTTGACTGTCTATTTTACATTTGGTGATGCAAGTTTCCCTGTTACTCTGTCCATACGTCTCAGCCCTCCTCCCCTCTCCCCATGTCCATAAGTCTGTTCTCTCTGTTGGTTTCTCCGTTGCTTCCCTGCAAATAAATTCTTTGGTACCATCTTTCTAGATTCTGTATATATACGCTCATATACGATATTTACTTTTCTGTTTCTCTGTTGGGTTTCTTAAGGGCGCAAGCTTCTGCTGCTTCTGTGTTCTTCCCACAGCCTCGCACCTAGTAGGTTTCCATAAAAGACTTCCCACAGAACGTCTTGATATAAACGCACTTGAAACCCTCTCCCTTCCCCCTGGGAAGCGTTGACTCACTGGTCACCGCAGGTGTAACGTAGGAGTAATCTGCTCCTTCGTAGACCCTGTCAAGGGGATCAGAGCACATTAGTCACTCAACAGCATTTACAGAGTAAGACGTGTTGTCACTGGGAAGAATTTTCAGATCACGATTATCCTCTCTACAGCGTATTTGGTTGAGAAGCTGTAGGTTTGTGTATCTGAATATCTGTTGTACTGTTTGCAGCTAAGGAAACAGATGCCTGTACACCCGAGTGCTAGGTAACCTGGACAACCAGGACAAATGTCACCTGTACGTGATATGACCAGAGGTGGCCTTTAAATGTTTTCTCTCGTTTGTGAGCCAGAATGTCATTGGATTGGTCACTGTTCTAGAACATTCTGCTGTTCAAAAAGTTCCCAAGGCAAGAGCGTAATGATTTTTTAGTTATTTAGTACTTCACATAGCCCCATACATTCTTTGCAAAAATGCTTTGCTCTCGGTCCCCAGGGCATACATGGAGCATTTCACTCTGACCCCACTTTCCAGGAGCTCAGCTACCTAGCAGGCCACTCCAGTGGGAGACTACTCATCGTACCGGCCTCCAGAACAAGGCATGCATGGGCCCAACACTCACCTCCATTGGCAGCTAGGAAGGCTGAGGCATTTTCGCTGAGGCAGGTAGAAGCCTTATTTTATCTTCTATGGAGAAATTAATTTGAGTGAATTTTCTCCTTTTCTGAGTCTAAAGGAAGGCCTGGTTATAATTTCTTTAAATGAGAGTACATCCCGGAGGTAGAGCATGCACCTGCACGCAGTAAGCTGTGCTCGGGAAAAGGGAGATTAAATGGCTTGTCTTGGATGATAGAGGGCACGCAGCATTTCACTAGAGGTATGAATTTTCCCTCTGAAGACTCCAAAAGGGCAGGAATATTAAACCTGCACCCCTGAAAGACTGGATGTCTGTTGCCAGAAGGGGTCCGAGGAAACCTGACATCCCTTTGATGTCTTATTTGTTATCTTAAAAATTCATGCAGATCTTCCATCTCATCCACAATATTCTCTTGCTGGTTGAAACCTAACAGTACCATTTCTCCAAAATACTTTGGCTGAAACGCTTTAGAAATGCTGTGCGTACTTATTCAGCTACCCTGTGTCATCACCATGATTCCTTGAGTGGCTTAAGGGCGTGGTTAGGGGTGGGTCTCTGGTTTGAGAAGCTTGGTGAGGATGTGGGGGAGGGTTTCTAACATGAGATGCACATGTGTACTGAGGGGGTGGGTTGGATTAGATGTATTTTAATGCCATCACCTGTGAAATTGGATGAGACCCTTCATACGATGCTATGACATTTCCTATAAGGGGCCTAGTGGCCTAGAGATGAGCTGTTGAGTGAAGATACTCCACCCCTACCAGCCTGCCAATTTCTGGTAATAACCTCCACTTTTTCTTCTCTGTGTGGGAGCGGTGATGTCTCAGAGATACCCCTGTTGGCCGTTGGAGGTGGGGTGATGTCTCAAGCTGGTGACATCCATGTGTGTGTTAGTTGCTTAGTCATGTCTGACTCTTTGTGACCCCATAGACTGTAGCCCACCAGACTCCTCTGTCCGTGGAATTCTCCAGGCAAGGAAACTGGAGTGGGTTGCCATTCCCTTCCCCAGGGGATCTTCCTGGCCCAGGAATCGGACCTGGGTCTCCTGCATTGCAGGTGACATCCATAGTTAGGATGAAATCCAAATGTGTACGTATTCACTCTCCAATATTTTTGGAGCACATTAAGGGCAGAAAACGACCTGGTGCTGTGGGTCCCAAGCTAAGCATAGGATGGTACAAGGAGTGACAAAATAGCCTGTGGTCAGCAGGAGAACCTACATAAGTGTGTGAAATTCTCACCTGGGCTCTTATTTACTCCTCAGAGCACTCTGTGAGATGTGTCTTTCTGTGGGCGGAGCCCAGCTCTGAAAGTGCACTCAGTACGCAGAGGATCTTGACTCTGTCTTTCCCTGCTTCACGCATCTTCTCCTGACTCTGGCTCAGCAAACTGCCCTTCCCCTGACATGTACCATTCCTTGCCTTACATTATGTCTCCCTGCTGGAGTCCCACCATGAGGGTCTGGGCCCTGGAAAGGAATATGCTTCCTGAGGTCACAGATCCAGCTGTGTTCCACTGTGGGTGTGAGGGGATGTCCAATGTGGCAGATTCCATGCAGCCCCTAGCGTGCTTGGGAGAGAATCAGACCCCAAAACCTATACTTGCAGCAGAGATCTCGGGAGGGCAAGCAGCAGCATCAGTCCTTCCAATGAATATTCAAGGTTGATTTCCTTTAGGATTGACTGCTTTGATCTCCTGGCGGTCCAAGGGATTCTCAAGAGTCTTCTCCAGTCTCACAATTTGAGAGCATCAGTTCTTTGATGCCAACCTTCTTTATGAATCAACACACACATCTATACGTGACTACTGGGAAAACCATAGCTTTGACTCGAGGGGTCTTAATCGGCAAAGTGATACCTCTGCTCTTCAATATGCTGTCCAGGTTTGTCATAATTTTCCTTCCAAGGAGCAGTGTATCTATTTATCAATCATGTATGTGTTTATCCATCCATCCATGTATCTATTGTCCATGTATGTGTGTATCCATTGCCTATTATTGTCCATCTGTATCTTCCCACCCACCTCCTCTCTGGAAATCATTGCTTATTATTATTATTGCAAAGTTTATTTTTAAGGTTTGTCCTCCTTTGATCTTGTAAGGGTGGGAGTGTTTCCTTGCCCTACTGTCTTTCATGCTTAAGTGGGGCATCTATCACCTCTCAGGCCTCAGCCAACTAGGGAGGCTGTGAGGCAGGAAGTAAGCGTGGGGGTGGCAGGGTGGTTGAGCAAGACCAGGCAGAAGGCGGAAGGGAAATGTGGAAATGTGCCCGAGGAGCCTCCTGGAGTGATGACCAGGACTGATGGGTGACACGTGGCATCTGGCTGTGACACCCACGCCGTCAACATCCAGCCCCTGACCTGTCCTGTCCCGCCTGGCCCCTCCCTCCCTCCTCACTGTCCCGCCCACGTGCTGCCTCTTTGTTCTCATCCCCCCTGCCCTGCCCCTCCTCACAGCTGGTAAACGTCCAGCTCCTCCTCCGAGCCAAGGGTTATGGTTGTCATCTTGAGGCTTTCCAGTTAGAGCCCTGGGCTCAGCGGGGGGCCACTGTGCCACGTCTGGAGACATTTTTGATTGTCACGACGGGGAGATGCTGCCAGCATCTTGTGAATGGAGGCCAGAAAAGTTCCAGTGCACACGGCATCTCCCACCAACAGAGGATGACCTGGGCCCAGATGTCCCAAGTTGGGGTTAAGAAACGGGCAGATGAGGGTTCCTGGGTCTGGACTTAGTGCCCAGGTTTGGTGCAGTCATGGTCCTTGCATCCCCAGTGTCCCCCAGGGCACCTGTCCAGGGGGCACCCTGCGTGTCCACAGGGAGGGGACTCAGACTGAAAGGTGCCGTGGGGGAAGCTGCAGGCGCTGGGCAGGGAGGTGGCGCAATGTCCTGTCCCTGGTGCTGGAAAAAGGACCCCCTCCGGGGCCCAAGGCCGGGGTCCCGAGAAGGGAGACAGTCCTTGCTCGCAGGAGCTGAGGAGAAATCAGAGGCTGGGGGAGCACGAAGGGAGGGGCCCAGAATGAAAAGGAAGACACTTCCTGGGGACCCTGCTCAAGGTCTCTATCCTGGCACTCACAGAGTGCTCAGTGGAGAGAAACACAGAATTCTGAACAGAGACCAGGGCAAGCCCCGTGAAAGTGGAGCCTGAAACACTGCATGCAGCTCCCGGAACCTGGCATGAACTGGTCAGGGGTAACACTCCCCTTGATGCTGATGATCTCGGGCCACGGGGCTAGTGGAGCATAGCTCGGTGGACCGGTGCACACAGGTCTCACTGCCCACCTTGGCAGATGCGGAGCCGTCAGGGGTAGAAGTTCATGGATTTTTAAAAACCTTGCTATTTGGGGCAGGCAGGGCAGGAAGTGGGGACAGGAGTCCTGGGCACCAGTGTCCAAAGGAACTTGCTCCACGGACATCACGTGGCCGTGGCTGAGCAACCTATGTGTGTTCACAGGCCCTTCCTAAAGGAAGAACAATTGAAAAGGTGCCTGGAGCCTGTGTAAGGTTTTCTGCCCTTTCCCTCCTTCCTCCTCTCCCCCATCCCCGCCCCAGCTCTTTATTTCACCAGAAATTTCACCAGAAATTTCCTACTTTGGGGAACTAGAGTAAGCAGATGGGGAAACATGACCCACCGGCCTCTCCTAACCTTTTCATGTAGCCACGTGCTTCCCCTCATCACAATGGGAGTAAGGGCAGCCCCATGCTGGGATCAGAGGCAGCAGTGATGCTACCCTGATGGAGGTTGCTGCCAGCTGTGGGCAGAGTCCTTCTTCCCACCTGATCCCCAGGTGAGAGGAGCCTGGGCCTCGCCCATCGGACACACAGACACCCCTCCTTCAGTTGTCTGAACTGACCACTCAAACTGGTCCCTGCATCCCGCAGCAACACCTGCTACTCAGGAGGAAAAAAAGCAAATTTGCTTGCTCTCTTCAGGGTGTGTATAGAGGCGGGTGTGTGTGTGGAGAAGGGGAGGAGTCTCAGGAAAATACACATTTCTCTTTATGTAACAGGCTGATACTCCAAGCCACCTTCTGGAAGCACTGGGGCCCTCGGATTTCACACTTTGGCTGAGAGTTGCTGTTGACAGGGTCTTGGCTCGCTGTGGCCTGCCCTTCCACAGGGGGGGCAGCAGCCTGGGTCTGTGCTCCTTGGGAGGACGAGGCTCTGTGGTAGGAAGCACCGTGCCCCCTGACCCTTAGGACTATTCGAGATCACTGTCGTCTGGGGACATGTCAATCAAACTGTGGTCTATGGGCGAGTGAAGCCCAGGGCCCCAGGCTGGGGGGTGGAGACTGGGCCCCAGGGGGCAGTCTGACACCTGAGGGCAAGAAAATTTGTCCCAGCGTCATGGGCCACAATACACACCCACAGAGGAGGCCAGCCTCGGGGCCGTTAAGGTACTGTAGAGCGTCTCGGCGGGGAATCTTCTGGACCACCCTCTAGGTTTGGAAGTGGGGCAGACTTCTCGGCTGAAAGATGTAGCTGAGTTGTTCCTGGGAGGTGTGGGGCACCCAGAACCTTTGCTCAGAGAGAGGTCCCCTGTGCAGATGCACCCCCGCAACCAAATGGAGAAGGAGAGCTTAAAGGAACGTCTGGTGTCTGCAGGCATTCTGTCTGGGTGACCTAATCCTTGCCGCACAGAGCCAGTGACCCCGTGTCCACTCCCAGATGTGTGGATGAGGGGCTGGAGGAGCCGTGGTGTCCACTGAGGGACTCCTTAACCTCCTTCCTGGCTGTGGGTCCCGGGGGTCCTGGAAAGGCCGTGCGGCCCAGGTGGAACCTCCAGGGAGGTGCCGGCCTCTGCCTGGCGAAGGCACTGACCTCCTATTTATCATGCAGGGAGTGTTGTGTTTGGACAAATTCAGATGTATTTTTCCGTGTGTGTATGTGTGTGTGTGTGTGTGCTTGCATGTAAATGTGGGTAGGTGCTGTCCTGATTGATGGCAATTAGCATTTTCTAACGGGAACAGATGTTCGGACTGCCAGGAGGCTGGTACCTAACGCCCACGCCGCCATCTGCTCTCCGGGCGGGCAGGGCCAGAGGAAGCGCCCGGCCCGCAGCCCTGCCGTCCTCGCCGTGTGCGCTGGGCACAGTCGCGCGAGATTGTTTCTGGAGGGAAGAGAAATAATAATAAAGATGTTTTCAGGGTTATAAATAGTTCATGCTATTTATTATGGGATGGAGCGCACTCCCTGACGAGCAGCTCCAGTGTCTGCATGGCCAGAACAAAGGGAGGAGGGAAGGGAGGGCACCCTGTGTCTGGGGGGTTGGGGGCGGCCTTGAGAGGCCTCTGCCTATCGTGGTGCATTGAATCAGTTCTTGGTTCAGAGGGTGGAGGTGATGGGGAAGGGGGATGAAGGAGAGGGATGTCAGGGAGGGCTCCTTTCTCGGCTTGCTTGGGAATGAGAGACCCTGGGGTCCCCAGGGAAGCATGGTCGTCAGTGGCTGGTGGGTGGGTGGGTGTCTGGGCCACACCTAGTTTTTCCCTCTCACTGACCCGGTAGCCTCAGCATGGCTGAGCCCCGTGCTCTTCACCTGTGAACTCGGGATAGCAATCCGCCACTCCCCAGGCTTCTGTGAGCTGTGGGAGTGAGTCACACACAGGGCAGTCTGGGAGCCAACCGACTCTGGCCTGCCTTGTGCTCAGCTGTTCTGGGGACCAGAGCAGACCCCAGCATCAGCGCGCCTGGCTCCTAGCCCTCCTCCTCTCTAACCCTAACCAAAATGGATCTTACCGCTCTTCCAGAAACATTCTGTTTTTTTTTTTCTTTCTCTCTCTCCTTTTTGGCTTCTTGAAGCAAAACAGTTTGTTTGCTTGCTTGCTATAGAAAGAGTTGCCTCCTTCCCCTCCATCCCCTCCTCCTCCCTGAGTGAAGTAACCAGCTTGCATGGCCCCACCTCCAGCGTCTGCACGGGAACAGCTCCTCCTGCAGGCAGATGTCTGCGGGGGATCTGTTGCCTGTCTTCCAGCCACCCTGACAGATATACCGGGCTCTAATTGGGGGCCTGGTGCCCAACAGCTTCTGCTGAGGGCCAAGGTCCCCGCTCTGCCAGGCTTGTATGTGCCCCTTCTTCTGGGCTCATGCTGGGTCTTGGTGGGCATCTTCCCCACGTCGGTGGGCTCCAGGGCATGACACATCGGGCAGGCTGGCTACCTCCTTCTCCAGGCCACCGCTAACATTTCTTTGGTAATTTGCCCACTGCTTTGGAAACGCTTTGGAGGAGAGCAAGCATGCTGGCTTCTGTGGTAGCAAAGGGGAAGTGAAGGTTTCGTGATGTGTCGCCGTCTTGCGGAGACCCCACTGCAGAGCTGAGGGGTAGCGAGCCCTCCTACACATCCCTGTCTGGATTTCCTGGTCTGGGTCCAGTGAAGCTGCAGTAAAGTTTCTGCGATGGGTGGCTGCCGGGGCCTCAGGGTTAAACCCAGGAGGATTTAGTTTTTGTGGAGCAGCCCTATGAACATTTGCTGCCACTGATTGTGGTGGGATGGCAGTGATGTTGGTGGGGGTAGTGGTGGAGATGGTGGTGGTGAAGGCAGTAGCAAAATAACAAGAGAGGCTTCTCCCTGCCTTCTTCCCTCCCTCTGGGGGTGGGTATGGCTGAGTCCCTCCAGAAGAAGCGGAGGTTAGATGACCCCTACACACTGGCTGGCGAAATTCTGTGGCAGTTTTCAAGATGGCAGCTGGTGGGGAATGTCTCGGGCTCACCTTAGAAACATAGCCTCCTGCCACGACCCTCCCCCTACACCTATCACTCTGTGTCTGAGTTTTCACTCTGCAGTGATATCCTGCTGCTTCCACTCCAGAAACCGTTTTGGACTTCACAACGCTATTGACAGGGGCCAGGGTAAGCTCTGTAGTGGGGGCTGTCCTGGCGACTGTAGGATGCTGAGCAGCCCCTCTCGCCTCCACCCCACAGCCCTGTCCCACTGGGTGTGACAACACTGTCTCCAGACGTGGCCCCTGGCTTGGGGGTCAGAGTTGTCCCCGGCTGAGAACCGCCGTTAATCTATTTTCAAGTGACTCCATTTCTGACTCCGTTTCTAATGTTTGAGGGCTTCCTGTGCATCAGACACCTTATTTGCCTTTCTAATCATTGACTCTTTGTAGCAGCATCATGGGCAGTGGTTGCTAGGATTTGTGCCCCACAGAGAGAACCCTGTGGTTCAGAGAGGTCTGGGAACTCGCCCAGTCACACGGCTGGTAACTGGTGGAGCCGGGTTTCGGTCTCAGATGCACCATCCTCCAATCTTCGATTTCTGATGTGCCTCCACGTGGTGGGTACCCTTCTAGGAGCTTGGGACCCACCCGTGGATAAGGAGGCAGAAATCTCTGCCTTCACAGACCATGCATTCTGGAAAAGGGAGACAAGTAATGAGCATAATCAGTAAATTATCTGGATGGGTAGCAAGCCAGGTATTCATTTCTGAAGGTTAGCATCACAAATTTCCACTATCTGGTGGCTTAACAAAATAGGAATATATCGTCTCATGGTTCTGGAGGGCAGGAGGCTGAGATCAAGGTGTCACAGGGTTAGTTCCTCCTGGAGTCTCTGAGGGGGGGTCTATTCCAGGTCCCTCTCCCAGCTGCTGGTGGATCTGGGCATCCCTGGGCTTGTAGCTGAATCACTCCTGTCTCTGCCTCTGTCTTTCCTGTGTCCAAACCTCCCTCACTGTCGTCTTACAAAGATACCAGTCACTGACCTCGAGACTCTTAACTGATGATGTGGCATAGACCCCACACCCAAGTGAGGCTACTCTCCGTCTTTGGGCTTGCCTACCCTGGACATCCCATATAACTGGCAGCAAATCTGGCCTTTCGTAGCACACACCAGTACTTCATTCCACTTCGTGACTGAGCCAGATTCCACTGGCTGGACAGGCCACACTGTGTTGATCCATTTGTCTATTGATAGACAGTCGGCTGTCGTGAAGGACCAACTTCATGAGGGAGGCTTTTAGCACTCACAGTGTATTAGCTGAATTAGGAAATGAAACAGTGACCACGAATCCCATAACTCCTTCACCCCTCCGACCTGTCCCCCTACCGTAACCTCCACGTCCTACCTTCAGGCAACTGGTGTTTCAACACCTGCCGTGTGTTCAGGAGCCTTATTCTTGGGCTTTAGGAATGTGGCCACTGTGGTGGTGGGGGGTGTCTGGAAGTCTCTAGAACTTGAGGGGGTGAGGGTGGTGGCTGTGATCTCCCACTCCTCCCCCAGTGTTCTCCTGCTGAGAGTAGTACCCTCTGCTCCTCAAGACTCCTTCCTCTCCAGACAGGGCACCACTATGCCCTCAGCCCCTCTGAGCTCTGACCACGCTGAGATCCCCAGGATCCCCTGCTTCCTGGAGAAACACCAAGCCTGGCATCAGCGAGTGGGTAGGGGGTCAGAGTCCTAATGCCCAGCACAGCTGCCCCTCTCCCAGCCATCTCCACGCCCCAAGACAAGCTGAGGGAGAACCCCGGCCCTTCCCTGCTTCCACAGCAGACCTCGGAACACTGGGTTCCCTGGAGGTGATACCACTGTCCCCAGGAGCCCTGGGAGCCAGCTGGGCCTGTGGCTCGAGGACCCAAACCCCAGGCTCAGCTATGGAGATGGCCAGGTCTGCAGAGACTGTGGGAAACAGGAGAGGGAAGGAGTCTGCCCTAGGGAAGGGTGCCTTGTTTGGGAGCGGAGACCAGCAGTGTTCTTTGCTGCTGGGATGCGAAGAACATCGGATGCTCTGACTCTCCCCATATATGGAGGCCCCAGGAGCCGTGTGTGGCAGAGGGTGCCAGGGACCCGCAGGCTCTGTCTTCCCAGAAAGAGCCAGTGGAGATGCTAAAACAGACACGAAAGCACATTAGAAGGAGTTATGGGCCATGTGCCTTGGTTGGGTGATTTCACAGATCTCTGGAAGTCGGTGACATTTGCAGAGATTAGAAAGGCCGTCCCCCGCTCATGAGCCGTTTTAAGACACCTCCTCCCCCTGGACATGCCAGCAAGGGGACAGCTCCCTGTCGCTGAGGCTGCATGTGCCATGCAGGTCAAAGCTGTCAGCTGTCATCTCTGCATGTAAGAAATGTCCTACTGGGTGGTGGGCCAGGAGGGCATTTCCTGCCCTGGACACTGCACCCCAAGATAAGGACAAACGCCTGCTATCTGTCCAGGGCCAATGGGATGGTGGAACCGAGCCCCTGGGGTTTGAGTTGATCCCTCTTTCCTATTTTCCTTCAGTCAAGCTGTTGAGATTCCCTGCCACGGCCATTAATTAAGCTGCCCCACACATGTTTGCACGAGTCCTCTCACCTGCATATACCTACCCACACCTTCTCTCCATGATCTCAGCACAGACGAGGGCTCCCCAGGGTCTTGGGGCCATAGCAGGCCATCTTCCTACTCTTCTGTATTGTTGCTATGCTTGTCCTAACATTCCCACCTCCCACTGGTTCCCCTTTGACAACCCTGAGATGAGGAGAAGGCACCCTTTCCCATTACTGTGACTGGCAGAGACTTGGGCAGTGATCCTGCTTAGATGGCTCCAGCCCGTGCGCTCATCCTGTCACAACGAGACGAGGCCACTGCCCCCAGGATGCCCCATCGCTGTGACTTGGCATGTGGGTAGTGGGGCCAGGGCCCCAGCCAAAGCCCATCTGCCTTCTTGAGCTCCAGCACCACACATCTCACAGATGCCACATCTGTCTGCTTTTCCCTCTAACTTTGTGTAACATTAATGAATAACACTGCCCTGACCGTGGGCTGTGGACAGTTGCAGAAACTCACTTGCTGAATCCTCAAAGCAGCCCCGCGAGGCAAGCGACACTCAGGGAGGTGAAGCCACTTGCTCAAAGCTGCGCACCTCTTGGGTGGTTTTGGAAGTGGGACGTAGCCCAGGTAGTCGGGGGCCAGGTGCCAAAAGGGCCAAGGGAACACCTCCTGAAGCAGACAGTGTCCTGGGCCCAGCCCCAGCCCACATCTGTTTCCGAGCAGCTGTCCTGATGTGGCTGGGGGACAACAGCTGGCTGGCCCCCACCTTCCCGGCCCTATGTGGGCAGTCTTTCTTTCCTGCTGCAACAGCCCGGCACGACCCCCTCCCTCCCTTTCACCTTGACCACTGTATTCCCCTTTGGCAAAGGTTGTGGGCGGAACACTTCCCCTGACCCATCTGCGCTCACAGTCTTGCCTCTAAGATGTTAAGTTCCCGCCTCTTGGAAGACCCTGACTCAAATCTGTCTGCAGCGTGGTTTCCTGCTTCCTCCTTAAACATCCTCTGACCCTGCCAAAGCAACCGTTTGTCAAGTCTCACCTCCATGCTGCTGTTTGTCCATTCGTTTCACCATTTATCTTCTTCTGAATTCCAACCAGTCAGAATCTTACCAACTTCCAGGCTCAACTCAGAGCTCCCCTTCTCCACGAGTGCCCCACCCACCCCTGCCCAGATCTTCAAGGGATGTGACGGAAAGCCCTCTCGGTTCTATGGGACCAAGAGTGTCAGCCCCTGGCCACCTTATAGGTTGTGTAGACAGTGTGGCTCCTACTGGATGGGAGGGATGCTCTGGGCCTGGAGGAAGGGGTCCCATGGAAGTAACTCCACTTAATAAACTCCTGTTACATCTCAGGCACTGTGCCCAGGCTCACCTACCAACACGCACTATCATTTAATCCTCAGACAATGTGATGGGGCAGGTGCCATTCTCCCCACCATTTTTCAAACCACGGAAAGGAAGGTTGGAGGAGATCAAATGATGTGGCTAGGGTCTCAGCCACTTAGTGAGAAGCTGGGACTTGAACTCCGGGGCCCTGTGGACACCTCTTGAATGGAGTATAACTTAGATGGCTCCCGGTTCCCCACTGAATAGCAGATGGTTTCCATCTTGCTGATTTGATCCAAGGGCACACATTGCCCAGGGATTCAGGTTGAACAATGGAGTTACAGTCAAGGTGAGCCGATTTGTCCCCTGGGAAGATTTGAACACACGTTTCTCCAGCTTCCTTCATCCCCAGGATGATGCCTCTGTGAGGCCGGCGTGCTTGTCTTCTGGCCTCAGAACACAGCAGCTTGACAACTTCTCCCTAGCCCATCTCTGCCGATGATTGTCACCCACACTGACAGTCCCCAGGGTCCAGGGTTGACTACACTCAACTGAGTCGAATAAATCAGCATAAACACTTTAAAACCAAATTTCCCAATATCTTTTCCTCTCATTTACTACCCAGATGTTTACATTTAATTTCTTGCAAATAATACACCTAAACGTCATTATATCCCCTAATAATTGTGCATTTTGATTGCATATAGCCCAAATGGAGTGAAACAGACAGTAGGAAGGGTTTAGCATTTCTGTGGGTGGAAACTTTTGGGGAGAAAACAGGGTTTGGGGTGAGCAACCATGGCTTCTCATGCTGGAGAAGGTGGGTAGCTGGTGCTCTTCAAAGATGCCACACCAGCTTCTGATTGAAGGCTGCCGGCCCTAGTTTAGCAAAACCTGGTTTGTGCTTTTCTGAAAGTAGGTTTTACTTCTTAAATGTGTTTCTTTAGCCAGGGTTTTGCTTGTCTCTCTCCTCTTAGGATCTATCTCTTTGGATACAGGCATTTGACTAGTCTTGGTGACATAAAAACAACACGTTGTCTGAAGCTGTTTCCCCAGTGAGTCTCCCCGGAGCTCAGTTGCTTTGTTGGAAAAAAACATCCTTTTCTTTCTAGCTTGGGTCATGGCAAGCAGCTAGTAGTTTTTCCTCCCATCTTCTTCCTCCGGGTCATAGATTTGGATGAACTTGTAATTCCTTTTGGAACTTGGGGTGACTCGTTTCCCTGGAGTCACCCCCAAGGATCCATGTCCCACATGGGTTCCAATGGGCACATCTGCATTAATATCTGGGGACTGTCCTCCTGTTTGTAGAGAGACATTCCCATGGTCCCTGTGGGTGCCCCCTCTCTCTTGCTCTTCCTGTTCCCAGGGCCCAGATCTCAGTCCACTGCCTGCAGTGGGAACTGCCTAGGGTTGAAATGGAAAGAGCCTGCAGGGACACAGGAAGGAGAGGGGCTGCTGTGGCTGCCCACCTGCCCGCCCTGGGATGGCTTCAACTCCCGGGAGGGCTCCTTGCACACGCATGGCTTCCATCTGATTGTACATGCCCACCTCGGTTTTAGAAACTTTCTGTCATTCTGCTTTCTCTCGCTTTGCCTTCCTACAACCCCATTAGTTGCATTTTGGGCTTGGCTTTCCACTGTGCTAACATCTTCCCCCCCTAGTGGGAGACGAGATAGCTGTGATTAGCCTAATGAGTGATTAATTAACAAGCGGGTGCTGGATAACGGAAATGTGCTGACCCTGCTGAATGGCGGCAGGGATGGCGCAGCCCCATTGCGACTTTAACCCTTAAGTCCACTCCCGCCAGCCACACAGCTGCCTTCGTGTCCAAGTGTGAGGCTCTGTGTGCACACATGGGTGCATGCTGACCCAGAGCTGGGGCCGAAAAGGCAATGTCCACCAAGGGAGACAGCTCTGTAGGGTCTACAGGTGGCCAGATCCACGCAGTGTGTGTTGTTTGTACACGTGAGTTGCCAGTCAGCATATAGAGATCTTCAACCATAATTGAATGATGAAAACTGATCCTAATAGCAATTATGCAAAATGCTGAAGTATCTCTGGGTGGAAGATGCTGGAGTCTTCTGAACGGTTTGTGTTCGATAAACTGGGCTGAAGTGACTGGGGTGGGCTTGGGAGAGGGCTTGGGGAATTCTTGCTGATTCACCTGGATGTGGGTTGAGTGTCACTGGTGATGGGAGCAAAGGGTGCAGGCTGGCACAGAGAAGGCCTGGGGTAGCGTGGGCTCTGGGGAGAAAGGATGGTGGGTGGGGAGGAGAGAGAGGGAGACGGGAGGTGAGTGACAAGTCCCCACAGTCTTCTCTGGGATGTGTTCTGTTCCGCTCCCACTGTAATTAAATGTTAATTTTCTTCATGGAAACCAAAGGGAACATAGTGCCAGAAACTGATCTCGGGCCTCCTCCCCTGCCTCCTAGCATGGAACCAGTGTGGGAGGTTTTGTTGGCTCTCCCCCTCCTCACTGAGAAGGGACCCCGGGAAAGGTGGGCAGAAGGACTCAAGAGCGCCTATAGGGGAACCAAGGCTGGCAAAACAAACTGCCGAAGCCCAGGTTTATTTCTCTGCTTCTGTTCCTTATGAAGACACTGGTCATTGGATTTTGGACCAGCACTAACCAGGACGACTTTTATCTTGAGGTTCCTACCTTAGATGGAGCTTAAATATATCTGCAAAGACCCTTATTCCACAACGAGGTCACAGTCTCCGATTCCAGGGGCAGGTTCCTTGGACCCTCCTTTTAGGAGACACAGTTCGACTTGCTGCACCGTCCCAAGTTTCAGCTTTGGTTCCTCTGCCTCAGTTGTGTCCCCACCTTCTGGCACCCCTACCGCTTCTTCTAGCTGCTTCTGACCCACGGCAGGGCCCATCCTGGCTGGCCCTCTGCCTGGCCATAGACGCTTTGCTGAGCAGCAGGCAGCACAAAGTCGAATGGACAGCAGAAGCTCTTTATGTCTCCACCGCCTGCAGCAAAATCCCGTTAGCGATGGGGAGCCAGGCTGCTGGCTAACCCATCCCAAGTTGGAGCCCTTCACCTCCCCCACCGCCCTCGCTGACTCTCTGGCAGCTTCTCCACTTCTCTGCACCCCCGTGGGTCCTTCTGTGAAATGGGGGTACATATTAGCACCTGCCCCAGCAGACAGGAGGGCTAACAGTGCAGCTGCCTGCAGGGAAGCGGGAAGGCAGTTTGTGGAACATTTGTTGGGGCAGCGGTTTGAGGCTGTAAGTTTAATTTCCCTGTGGCTTTGAGCCGGAGCCCTGAGATTTGCTCAAGGGCCTCTCAGAAGTTGACTGGGGCCAGAGCTGCGTTCACTTACAGAGGCTCAGATAGAGAAAAGGTTACAAAATTGAGCTATTTTAAGTGTTTGCTGCTAACAGATTCACACGCTTGCCGTACCCTTGGAAGGCAGTGACCGCACTTTCAGGCTTGTTCTGAGAGATGTCAAGAGAGGAAGGGGAGGCATCTGATGGGGAGGCCCAGGCCCAGGTGACCCTGCCTTCACCCCAGGTGGGCTTTGGCTTTGATATGCAGTGCCCAGGGTTTGTGTGGGACCTGGGCGGGACAACACCAGCCTTTCCTCCTGGTCCCCTGGCCAAGGATCTGTGGCTCTGCTGCCTGGAGGGGGAGCAGAGGGAGCTGTGCTCGGCTTGCGGCTGGGAGAGGAGCCTCTGGAACTTTCTGGAAGAGTGGAAATCTGTGTCCTTGGAGCACAAGGATAGGATTGGGAGAGGCAGCGTTGGCTTAGCCCTCCTGCAGGCTTCTAATGGGGTGAGGGTGCTCTCAGCTTGCCTGGCCCAGCGACTGAGACGCTCAGTGAGCTGTCACCTCCAGGACAAGGTTTCTAAGCCGCAGCACCACCGACACCTGGAACTGGAGAATCTTCCCTTGGGGACCTGTCCTGTGTGCTATAGGATGTTCAGCAACATCCCTGGCCTCCAGCCCCTGGATATCATAGTGTCCCCCAGTTGTGATCACCAGCAGTGTCTCCAGCCATTGCCAAGTGTCCCGTGGCAGCAAAACGAGGCCTAGAACGCACCATGTGTGGGTGACCTTCAGACCCACCACCTGGACTTTGCTGGGACACAGACTGCGTGTCCCATGAAGGCAAAATGGGCTGTGAGGGGGATACATGGTGTGGGTCCCAAGTTCGGTGCAGATGGGAAGGGAAATTTTGGGGAGGAAGGGTGAGAGGAGAGGCGGTCCTCTTGGGTGGACTGTCGGTGGTGTTGAATGCTGGGAACATCTCTGCTGGGCACCGGGGAGGTGGAGGCGGCCCTCCTGGGTCTGTGGGTGACGCTTCCTAGAGAAGTGAGCCTGGGAGCTCTGGCCGCCTCTCTGGCCGCCCCTCTAAAGGCTGAGGCCCACTGATCCTTCTCTGAGGCTGCTTCCCTTTAGAAAATTCATTTTGGATCTTTTGCTCCCAGGTGCTGAGCTTCCATTTGGCTTTGCCTCTGGGCGGTGGGACCTCTTTATAAGAAAATACAGTCCCTGATCGATCCCAGGCCAATGAAAACACCACATTCACGGCAGTCCTATTCACAATTGCCAAAAAGTGGAATAGCCTGATGTTCATCCATAGATGAACAGGTCGACCTTATGCGATGTATCCACCCAGTGGAATATTCAGTTCAGTTCATTCGCTCAGTCACGTCCAACTCTGTGTGACACCATGAACTGAAGCACGCCAGGCTTCCCTGTCCATCACCAACTCCCGGAGTTTACCCAAACTCATGTCCATTGAGTCAGTGATGCCATCTAACCATCTCATCCTCTGTCGTCCCCTTTTCCTCCTGCCCTCAATCTTTCCCAGCATCAGGGTCTTTTCCAATGAGTCAGCTCTTCGCATCAGGTGGCCAAAGGATTGGAGTTTCAGCTTCAACATCAGTCCCTCCAATGAACACCCAGGACTGATCTCCTTTAGAATGGACTGGTTGGATCCCCTTGCAGTCCAAGGGACTCTCCAGAGTCTTCTCCAGCACCACAGTGCAAAAGCATCAGTTCTTCGGCGCTCAGCTTTCTTTATAGTCCAACTGTCACATATTTATTCAGTCATAAAGAACAATGAAGTCCCGACACACACTACCGCATGGATGGGACTTGAAACGCGATGCTCAGTGAAAGAAGATCACCCTGAAAAGGCCACGTTGTGTGAGATTCCATTGATGTGAAATGTCCAGAACAGGCAGACCCTTAGAGACAGAAAACAGTTATTGGTTGCCAGGAAGTGGGGGTCGGGGGAGGGGGAGTGACTATTAATGGGTACAGTATTTATTTTAGGGGGCGATGAAATGTTCTTTATGTACTCTTAATATATTTTAGATACTCTCCAGTGTCTGTAGTTTTTATTTGGTTCCAGAGCAGATACAAGCTCGCACAGGGCTTGTGAAGGACCAGATTGGGCAGGAAGACAGGTCGTATCAGGGGACAATGGGGGGACACTGGTGGCCTTGGGCACCCATAGGGAGGTGGGTAAAAGGCTGTTGGGGGTCTGGGGTTCAGCACAGAGGGCTTTGGTTGTGTGGCTTAGAGCTGACCACACACACGGGGCTCTGCATTGACTCAGGACGTCATGCGTACCGTGTTTAGCCGGTCGACTGTGGTGTAGATTTCTTGTCACGAGAGAAGTGAGTTCAAGGCTGACGACATGTGCCCAGCCATTCCCCAGCCTCGCTGAGCTCAGAAAGTGTCCTGCAAACTGGTATGAACTGGGCAGTGACTGCTGGGCACTGAGTGACGATGATGTAAGGTCATGAGGGGAGGTGACGGGGTGGGCATGTCCTGTCGGGCCCCCAACCTACATGGATCCCTGGTCCCTCTGCTCAGGTCACAGAAGTTGACGAGCCCCTGGAGGTGCAAAGGGGTCTGGTGTGCAGTCCCCCCCGCCTCCTTCCTTCTCTCTGCTGTCCCAGTCTTCGCTGTGTTCCTTCTCCCCTCCCAGCTTGTCCATCCCTCGCCCCAGCTCCCAGGGTCGCTGGCATAGATGTGGCCCCCTGCCTGGAGGTGAGGCAGCGTTGCCAGGGGCTAATTAGGGCCTGACTGAGCTGCGTTCCTCGGTTCCCTCCTCTAGGAAACGGGGTGACAGCTGAGTGTATCTCACAGGGAGGCTGTGAGGGTTAACTGTGCATGTAAAGGGCTTCGGACAGGCCTGGCAAACAGCGAGGGCCAGTGATGCTCTGCTCTTGCGGCTGAGCTCAAGGCCGGGGCAATCCGGACTTGGTGCTGTTGTGCGTCTCACGCGTTATCTGCCTGGTGATCCCGTGACAGATACAGCCCTCCTTTCTCAGCAAAAGACACTGTATTGGTTCCTGGGGCTGTTGGAAGGAATGACTCAAACTGGGCAGTTTAAAACAGCAGAAATTTACTCTCTCAAGAGTTCAGGAGACTGGAAGTGTGAAGTCAAGGTGTGCGCAGGACTGTTTCGTTCTGGAAGCCTTGAGAAAGGGACACTTCCAGGCCCTTCTCCAGCTTCTGGTATCTTCTGGCAAAGCCTGCTGTCTCTTGGTTTGTAGATGTATCACTGCAGTCTCTGCTCCATCGTCATGGGATCCTCTCCCCTGTGTGTGTGTCTCCTTTTCTCTCTCGTTAGATCAGGGACCCGCCCTTAATCTGGAATGATTTCATCTCAACCCTTAGCTTCATTACATCTGCAAAGACATTTTTTTCCAAATAAGTTCACATTCAGAGTTTCTGGGTAGACATGAGTTCTGGAGCCATCCAACCCACTACAGACCCCGAGGCCCCGAGCGGGAGTGACACACCCAGGACCGCTGGACTCCAGCCTGAGGCAGGCACCAGCTGGGCCCCGGGGCCTTGTCAAAGCCTGGCCCAGCCCCTGCCCTATGCCCTTTTCCTTCTTAGTGAACTGTGACTCCATTCCTGCAGCCCTTTCCCAGATGAGATCTTTCGCTCCACAGATCTTTCCTTGACGTCCTGTTCTGGTGTCCTGATCCCTCTGTCCCTCCGTGTGTCCCCGGAGTGTCCAAGGTCCTGACTCAGGGTTGCAGCCTTTGCCCAACTGCAACCCAAAGTGGACACATGGAATCTTGCCTCAGCTCCCCTTGCAAGGCCTGGGCCCGAAGAGAGGTTTTAAGGCCCTCTTGTTGGTGGTGGGAGAGCAGGAGGCTTCTGAGGTGGGAAACCCTTGCTGAAGGTAGGCTGTGAACAGAAGTAGGAATTTGGATGCTGTTGGTAGAGGTGGGCTCAGCCTTGTCCCTGTTGTCCATGGGGATGGGGCCATGGCGAAGAAGCTCAGCAGCAGGTTTTTCTGGGGGAGCCTGAGCATCAGGCAGAGGTCAGCCTCTGGCATAGTCCAGGGATCAAACATGAGTGAACTGCAGATTTGATGGTTAAAAGGGATTCCACTAGGGAGGCCTTAATGACCACCTGAAGAGGAGCTGCTCTGGTAGAAGTTGGTAAGGACATCACAGAGCTTCCTGCCCTGACCCCAGACTTGGAGAGCCCAGGTGGACAGTGCTAGGTGCAGCCTGGAGGTCAGGCAGGAAGCAAGGCCTGCCCTGAGCAAGTAACCACCTCTCAGGCCCCTCGTCTATGAGACGGGAACTCCCGCACCAGCCTCTCCAGAATCACAGAGGACGGGGGATGTGCCACCCCCCAGACACCCCATGTGTGATAATGCTCTGAGAAGGTTCGAAACTCCCCAGCAGTGTGAGGCCCACGCATAGCTCTCTGTTGTTCCTGCAGCCCAGGTGGAGTCTGTGAACTCACGGGAACAGGTAAACCGCAGGCCTCACTGGCCGGGAATGACACAGAGCTTCAGCTATACCCAGTAATTCCTGCGAAATGGACAGAGACGGACTCGGGAGGCCCAACGGGGCTGGGGTGCTGGTACGCATGGCGGATAATGTTGTGGGCGTGCGATGCTCAGGCTCCTCTGCTCTAACGGGAACCCTGGCCCCCTCTTCCTCTAAGCCCTTCTGTTTGTCCTTTTCTGACGCTTCTCCCGCCTTCCTGTTCTCACACACCTGCCTTTCCCCACTCCTGGAACATTCAGCTTTTTCATGTCAGACTCAAGGTCACCAGAGACTCAGAGAGCTGGGTCAGGAGGAGAGCTCAGGCTTTGTTCGTCCCTCTTCTCGGGCTAGTGGGGCATGTGTGTCCGTATACGTGTGTGTGCCTGTGTGTTTGTGTGTGCCTGTGAGTGCACACATGGGTGTATACATGTATGTTCGTGCACATGCTCACGTGTGCATGCACCAAACTGAGTATACGTGTGTGGGCATGTATGCTCACGTGCTTGCTTGTGTTCATGCACGTGTGTGTGTGTGTGTGTGTGTATGTGCCCTGTGTGCTTGTGTGAAGAGGAAAGAGAGCCCAGATTGCCTGGAAATCTCTCAGAACCCTGAGCATGCCTCCTGCCAGGGACATTGCCCACAGAACAGAGCCCTTGGGGAAAGTTTCTGGACATCTGGGCAAAGAGAGGAGAAATGAAATAACTGCCAGATTTGCAGCATGTTACCTGTTTTTATTAAAAATCAATGACACAATAGAGCGATTCCACTCTATCTTACTTAAACAATATCCACTGCAGGGGAGCCAGGAGGGGGGAGGGGCCCCGGGACCAGAGAGGGAGGGGGCGCCTTGGGGAGGCCCGCCGGCTCGGAGAGCGGCTGCTTCCAGCCGAGCTCCCTCCATAAAATAACCAGCTCATCTCCGGCCCCATCAGAGCAGGGATTTACGGCCGGGCCTGCGATTGCCTGCCTCACGCATCTCTCGGTTTTATTCCTGCTATTTATCACACCAGGCCCTGCCTCAGCGCCAGAGGGACAGTTAATCAAGGCAGGCTTTCTACCTTGTCATCCCAGGATTCTGCTGGGAGAAAATGTGAGCCGTAAAATTAAAACCACCAGAACTTGGGAATTTGTAAAGAAGGCGGTCTGGGGAGGAGGGGAAGGACGAGATTCCCCTGCTCCCGGCCCCACGACCCACACCCCGAAATGCTGAGCAGCAGGGACTCCACACTCCGAATTCACTCCCTTCCTGCTGTGGGTGAGTCTGAGGCAATGCCTTTCAAAACCGCCACCCCCTCCGCCCCTTACCCTCCACCCCATCCCCAGCCTTGTGCTCCCCTACCCCAGCTCCCTTTATGAGAAAATATAGGTGATTGTTGTGGCAGAAAAGAGAAAGGAGCAAGAGGTGGGCACCTATGGATCAACGGCAGTGTCTGACTTGGAATCTGATGGTGGGAAAAGGCGCAGGTCCCCTAGACGGGCAGCCTCCCTGGTGCCTGGAGGACCTTCCTGCCAGCCTGTTCCCCCGCCCCTGGTCCCGGCCAGGTTCAGGCAGGTGGAAGGCCCCCGAGAGCTGAGGAGCCCACATCCGTGCAGCCTATCTGTGCTGGTGTTCCTGTGGGACAAGAGGTCCAGGAGAAGGGGATTAGCATTTAGCGCTGGGAAAGCATCAGGCCTCGGCCACACACGGGGGCAATAGCTCATCATTTGATCTTGGAGAGCAAGGGGGATGGAATGCTTCCAGACACTTCTAGACCATTCTATGAAAAATGGTGGTGGGGATCTTATTTAATGTCTAGTTTTATTTTGTGGAAGAACCAGTGGGGTTGCAGAAAGGGAAAGAGGGAGACGGGACACAAAACACAGTGCTCGCAGGCCTGCCGGGCCTCCAGGGTTTGGACCCACTCTGAGGGGCTGGCACAGCCAGAGCCCCACTGACAGACTCCTGCTGGCAGCAAAGAAGTTCTACTTTTAAACGTGGAGTTCCCTACATGTGAGTGCACATGTGTGTGCATGCGTGTGACACCCCAAGCCTGCTCAGTGCGGAAGGAGGGCTCTTCTAGGCGCTGGAACAAATGGTTTCCCAGATCCCAAAGGACAAGGCAACCAGTCCAAATGCCTTCTGGAGACCCCTGTGCCTGGAGACGTGGGTTTCAGGGAACGTGGCTAGATGCCTGCTGTGGGAGGGGGTGTGTGGGGAGCCTGCTCTTTAGAGATAGGATCCCCTGACTCTGGACTGCCCTCCCCCTGTGACCCCAGAACCTCGTTTCAGGCCTTGTGACGGGGTGACAGCGATTGGCAGCTTCAGCTCAGATGTGCTGTGGGCTTTCCTGCTCCAGAGCTGCTTCCCTGTGCTCATTATTTATTTAACCATCTCTTTATGATTCCGGAGAAAGAGGAACTGCAGGAGGGGTGGACAGAGTGACCCTGTCCCCCGGAGCTTCGAATGAACAATATTCACACGAGCAGCTGTCAGTCAAGGCACCAGCCTCTAAGGCCTTTGCGACCAACTGAGGTCACCCAAGACCTTGTCCCAGACCAGGAATGTCCCCAGAGTCCAGGGAGGTCTTCAGGGCCGGTGGGGGCAGCGAGGGTGAGCGGTGGGGGAGAATGCAAACTAGAGGGTAGGGGCGGGGGTGGAGGGGCTCAGATGCCCTGAGCTTCCTATGGTCCCTGCGAAGGAAGGGAGCCAGGGCAGCCTGGGGGCTGAAGTCACAGATAATCCAGGCACAAAAATGAGAACCCCATCTGAATTTAGACTTCACGGCCTGGGGACCTCCATATCTAAGAGTTGCTCCCCGGGGCAGAGGAGGGTGGCTCCAGCAAGGACCCTCCCTAATCCTGCTCACACCCTGCACCAAGGCAAAAGCATCCCCAGGGTCCTGGTTGGGAGGGGCGGGCAGCAAAGGGAGGTAGTGGACTTCACAGTCGGCCAGGGCTCCACAATAGGACACAGGCTGGACTTTGAGGGCGCCCTCTGGCAGCAGGTCTCTTCTTGGCCCCTCCCCAAGCCTACTCTTCATTTAAGCAGGCCCAAAGCCACTCTCCTGTATGTGTACCTCCACATGGTTGTGCGTGCTTGCACACAGGCACGTTTCAGAATCAGCCGTCCCTCCCACGGCTGCTGAGCATGTAGGGCTGCTGCTGTGCGACCTTAGGGCAGCTGCTGATGGGATCCGCCTGCCCCACCAGAGTTGGCGGTTCTCGGGCAGTGCTGTGCCCCGTGCATCTCCGCAGCGCTGGCACGTGGCGGATGGCCAGCAGCTGCCGGCTGAGTGAGTGGTTGCCGACATTTCCAGAAGAATCCATCTGCTGCGGGTATGCACGCGGTATGGAGAACTCTGTGTGGGCCTGGAGAAGCCAGGAGCCAATTCTGTTCTTGTTCAGGCTGCTGGGGAGGGCATGGGGGTGGGCAGGGGGCAGCCAGGGGAAAACACGGCCATCACTTTCGTGATTTGGAGCGCCCGAGACCCCAAGACGCCCCCCAGTGATGTTTCCTTGGATTTGGAATGCGTTATGTGATTTAGCTGTTGTTATAGATTTACCTTCCTAATTATGTTTGGCTTAGAACAATGTTAAAATTGTTTAGCATTCCCTGAGTACACAGAGCCGGGGCGTGGGAGGAGGTGGCTGGGGATGTGAGAGGTGGCAGAGGGAAGACGTTCGGGGTTTGAAGGCTGTCAGGGACAAACCACGTGTCAGTAATAAAGAACTGCCTGTGCAGAGAGGACCTGTACACCATCAGTGGCCTGCTAACGTGGACGCTGACCCCAGAGGGGCAGAGCCGGGGGCACCTGGGAGCAGGCACGGAGGGCCAGGGGCCAAGCCTAGTGGCTACCGTTCATCTGTTCCTACTGTGTGCCTGGCTCTGAGCCCTTTCCTTGCATTGCCTCATTTAACCCCACAACTACCCTGAGGAAGTGAATCATCTGTCCTTCTCCTTTTAGACACAGGTAAAGTGAGGCGCAGAGAGGGCAGGCCACTGGCCCGAGGTCACACAGCTGGCGCGTGGCTGTGCTGGGATCCTCATTCTAGAGCCCATTCTAGATCTAGAGGTCTAGAATCCTCTGTGACATGCCTTCTCCAGTGAGATGGCGCTTCTTAACCAAGAGCCCATTTCCTCAGATGGGTGGAGAAGAAGGTCAGAGGCACAGGGTACATCTTGCCAATAGGAGGCTCTCCACCCCTGGCTCTGCCAGGCCCTGGGAAACATGGCATGCCCCCCTCACATAACCATTTATTTTTAAGAACACCTTGCTGAGTGGGAAACACTGGTTCCTGTGCTTCCCTGAGGGTTCCAGCCTGTTCGGCTGATACCTGACCCCACAGGCCTCAAGTCCGTCTCTGGAGAAGCAGTTCTGTCTCCATCAGCATTCCTAAGCAAGATCCAGCTCTCCCTAAAGTTCAGACCAATATGGATTTGAAGCAACATTACTTTAATCCGCTCTCTCCTAAGTAAGATACAGAATGTATCTAGGTCCCCTTTGCCCTCTCGGCTAATCCCCTAAACAAAGTCAGACAGTCAGAACCATGGGTGCCAAAGACAGCCGGGAGCATTCACGCTATTCCCGGTTTCAGGCAATCTGGATATTCCGAGGGGCGTCAGACAAGAGCCGAGGTCACAAGATGAAGGTAGGCCGTTCATCTTTTGTGGGCTTGCCTTTCATCACCTAGCTCTGACCAAGCAGTTTATTTCTGAATGGACGGGGCTGCATATTGCCCTTCTGAATCCATATTGTCCAGAAAATGAACACGGCTTTCACGGTCAGCCTGTGTCCTGTGGCATGAAGCCTTTCTTAGTGTCTCTCAGCATGGAAGTGTCTGCATTTTGCAGGCAGAGCTGGTCCTGGAGTAATGAGCAGCTTGGTCCAGCTCCTTTTAAGAGGACCTGGCTGGCATGCTAGTGTTCCCCACCCCCCCACCACTCCTGACCCTTCAAATCCTAAAACCCACACACAATGCCCCAGTTGATGGCCAGGAGAGCGACTGCCAAGATGCTCTTCACTAGTTGTTGTCAAGGCAACACCGGGGATGTTGGAACCTCTTGAGGACAGGAGAATATTCTCTACATTCTCCGCCTGTGTTCACATCTGCTCAGGGCCATGGACGGAGGTAAGGCAGCTGTGATGGGGAGGGGCGGGGGCCAGGCACATTGCCTGGAAGAGCGCTGCTGGGCTTATATTTCCTACTGTGACGTTTGCATTGGGATTTTTACCCTATTATAAAATCAGGATATGTGTGTTAGTCACTCAGTCATGTCTGACTCTGCAACTGCCCCGACAGGCTCCTCTGTCCATGGGATTCTCCAGGCAAGAATACTGGAGTGGCTTGCCATTCCCTTCTCCTGAGGATCTTCACGACCCATGGATCGAATCCTGGTCTCCTGCATTGCAGGCAGATTCTTTACCGTTTGATTCCAGGGAAGTCCTTTTAGGTAGAATCTGGAGAACCCTGATTCATTTCATGAACTTCAGCCTGTCCTACTGCCTTCAACAATTCCAGATTTTCCCATCTGGGAAGCCAAGGGCATGAGTCCACTGGATCTTTGTCACATGTAGCAGCCAGTTCTTGGTGCCTAACCAACTGCCCCGAAAGTCAACGTCTGAAAAACATAATAATTTACAGTTGAGGCTCATTATTTGTGGATCCCATACTTGCAAACTTGCCTCTTTGCTGACAGTTCTTTGTAACCCCTCAATCAACATGAAGGACACTTCCTTGGTTATTTGCGGATGTGTGCAGAACATTGAAAAATTTGAGTCGTCTGCACAGGTGGTCTCAGCTGAGGCTGGACAGGTGATGCTCTGCCTTCTAGTTTTAGCTCTCATGCTGAAATATTTTAGTGCCACATTTTCTGTTTCTTTGTGCTTTTTATTGGTGACTTCACTGTTAGAATGGCCCGAGCATTGTGCTGGAGTGCTGTCCACTGTTCCTAAGCCCCAGGAGGCTGAGATGTGCCCTACGGAGAAAATGTGGGCATTAGATGAGCTTCATTCAAGCCTGTGTTATGGTGCCGTTGGCCCTGAACTCGATGTAATGAGCCAACCTCATACAACTTGTATTAGATAAGGCATCTTTACCCAGAAACATACATAAAATAGGCGTATATATTGATGTGCTCAGTTGCTCATGTCCGACTCTTTGTGACTCCATGGACAGTAGCCTGCCAGGCTCCTCTGTCCATGGAATTCTCCAGGCAAGAATACTGGAGTAGGCGGCCATTTCCTACTCCAGGGGATCTTCCCAACCCACGGATCAAACCCACGTCTCTTGCGCTTCCTGCACTGGCAGGCGAGTTCTTTACCACTGCGCCACCTGGGAAGCCATAGGTTGATGAAAACATTGTGAGCAGAGTTCTGTGTTTCCCCTAGGATCAAGTGTTAGCCATGACTTTCTAGCATTGAACTCCATGAATAGCAAGAACTATCTGTTTTCTTGTTACGTGCCTGCCAGTCATCTGGGTGCAGGCTGATCTGGGCTGGGCTGGACTGGGCTTGGTAGGATGCTTCTGCTCAAGCTGTGGGCTCCTCATTCTAAGGCAGGCTCAGGCCTCCTCATGAGGGTTCATCCTGGGTCCTGGCCGAAGGGCATGAGCTCCCAAGGGAGTTCTGCTGGCCATGGCAGTGGCATGAACCCAACCTGCAAATAGCCTTATAGCCTCTGCTTGCATCATGTCAACTCACTTCCCACTGGTCAAAGCAAGTCATCAGCCAAACCCTAGGTCCAGGGGTGGGAAGTACACTCCACTTCTATGGAAGGCAGTGCAGAGTCTCATGATGGCGGTATGAACAATTGGGTGCCCCCCTGAACACTGCCCAGGGAGGATGTCCAGGTTGATTGAGACCTAGGTCACTGCGGTGAAAGGGAGGATGCAGCAGAGGGTCCTGGCCCAGAGGCAGGGGACGGAAGGGCCGTTGCTCACTGTTTCCTTGTTCACACCTGAGTGTCCCGCTGTCTCTGTGCAAATACTGCTCCAATAGGCAAGTTTGCCGCCTTCACCAATACCGAACAGTGGAAGTTGTCTGTAGGGTGACCTGGAGGGCAGGCTAGGAGGGAGCAGGGACAAGGCTGGTTAGTTAATTCAGGGGTGGGTGAACAGGAGTGTGCATGCGTGTGTGACCAGTCACTTCAGTTGTGTCCAACTTTTTGTGACCCTATGGGCTATGGCCCGCCAGGCTACTCTGTCCATGGGATTCTCCAGGCAAGGATACTGGAGTGGGTTGCCATGCCCTTCTCCAGGGGATCTTCCTGACCCAGGAATGGAACCCGTGTCTCCTGCATTGCAGGTGGATTCTTTACCCACTGAGCCACTGGGGAACAAGAGAGGAAATCCCAGAAACTATGTGTTCTGGATGCTTTACTTATGGACAGCTTATGTGCATTTACCAAGCTAAGCACAAAGTACAGATTTGTAGTGAGCCAGCCTCGCAAATTGTGGGGCTTGTCTTACAGACTCACTCATCTCACTGAGAAGGGGAGCCGGTGGAACTTCTAGGATCATCATAATTAGTTCTCCTTTTGAAACCGCGTACCACGTTTGCTTTTTAATTTTTTTCCTTCCTCTGCCTCAGGGCATCTCCCTGGTTCCTCATCAGTAAATGAATCTGTTCCCTTCACATCTGGGACGCAGGGCCTTTGATACTGGCATGCGTGGAAAGGAGGGAAGAATAATTAACAAATTAATTAATTGTCCTTTGTTTCCACTTCAAACAAATAAGGTAGTATTTTGAGCTGAACAGGTTGTGTGCCAATAAAGGGCCATTAGTGACCATTTAAAAATGAATATGCACCTCCAGCGAACAAGCACAGACTCCCCGCCATTCTGGAAGTCTGACTTGTGACAGGCTCCCCTTTGAGCCGAGCCAGCTTCTGTGGGCCTGGCCCGTGAATTGAAGCTCCACAGAGATGTTTATTTTTGTGAAAAGCAAACAAAAATACTCCACCAGCAGCAAAAGAATTGAAAGCAGGGTGTTGAAGAGATATTTGCACACCTGTGTTCACAGCAACATTACTCACAATCGTCAAAAGGTATAAGCAACCCAAGTGTCCATTGATGGATAAATGGTAAACGAACTGTGTGGTCCATCCATCCAATGGAATATTATTCAACCTTAAAAAGAGAAGGAAATTCTGACACATGCCGAGTGAAATCAGCCAGTCACAAAAGGACAAATACTCTGATTCCACTCTTGTGAGGGACCTGGGAGCCGTCAGATCACAGAGGCAGACCGTAGATGGGGGTTGCCAGGGGCTGGGGAAGGGGGAAGGGGGGCTAGTGATTAATGAACACGGAGTTTCAGTTTTACAAGATAAAAGTAGGTCTGGAGTTGGATGGTGGTGATGGCCGCACAAGGAGGTGACTGTACTTAACACCACTGAACTGTCCCCTTAAGATGGTCAGATGGTCACGTATTAACAAAGGGCTGACAGAGACATCATGGCTGGAGGCTCACAGGAACCCAACCACCCCCAGGAGCAATTGTTCCGCGTTCACTAATTAAGAGTTGGCAGCAACTTTATACAGCATTAATCCTTGAGTAATGAGAATTGCCTGTATGTTTATACGTGTTCTATTTCACACTCAATATTTGTTACCTGGTCCCTGGATTCCTCCACTATTTTCATGAGCTAACACTTATGAGTCTGGTCTCAAGCCTGACTTTAAGTTTTTATACTTCACCATAAAGAGCAATTCTCTGATTTGATCTGGGAGACTCCAGGCGATATTTCTGGCTGCAGATACCAACTAATTTCCAGTCTTTGACCCCTTCCCACCATGCTTCTGGCAAACATGAGTCGACACACGGATTTCTGCAAGCAGCATCGGAATCCAGGGCTTTCTGTGTGTGTGTGTGTGTGGGGGTGCACATAGGCCTTGACCCCACACCCTGTGTTCTTACAAAGCAGTCTGTTGGCAGATGAGAAATAATATTTGTTGAGCATAGTGTAGGACAAATCATATTTGTACTTTACTTTAGGAACAAAAGTGCTTTCAAAAGTATATTTGATTTTGAAATCACTTTTCTGATTAAGAATCCCTTAAAAAGGACAGTTATATAAACTGCGGGTTGGAGAGACTCCTTAAAGCATGGGCAGGGTTTTCCATTTATTGGTGTACTAGGAGGTTTTAGGCATAGGTTTGAATCTTTGTTTTCCACGTTCTTTCTGATATGGCTTTTTCGCTTCGAAGATGTTGTAGACAGACTCAGTCTCCTAAGACTCTTTCCTGCAGTTGTCAAACAGTGAATCTCCAGAGACTGGGCTACTGTTGCAATCAGGCACTTCCAAAGCGGAAGGCTGCCTGCTGCCCCAGAACAGCGCTGGGGAAACCCCTCACCGGTGTCCCTGCAGGAGCCTTCTCCTGAGAGCCATGCTGGGGCTTTGGCCTCACATACTGATCTGGGGGAGACGCCAACATGGCAGAGGGTGATGGAGCAAGAGGAGCCAGGGAGAGCCCCAGGTTCCCAGCTTCACCAAGACAGGTGGGGGCCAGCAGAGGGGGCCACATGCAGGTCTGAAACAGGCCCAGACCCCACCTGGCCTGGCCCAGCCCTGACTCTGGTGGGCTCTGGGGACCCTTCCCAGGGTTGCATTTCTACCCAGTGGCTACACGGGAACAAGAAGTGTGTTGAGAGCGGGCAGAGGAGAGGCAGCCTGGGCAGGAAACCCTGGGGCGGCGGGGAGGGGGTGTGAGCCCTGCTCTGCTGGAGGCCCCGCCCGTGTGAGGACGGCCCCCTACACACTTGGCGGGGGGGACCATGCGCATGGATATGACAGGTGGTGTGATGGAGGGTCAGGCGTGCTCCGGTTGGGAGGTGCTGCAAGGAAGGCCAGGTGATTTTTAAGGAGAGTATGGATTGTGCTGCTGGGCGAGCCCTGAGTCTGCGTGCCCCTAACTAGTCCCAGCCGCTCCACACACAGCGTCCCTCTGTTTCGCCACCCCGACTGCCTCTCCGGAATGGCTGTCTCCAGAGGGCCCCTCCTGACCTCTCCTCTCCCTCCCGGCCCATCCCCTCCTCCCTGGGGCCCCCCAAGGCTCCAAGTCCTGCCTCCGCCACCAGGGAGCACGTGCTGAAGTGTGAACAAGGCCCTTTGCACCTTTCCCTCCCCGGGCGCCCCATCCTGTCCCCCCCACTCCCATCCGGGCCCAGCCCTCACAGGACTGGTGGTTGTTTACCACAGCAGCCAGCAGCCAGCACACTCCCCCTCCTAATCTCATCTGGGCGGGATTTTAATAAAGCCCTCCGCACAGCTGGCTCCATACATCACTCAGCCCCTGAAGGTGGCTGGGCCTTGATGGGTACATGACAACCCTCGGCAGAAATGGCATCTGGACAGCAGCCCCTCCCAAAGCCCCTGGGAGATGGGGAGCCTCAGGGGGAAGGGAGGAGATCGCAGGAGAGCCCTCTGCTTGGGGCCCTGGGCAACAAGCCCTAATGAACTGAGATTACAAGGTTTCGACTTTGACACACCAGTTTGAAAAATGGGGCATTTTCCCTCTGCTTTTTTTTCCTCCCATTATTCCAGCTCTGCCTGAGGGATGAGAAAGAGACTCCTGTGATTCTGAGAGAGGATCCAAAATTGTGTAAGAGGACCATGTGTGGAGGGGGTGGCTGCCGAGGGTGGGTGAGCTGTGGATTGATGGAGAAACTTGGAAAGCTGGGCATGCTTCCTCTCAACCTGCCGGTTTCTAGGGGCCATCTTCATGGGGGTCTTCCACGGCTTTATCGCCATGGTCTCACTTCCCTCTCTGTCCACCCTCCTCTTCCTCCTCTGGCCTCAGAGGAGACCTCCCTTCCCAGGAGGAGGGGAAAGTATTGCTGGTTGTTGACTGGGGCCTCGTTGTCTCACTTGGTCATTGGGGTCTGTTTCTAAGCACAGGGTTTGGGAGTCCTTGGGGTCCCCGTGCTAGGGCGATGAGCCCATATTCCTTGAGTCCTTGGCCTCTGTGGCTTCCCTGCCTGGTACCCAGTGCCAGCCTCTCTCAGCCCCACCTATGGCTTCATGTCCAAGGGAAGCACATGCACGCCTCCCATTCTGGACTGTTTCCATTGTGCTTCTTCAGAGCCAGGGGCCCAGGGGGTGATATCACGTGGTGGGTGTGGCCCAGGGACCTGAAGGGGTCCCCATGGCTCAGCCAGTGGTGTGGTATCCCGCTGGCGACTCCCCCGTTCCTGTTTGCAGGAGCTGAGGGGCCCCATCCCGTTAGACCCCACAGCCACTTTAGAGCACACACACCTGTGACAACAACTTCAGGGGGGCTTCCAAAGCCACGCTCAGCTTCAGTAATTCACGGGGAGGACTCACAGAACTCAGGAAAGTGGTTATACTCACAGGGGTGTCTTATTACAGCCCAGACACACCAATTGGAGTCAACCAATAGCAGAGGCATGGGGGCCAAGTCCAGGAAAGCAGGAAATAAGGGGAGTCAGCTTTGTGTTCCTGGCTAATTGCTGTGCCTGTGGAAAACCCCAAAACCCTCCTTCTGGAGTGTGGGCAGGCCCACATCACCCTTCCCAGAGAGGCAGGAGAGGGCCTGGACAGAGCCCAGGATTGAGAAGTCCAAGGCGGCTGCCACGACTGCCGGGGGACCTTGCCAAGGTTGTCCTGGGGCAGCCTACTCCCACTTTCCTTCCCACGGCCGCAAGCTGGGTGGGAGGTGTCCTGATCATAGCCCCTGACTTTGTGCCGTGCATATGTTCTGAAAAACCTGTAGATAAAAAATGGCAGTGTTTTTAAAATGCGCTCAGGACTGCTCCATTTCCACATGAAGGAACCTTTTGTGAAGTGAATCATCAGCCAATTTGTGTTTTTAAAACATCAGATTTGCCTGAAAGCAACACACCTGTTAATCTTACATCTCTAATGATTCCATTAGAAGGAAGCAAGGGGGATGCCAGGGGCGTCCACAACTCGCACGAAAATCCCCACACCCTCGAATTCCTGGGCGCTTCCCAAAGGGCTTTTCAGGTGTGTCGTCGGGTCTGAATCCTGACAGTCACTCTTCTAGGGGGCTTGCAGGTGGGAGGAAGGTGAGTCGCTTCCCCGCGCCCCCTCCGTTGTGATGAAGATGCCAAGGGTAAGAGATTCAGGGCCTTCTCCACGACCATGTTGTTTAAAAGAGGCAACGAAGCATTGTGTGCTGACAGGCCCCCAGTGCCTCTGGATTTCATACACACACACTTACACACCTGCATACACGCATATCCACAGGCACGTGTGCATGCACAGCGGTGTCCACTGTGAGGCGAACACCTGTTGCTTGCTGTGCATTTTCTGAAGTTCTGGTCTGAGGTCCAAAATCTGCGTGAAACCTGCAAAAACATAGGTCTCGGCCACGATGGAGCTCTGTGTGTCCCCAGCTTTCCAGACCTCCCTCTGATGGCTATCTGCTGGCAAGACAATGGGCGCAGGGTGGAGGGGGAGGTTGGTGGCTGTAACGCTGTGTGCTCCCAGGGGTGCAGCCAGCATCTGCTCTCACGGCGGCCAGTTCAAGTGCAGACAGAGCTGCATCTTGGCACAGGAAGAAGCTGCCCAAGGGGAAAACATAAATCTTAGGGAGCTGCTGAGGCGACAGAAGAGCCATTCACAGCAGCGTGTGCCTCCAGCACAGGATTGCATATATATGCACACATGTGTGGGTGCGGCAGAGCAGCCTGCAGAGGCAGGGAGGTGGTGTGAGGGCAAATGAAACCTCAAGTGATAACTCGGCCGCTCTGGGACGTTCCTGTGAGATTGAGGTGTGCAGCGCTCTTGGAATCCTGCTCCTCCCCTGGAGCTTGGGTGACCCAGCCCCCTGACAGTGGCCACCGTGTCACCCACACTGACTCGAGGGCTCGTGGAATCTAGTTGCCTAGCAGAATGTGAGTAGGATTGCTTAGTTAAAGAAGGATACATTCGTCCCTAAGCTGTGACCCGATCTGAGTTGGTTCAGAGAAGTTTCCATGGCCTTGGAACCTGCCTCTCTGGCCCAGCTAAAGGCCGACTTGTGTCTGAAAGAGCTGGGCCTTTCACACCAGTCCGTGCAGTCTCCTTGCTCACCCCGTGGGCAGGAACCCCTCTCCCAAGGTTTCTCAAGTGGTCTGAGTGGAGGGGACTGCCACCCAGACTTTGGGACACTGTGAAATTTGGCCGAGCCCCTCTCATCTTGGTCCTGCCCCGTCCCTGTGTCCGTCTGTCCTTCTGTGTCCCCCTCCAAGGTTCTCGCCTGGTCTTTCTTGCTAAGAAGCCGCTCGGAGCTGGGAGGCTGATGGGGACTGAGCCACACCTCTGGCCACCCTCAGTGTGCATGGGGGCCTGTGGGCATGTCCTTCTTGCTTTCAATCACAAAAAGTAGGCACTGGGCTGACACAAACAGTGTGTCACTGGATCGGACCAGGGGAGCAGCAAGGAGCAACTTCCCCGCCAGAGTGCCTGCTATGGCAAGATCAGCCGTGCACAGTTGATCGTTCTTTGCAAAGCTGCTTTAGGGTAGGACTATCTGATGGAGAAAGACCTTGGCTGACTTCGCTTGGGAAGCACGCGTGTGGGTGGGTGTGAGTAAGGAGGAGAGTCAGCAGCTGCAGGAAGTGTGGAGCATCCCAGAGTCTTCTCTTGAACTTCAGAAAGTGGTGGCAAAACAACTGGTAAAGAAAACGAAGTTCTCCATGTTAACTATTTTCAGAGGTCCAGGTCAGGGCACTAAGTTGCATTGCTGTGCGACTGTCCCCACCATCCATCTCCGGAACAGTCTTCATCAGCCCAGACTGACGCTCTGTCCCCGTTACATGCTCACCCCACCCTACTTTCTGTCTCTGTGGACTTGACTCTCCCAGGTGCCCAATATGAGCGGGACCATACAGGATTTGTCCTTTCGTGATGAAAGTGAAAGAGGAGAGTGAAAAGGTTGGCTTGAAGCTCAACATTCAGAAAACAAAGATCATGGCATCTGGTCCCATCACTTCATGGGAAATAGATGGAAAAACAGTGGAAACAGTGTCAGACTTTATTTTTTTGGGCTCCAAAATCACTGCAGATGCTGATTGCAGCCATGAAATTAAAAGACGCTTGCTCCTTGGAAGGAAAGTTATGACCAACCTTGATAGTATATTAAAAAGCAGAGACATTACTTTGCCAACCAAGGTCCGTCTAGTCAAGGCAATGGTTTTTCCCGTGGTCATGTATGGATATGAGAGTTGGACTGTGAAGAAAGCTGATCGCCAAAGAATCGATGCTTTTGAACTGTGGTGTTGGAGAAGACTCTTGAGAGTCCCTTATACTGCAAGGAGATCCAACCAGTCCATTCTAAAGGAGATCAATCCTGGATGTTCATTGGAGGGACTGATGCTAAAGCTGAAACTGCAATATTTTGGCCACCTCATGTGATGAGTTGACTCACTGGAAAAGACTCTGATGCTGGGAAAGGTTGGGGGTGGGAGGAGAAGGGGACGACGGAGAATGAGATGGCTGGATGGCATCACCGACTCTGTGGACATGAGTTTGAGTGTACTCCGGGAGTTGGTGATGGACAGGGAGGCCTGGCGTGCTGTGATTCATGGGGTCACGGAGAGTCGGACACAACTGAGCGACTGAACTGAACTGAACTGAACTGATGGGTTTACTTCAGGTAGCATGACGTCCTCACACTCCACCTGTGTAGTAGCAGGTGTCAGAATGTCCATCCTTTTTAAGACTGAATAATACTCCACCGTAGGGACCTTCTTATCCATTCACTGGTCAGGGGACACTTGGGTTGCTTCCACCTTTCGACCATTCTGAATAACGCAGCTATAAATATGAGTCTATATATATATCTATTCAGTTTCTACATTCACTTTTTTGGATTATGTACTCACAAGAACCATCCTGAATTGCATGGTAATTCGATGTTTTAATTTTTGAAGAACTGCCTGCTATTTTCCACAGTGGCTGCACCCTTGCACATGCCCATCAGCAGTGCACAAGAATTCCAGCTTCTCTGCATCCGCTCCTATTCTTGTTCTTTTCTGTATTTAAAAAAAATAAAGTCTATTATATATACATATAGTCACGACTGAGCGACTGAACTGAACTGAATATATATATGTATATATACATATATATATGTATATTTTGGCCACACTGTGTGGCTCATGGGATCTTAGTTCCCCAACCAGGGATTGAACCATTATAGTAAGAGTTCAGAGTCTTAACCAATAGACCACTAGGGAAGTCCCTCTCTTTGGTGTTTTGATGACAGCCACCCTAATGGTGTGAGGTGGCTCACTGGCTTTGAGTCTAGACTGTCCTGGCTGAGTACACTTCTCTGAGAAAGGCTGTGGGGATGCCTACTCTTCAATACCCAGGGACAGGCCACCCTACTGCTAGTCTTTCTGGAGGGGATTGTCACAGGGCTGAGGTGTCCTCTCTGAAGTCTCCAGGAAGGACTGCTGAGCCTGCCTCTGACCAGGGACGCTGGCCAAGGAGGCAGTGGGGGGCATAGAAAACTTCCCAGTGGTGGTGGTTTAATCAGACCCTCTCCCTCTGAGCTGTGTGGGTGACACCCACAGGTGAGTTCATGGCGCTTCCTTTCCTCTCCCAACACCTTAGCTCTGCACCTTGTGGCTCTCTCACCAGGAGACAGACGCCCACTTTCTGCAGAGGTGAGGGGAGTGAGCAAGGAGGGGCCATCTTCTCCTCTCCCTGACCTGGGAACCATGCTAGGGGGCCCGGGAAGAAGGTGAGTTCTTCCCAGCCTGCTGGCCAGGTGGGAGTACCAAGTGGGCCAGCTGCAGTCAGCACAAGTGAAAGCCACGTCCCTGATGTAGGAGGTCCTCTGGTCCACAGGTGGCCTCTCCAGACTTTCTCCTCCAGGGACTTTTCCGCTTCAGTTGCTTTAGATTCTAAAGGTCACAAAACAGCCAGTCCTGCTGTCAGATGAAGGAGTCAGCATCCAGGCAGAAAGGACCCAAGGCTTCTGAAATGTGAGCAGTGGCCCCTTCTCAGCCCCGGGTGGGTGCAGGGAGGACAGTCCCCCACTTCCCTGCTTCTCTTCTCCCTGGGTCAACCCCACGGCCCAGCCCCGCTCAGGTGATAGGCTGGGCCACCTGTCAGTACCAGCAGTTACTCATGCAGACCCACACCCAGAGCCCTGTGGCCATCTTAGGTTCTGAAACCAGTGGGCGTCCTTCCTGGATGGAATGGGCAGTGGAAACAGGGGTCCTTTGATGCTGTCTCTGCAGGTGAGATTGCAGACTGGCAGCTGTGATTGTGGGGGGTGCTAAGTCATCACTTCAGTCGTGTCTGACTCTTTGCGACCCTATGAACCATAGCCCGCCAGGCTCCTCTGTCCGTGGGATTCTCCAGGCAAGAATACCAGAGTGAGTTGCCGTTTCCTTCTCTAGGGGAGCTTCCCGACCCAGGAATCGAACCCACATCTCTTATGTCTCCTACGTTGGCAGACGGGGTCTATTCCACTAGCTGTGATTGTGGTGTGACTCTTATTCACTTGCCTCGATGGTGGTGGCTGCTGGGGCTTCTTGTGTGCTGCAGTGGCTTGGGAGCACTCTGACGACAGAGGGCAGGACTGTGCCGGCCTCTCCTGCTGCCCTGGCTCCATGCAAGCCTCACTGCCAGTAGCTTGTCCTAGTCATGCTGGTTTAGGAGCTGCCTGGGCAAGATGGACAGCTAGCACGTCTCATCATGGCACTCGTGAGCTGGGACCAGAGGCTGCTGTTTGCCAGCAGAAGGGGACTCGTGGTGTGTGTTCCTTCCCCCTGGACATACCTCATTTGTTGCGTCTGCTCTCTCTGGGTATCTTCTTCCCCCCACAGCAGCCACTGAGCCCAGCCAGGCTTCTCCTGGACCTGCCTTTGCATCCTCAGAATCCATGTCATGATTCTAGAGCAGACAGGTGGGACAGAAAGGGTTAACTGTGACATAAACTCATTTGTGTATTGAGATACATCCTAAAGGGGGGCTTCATTTGGGAAATTCTGTGCATTAATCCATCTTCTTATGGAAAGGAGGAAATTATTCATAATTAAAAAGTAATAATAATGTGGTGTGAAGGAACTCAGCTGTACGTTACCCGGCAAGAAGGAGGGGAGGGTGGGAAGGCTATTTTTAATGGTCTCCATAGCAACAGAGATTTTGTTTACAGTGATTTTTTTTTTTCCCCACTTGTACTTCAGCAAGGCAATTGCTGATTTGCTTTTTATTAGAAAGTGCTGCTGGCAAGTCCCCGGTGTGGACACAACTGGGGCCCTGAGAGGGCTTGGGAGGGGGGCTGAGCCTTTGCGGGGTTCGCTGGCCCCGGGTTGGAACCGCGTGGCCGAGGCAGCAGGACCTGCGGGATGCTCCCTTCCAGCTGCTCAAACAGCCCGTGTTCCCCTCTGTGCCCCGTCCTGTGCGGTCCCTGCTGAGGGGGTACCGCCTGGCCCACCCAACCCCAGTTACACAGCTTCACAGCACCCCTCTGGGTCCACCGCGCCGGCTCCCCAGAGACCCCAGCCACCTGCTCAGGGCAGTTGGGCAGGTCCCAGCGACTCCACCTCCAGCCCGTGAGAGGCTGGCAAGGGCCACTCGCGGAGGGCACAGGGCCCAGGGCTGCCGGCTGTGCTGCAGATGGCGTGGCAGCTGTGTGCCCCGTGGAAGCCAATGTGAGTGGCCGCTGGCCAGGCCCCCAGAAGGCGGGTACAGGCGGGGGGTGCGGGTGCCAGTGCTTCCTGGGCTGGGGGCCCAAGTGGGCTCGCTGCCGGCTTCCTAGCATCCTCCTGCTTCCCACCCACCACCAGGTGTGGACCCCAGAAAGGGGGAAGAAGCCAGTCTTCTCTCTGTGTGGTCATGGCTCTGCCAGCACCAAAAGCCTTCTCCCTTTACTCCAGGTGAAAACCTGCTTCGCACGTGTGGTTCAGCCAGGCAGAGAGGCTGGAGCTTGCTGTCCTTACTCCTGGGCGGGAGACAGGGCATGTGGTAGCTTCCTGCATGTTCGCATTTATGGACCCCAGTGATGGGGCATCACTTTGTGTGTGGTCCCTCCCCACACCCCACCAAGACTTTTGAGTGACGTGGGGACTCACAGTGCCTTTTGAGTTCTGGAGGGATAGTCAGAGCCATGGCTGGTCTTCCACGTGGAGACTCAGCACTCTTCCTCTTGGGGAATTTGGATTTAGGTCGAGGGAACCGAGAGAGTGCAGAGCTCAGTCCTAAGCTTGGGTAGAAAGGCATGTTGCAGGAAATCTGTCCTGGTCAGGACCACGCAGGCAGCCTTCCCTTACTAGGAGTGTCTGGTGGTCTGGGTTGGTTTTGGTTTCGGCCGTTTTCTTTTTGTATTCCATCTGTAGGTGACATTTCCGGGTAGCTCTGCCTCCCCTGTTTTGTTTTGTTTTTTTTTTTAATTGGCAGAACCTTTTGAGAAAATGCCCAAATTTCCCTTTTCCTGGAGTGGAAGAAAGATTGAGTGGGGGTGGCTTGATTATCTGGCTTCAGTGAGCGTGATGGGAAGAATCTGATTGGGGGACCAGGGGTTGGGGTACACAGGGGCTTGGGGGTTTCACCATGCTGTCGGCATGAACCACACCACACATGTGTGCACATCACACACACTCACACACATTCACACATACACACCACACACTCACACACACATGTAAACACATACGTTGGTACACAGTACATATATAAATACATACCAGGTACACTCTTGCGTCACACTCAGCAATACACACATCCCATGCACTCATGCACTTGCATACACACATATTCATGTACACACACCATTCACGTGTGTGTGCACACACACACTTCTCATTTGATTGGCCCCACTGTGAGCGTTCAGTCATTCGTCCATCCAGCAACAGCCCCTGAGGGCTTCCCAGGGCTCCATGAGGCCCTGTCATGGATGATTCATGGGTCTGGCACATAGCAGATGCTCAAGAGCTACTCATTGCCTGAGAAAATGAATGAATGATTGAGGGATTGGATAAATGAAGGAGTGGATGAAAGCTCAGTGTCAGGTGCCACTGGATCCTGGAAATATGCAGGAGTCCAACTCTGGTCCTGCCCTGGTCGATTTTCAGCCTCACCAGGTGAGTGGGATGTAGGGGCGACAGCCTTACAAAGAGGTGGCAGTGCTTCCAGGCAGGATGGAGGAAGAGGTGCCAGGTGAGGGTCAGTCATGCGTCAGGGGTGCCCTAACGAGGAAGACCTAACGCAGGCCTGGGAGGGAGGCCAGACACCCTGGAGCTGGGACCTTCAGGCTGAGCTGGCCTTAATTATACCTCCAAAATCCCTTCACAGAAACACCTTGATCTGTGTTTGGTTGAATAACTTGGAGCAGATTTGAGGATTCCAGAGGTCCAGAACCTTGGGGGCCCTTTGGGATGTTGCCAGGATCGATGCACAGAGGCACGAGTGAGGACGCAGTGTTCTCAGTGGAGCAAGCAGATACCACCAGCTCAGGGCCATCTAAGCTGGGGAGAAGGTGGACCCAGATCTTGGAGGACCTTGCTAGCCTGGCCCCAGAGGGCCCAGTGTTCAGAAGTTGCATTTTCCCAGCTTCCCAAATGCAGGTTGAGCTGGAACAGAAAGGCAGCAGACACAGGGACACCTGAGGCAGGCATGTGCCAACCCTCACCAGTGCACATGTCCCACGCCGACAGCATGAGATCAGTGTCCAGGGCCTGCCTGTCCAATCTGGGGGGGAGTGCTGAACCCCAGCTGCCAAGTCTTGGCCAACCTGCTCTGGGGTTTAAATACACCACCTCCCAGCTGCCTGTCCTTTGCTGTTCACTTCTTGCTTAGAATTTTCCATATGGGCAAGAGGCATCATGCCAGCTACCCCCTGGATATCACTTATGGATTTCAGAAGGTCAAGTAGGTAAAGAATTAGTTGGCAGGCACTTAATGTGCCACTAGAGTAAAAACAAACAAACAGAATATCAGGGTTGGGAGGACGTGTGATTCTCTGTTGTTTCAGTTCTCGGCACATAAGACCCTGTGCCCAAGGCTCCTTCTGCAAGACCCTCTAGGCGGTCTCCCACCCGCGGGAATTCTCGCTTCTCCTTTGTGATGCTGCAGAGTCCTCCCTCCTCCATGGCCCCCGACCCCCTGAGACGCTTCTGTCTTCCAAACCACTCTCACCTTCTGGTTTGAATCTAAGCCAGGCAGGGGGCCTGATCCATGTCTTGCACTGTGACGACTGTGCGTCTCCACCTTCGGCGAAATTACACCCTTCTTTGGAAGAAGGCAGGACAAGCTCACTGACCGTTTCAACCATCCGGACACACATCACACAAAAAGGGAAAACCCCGTGTTCCTTCCTGTCCACCCCTCAGGAGGACCCTCTCTAAACAGCAGGGTGGACACTCTGACCTTTGTTACATCGTTGAGTCACTTGTTCACTCAAGAGGTGCGGACTGTTGCTTTTCCTAAATACAGGCAAACACGCTCGGACATAGGTGAGTGTAGTGAAGCTTGTGACTCGTGTTTGCCCCCCTGCACAGCCTCCTGTGGGAGTTCATGCAGCTCCACCTGCTCGTGCATAGGCTTCTGGAAAACAGAGTCTGCATCTCATGTTGCTCCTAGTTCCACAATGCTGGAAATACTGCCCCACACATAGTAGGTCCTCAATAAACATTCGCAATTGTTTGGTTTTCTAAGTCTGCTTGAGCTGCTATCACAAAACACCACACACACGCAGCTTTATCAGCAGACGTTTATCTATCACAGCTCTGGAGGCCAACAGGTCCAGACCAAGGCACCCACTGATTTGGTTTCTGGAGAGATCCCCTTCCTGGCTTATAAACCTCTGCTTACTTTCTGTGTCCTGACATGGCAGAGTGCTCTGGTCTTTTTCTATAAAGACGGTGATCCCATCACAGGGATCTGACCCTCATGACCTCATCTAAATCTAATCACCTCCCAAGATCAGCACCTTCACAAACAAGGGTTAAGATTTCAACATATGAATTTGGGGGTGGGGGAACATGGATGTTCAAACATCCAGTCTGAACTGGTATTGACTCTTCCATTGAGGAGACAAGCCACCTACACAAGCAAGTGTGTAGTGGCCCCAGAAGACTGTGAATCAAGTCTTGTCACTTGGTGGAGACAGTTCTCTGATGCTCAGTCACAGCCTTCTGGAGATGCGAGGCTGGAAATGAGTTGTGATTATCACAGTACACTTGCAGGACGAAGGGAAATGAGGGCACCATCCTTAGTAGATCCTGGGATGTGTTTCCTTTCCATAGTTCCCTGTGACTGGAAGTAAAGAGGAGGTTTTCTGGTGGGAGAAACAGGGCAATTGAGAGGCCTGGTCCTCACTGGCCCAGGGAAGGAGGCCAGCTGTTCTCCCTGGACACATGAAGTAGGAGTATCACAGCGGGAGCAAGCAGAACCCTCCAGCCCTAAGAAGTGGAGAGTGACACGGGACAGAGTCAGGACCCCACAGAGGAGGAGCCGCGGCTCGAGAGCTTGGTGGGCTAATCCTGTTTCTAGAAGCATCAGCAGCCAGGGGAACAAGCAGGAGGGGAACTTGCTTTCTTCACCTGGTTTCTATCCACTAGAGAAACATAGGTGACAAGGAAGGAGGGAAAAAATAGTTTCTCAAGGAAAAGATAGTAACCAAGATTGTTCATGTTTTTGTGTTGGTGTTTAGTCACTAAGTCATGTCCGACTCTTTTGGGACCCCATGGACTGTCAGGCTCCTCTGTCCATGGGATTTCCCAGGCAAGAATACTGGAGTGGGTTGCCATTTCCTTCTTCAGGGAATTTTTACACCCCAGGGATTGAACGTGTGTTTCCTGTATTGGCAGGCATGTCATTTACTGTTGAGCTACCAGGAAAGCCCATGGATGTTCATAGCAGCTTTATTTGTAAGGGCTATTCACCCAGGGAATTTTATGCTACAGTGAAAAGGAGGAAGTGACTCTTAAGACACATAAAAACATCAGTTCAGTTCAGTTGCTCAGTTCAATGTCCTACTCTTTGCGACCCCATGGACTGCAGCACACAAGGCTTCCCTATCCATCACCAACTCCTGGAGCTTACTCAAACTCATGTCTGTCAAGTTGGTGATGCCATCCAACCATCTCATCCTCTGTCATCCCCTTCTCCTCCTGCCTACAATCTTTCCCAGCATCAGGGTCTTTTCCAATAAGTCAGTTCTTTGCATCAGGTGGCCAAAGTATAGGAGTTTCAGCTTCAGCATCAGTCCTTTCAATGAATATTCAGGACTGATCTCCTTTAGGATGGACTGGTTGGATCTCCTTGGAGTCCAAGGGACTGTCAAGAGTCTTCTCCAACACCACAGTTCAAAAGCATCAATTCTTCAGTGCTCAGCTTTCTTCATAGTCCAACTCTCAATCCATACATGACTACTGGGAAAACCATAGCTTTGACTAGACGGACCTTTGCTGGCAAAGTAATGTCTTCACTTTTTAATATGCTGCCTAAGTTGGTCATAGCTTTTCTTCCAAGGAGCAAGCGTCTTTTAATTTCATGGCTGCAGTCACCATCTTCAGTGATTTTGGAGCCTAAGAAAATAAAACCTATCACTATTTCCATTGTTTTACCATCTATTCACCATGAAGTGATGGGACCGGATGCCATGACCTTCATTTTCTGAATGTTGAGTTTTAAGTCAACTTTTTCACTCTCCTCTTTCACTTTCATCAGGAGGCTCTTTAGCTCTCCTTTTTCTAACATAATGGTGGTGTCATTTGCATATCTGAGGTTATTGATATTTCTCCCGGCAATCATGATTTCAGTTTGTGCTTCATCCAGCCCAGCATTTCTCATGATGTACTCTGCATATAAGTTAAATAAGCAGGGTGACAATATAAAGCCTTGACCTACTCATTTCCTGATTTGGAATCATTCTGTTGTTCCATGTCCAGTTCTAACTGTTGCTTCTTGACCTGCATACAGATTTCTCAGGAGGCAGGTAAGATGATCTGGTATTCCCATCTCTTGAAGAATTTTCCACAGTGTGTTGTGATCCACACAGTCAAAGGCTTTGGCATAGTCAATAAAGCAGAAATAGATGTTTTTCTGGAACTCTTGCTTTTTCAATGATCCAATGGATGTTGGCAATTTGATCTCTGGTTCCTCTGTCTTTTCTAAATCCAGTTTCAGTATCTGGAAGTTCACAGTTCATGTACTGTTGAAGCCTGGCTTGGAGAATTTAGAGCATTACTTTGATAGCATGTGAGATGAGTGCAATTGTGCGCTAGTTTGAACATTCTTTGGCATTGCCTTTCTTCGGGATTGGAATGAAAATTGATCTTTTCCAGTCCTGTGGCCAGTGCTGATTTTTCCAAATTTGCTGACATGTTGAGTGCAGCACTTTCACAGCATCATCTTTTAGGATTTGAAATAGCTCAACTGGAATTCCATCACCTCCACTAGCTTTGTTCGTAGTGATGCTTCCTAAGGCCCACTTGTCTTTGCATTCCAGGATGTCTGGCTCTCGGTGAGTGATCACACCATCGTGGTTATCTGAGTCATGAAGATCTTTTTTGTATAGCTCTTCTGTGTAGTCTTGCCACCTTTTCTTAATATCTTCTGCTTCTGTTAGGTCCATACCATTATTGTGCCCATCTTTGCATGAAAAGTTCCCTTGGTATCTCTAATTTTCTTGAAGAGATCTCTAGTCTTTCCCGTTCTATTGTTTTCCTCTATTTCTTTGCACTGATCCCTAAGGAAGGCTTTCTTATCTCTCCTTGCTATTCTTTGGAACTCTGCATTCAAATGGGTATATCTTTCCTTCTCTCCTTTGCCTTTTGCTTCTTTTCTTTTCTCAGCTATTTGTAAGGCCTCCTCAGACAACCATTTTCCCTTTTTGCATTTCTTTTTCTTTGGGATGGTCTTGATCACTGCCTCCTATACGTGTCATGAACCTCTGTCCATAGTTCTTCAGGGACTCTGTCTATCAGATCTAATCCCTTGAATGTATTAGTCACTTCCACTGTATAATCATAAGAGATTTTACTTAGGTCATACCTGAATGATCTAATGGTTTTCCCTACTTTCTTCAATTTAAGTCTGAATTTGGCAATTAGGAGTTCATGATCTGAGCCACAGTCAGCTCCCGGTCTTGTTTTTGCTGACATATAGAGCTTCTCCATCTTTGGCTGCAAAGAATATAATCAATCTGATTACGGTATTGATCATCTGGTGATGTCCATGTGTAGAGTCTTCTCTTGTGTTGTTGGAAGAGGGTATTTGCTATGACCAGTGCATTCTCTTGGCAAAACTCTGTTAGCCTTTGCCCTGCTTCATTCCATACTCCAAGGCCAAGTTTGCCTGTTACTCCAGGTGTTTCTTGACTTCCTACTTTTGCATTCCAGTCCTGTATAATGAAAAGTACATCTTTTTTGGGTGTTAGTTATAGAAGGTCTTGTAGATCTTCATAGAACTGTTCAACTTCAGCTTCTTCAGCTTTACTGGTAGGGGCATAGGCTTGGATTACCATGATATTGAATGGTTTGCCTTAGAAATGAACAGAGATCATTCTGTCATTTTTGAGATTGCATCCAAGTACTGAATTTCAGACTCTTTTGTTGACTATGAGGGCTACTCCATTTCATCTAAGGGATTCTTGCCCATGGTAGTAGATGTAATGGTCATCTTGCCTGGAGAATCCCAGGGACGGGGGAGCCTGGTGGGCTGCGTCTATGGGGTCGCACAGAGTCGAACACGATTGAAGTGACTTAGCAGCAGCAGCAGCAAGCTAAATTCACCCATTCCAGTCAATTTTAGTTTGCTGATTCTTAAAATGTCAATGTTCACTCTTGCCATCTCCTGTTTGACCACTTCCAATTTGCCTTGATTTGTGGACCTAACATTTCAGGTTCCTATGCAGTATTGCTCTTTACAGCATCAGACTTTACTTCCATCACCAGTCACATCCACAACTGGGTGTTGTGGCCCAACCTTTGGGTTCCAACCATTCTGGCCCAGCATGGCCTCGCCCATCAGTAAAAGACCCAGTTTCCCCCTCAGTCAGTCTCTCCCTTCAGGAAGCTTCCATCAGCCTCTTATCCTTCTCCATCAGAGGGCAGACAGAATGAAAACCACAATCACAGAAAACTAACCAACCTGATCACATGGACCACAGCCCTGTCTAACTCAATGAAACTATGAGCCATGCCATGTAGGGCCACCCAAGCCGGACGGGTCATGGTGGAGAGTTCTGACAAAACGTGGTCCACTGGAGAAGGAAATGGCAAACCACTTCAGTAATCTTGCCTTGAGAACCCCATGAACAGTAAGAAAAGGCAAAAAGAAAGGACACTGGAAGATGAACTCCCCAGGTCAGTAGGTGCCCAATATGCTACTGGAGATCAGTGGAGAAATAACTCCAGAAAGAATGAAGAGACAAGCCATAAAAACATGGATGAGCCTAAAAACATTTTGTAGAATGAAAGGAGTCAGACACAAAAAAGCATGGATTCCATTTATATGAAGTTTTAGAACAGTCTAATCAGTGGTGAGACAAAGTTAAAACAGTGCTCTCCCCTGGCGGAGTGGGGGGCAAGGGCCGGAGTGACTGGGAAGGAGGGAGGAGACTTCCGGCAGGAAGGGTCATGATCAGCATCTTGGCAGGTGAGGTCCCACAGGTGTGTGCATTTGGCAGATTCATCCTGTTTCCAAACCAAACTTGAGTCCATTGGTCTGCTGGCAGGAAGGCCAATCTACTGACTCCAGGTTACAGTGAAGGAAAGTGCAGCGTGTTTATTGCAGGGGCCAAGCAAGAAGTCCAGGCAGCTAGTGCTTAAAAGGCCCAAACTCCCTGAAGTTTCTCAGGGAAAGGTTTTTAAAGACAGGATGAAGGAGAGGGGTTGTGGGGTATGTGACCAGGTCGTGGACTTTCTCCTGATTGGTTGGTCATCAGAAGTCAACATCATCAACCTTTGGATTCCAATCATTCTGGGGTCTCCATTCTTATGGGCAGCATGCAGTTGACTTCTTCCACCTGGTGGGGTTTCAGTATCTGCAAAACAGCTCAAAGGACATGGTTCAGAATATTAGAGCCCTTAAGGAGAAACTGAAAGTCCTTGACTTTGTTTAATGGCTAAACTATTATTATTTTGCCTCACTTGACTGTTTTCCTTTGCTTCTGGATTTTCTCAGTCCTCTGATTAAATTTATTCTTTGGACCTTGGGGAAGGTCTAGGAAGCTAGAGTTTTTCTACAAACAAGAGGCAGGCAGAGGTCATGGAGGGGTACGTGTCCTGGGAAAGCCTCATAGGGTCCTGCTCGGTGTCAATCCAATGGGACACTCAAGATTTGTGTATTTCATTGTGTGTGGATTTTAATCTTAAAAGAAAAAAAAAAGAATTGCAAACAAATTAAACTATAGTTATAGTTTAATAACTATAGGGGGTAGGCAGTGTACAAATGTCTGCAACTATTTTCAAGGCATCAAAAATAATCAAATAGGTTGATGGATGGTCTGAGGGATGGGGAGATGGACAGATATGTGATAGAGCAAGTATAGAAGAATGCTGGTGGCAGACCCAAGGTAGTGGGTACACAAGCGTTCACTGCAAACTCCTTCAGCTTTTCTCTCTGTTTGAAAATGTTTACAATAAAATGTTGGGGAAAAATCAGTCCCAAAATTAGTGCACAAAGGGCCGTTTCTGGAGACACTGGGAGAACTTTGCTTCGCTGTGACCAGTAGGAGGTGGTGAGTGTCTGCAACGCACATGTGTTTCTGGAGTCCTGGTGCCATGCTGGGTGCCATGGGATGGATGAAGCTGGCAGAGCTGCAAGTTTCTGAGGTAAATGCTACTTGTATGTCTACGGGTCTAGACCAAGTGTCAGGTCCTGATGTGGGGGTTGAGACTGTCTACTTCTTCAAATTCCCTGTGATTCTTGTTTTTGGGGATTTCACAGACTAGGTGGGAGGTCAAAATACTCATGCAAGGAAGATTTAATTGCCACAGTTTTGGTGTTTGGTAGGAATGCTGCTGGGCTCTGGAGATGGAAAAGTGAAGGGGGCTGGACCAGCCAGCTGGAGGCTGGAGGGTGGAAAGGCGGGAACAGGATGTCCCTACAAAGGGGCGGCAGGAACAGAGTCAATGTGGGGTGTTGCAGGGGTGAGGGGACCAGGACTGTATAAAACAGAGGTGGAAACTGGGGGTTCCATAGGTTGGAGGCAGTCTCTGAAAGTCAGGACTGGGGGATTCTCAAAATAATCAGACCAGGGAGCCATGGATGGTTCCAGAGCAGGGATTGCCCTGGGGTGGGGTGTGAATCTGGACACAGAGTGAAGTTAGAGGAACCAGATGGGTCGTGGGAAGGGGAGACGGTGACCTCTGAGGAGGGGGCTCACGGAGGCCGATGTCCCGGATGGGGTGGAGTGAGAGGAGCCAGGGCTTAGGTCTGCACCCACATGGACTCTTTCCTGGCCCCTGGCAGGCTGGCCCCCAGCAGCATGCCTGGGCATAGAAGGCTTTGTGGCAAGCAGGGGAGGGGATGGGACCTTGCAATGGGATCGAAGTCGCTTAGTCCTCTGGGACTCAGGCTGATCATCCCTCCCACCCTGAGCAGGGCCCCCCGGGCCGGAGGGGCAGTGTCCCACCTCTGTGTCCCACCCGGCCAGCTGCCCAGGGTGGACCCCAGCCTCAGCTCAACCTTCCCTCTCTCCCCTCATCCCTTCCTAAGTCCCCTGTGGTCCTTCCTCTGTGGGGCACAGTGGGGGCTGTCACCCGGCAGCAGGATTGTTAGTAAGAGGAGAGGATTCTGGAAACAGTAACACCCTGAAATTGTGCACTAGAGGCAGTGCTGGAAGGAACGGGATTTGGGGCGACTTCTGCAGTGAGTGAGGCCAGAAGGCAGGAGAGGGGAGAGGAGGGTACCTACCCAGGCCCACCCAGAAGTCAAGAAAGAGAGATGCGAAAAGAGAGAAACCCACAAATATTGAACTCTTGCCAAGATGTCTCCCCCACAGCTAGGCAGGCCTCTCACTGTCTGAAGGCAGAAGTCGGGTGTGGGGCTGAGTGATCAGGAGACTCGGGGGTGAGTGACCAGGAGGTCAGTGGGCGAGCTGGATGCTCACAGAGGGAGCCTGGCAGAGGGTACTTGACGGGTGGGGAATCTAGAGCCCCTGGGAGGGGCCGCCCCCTCTGATCTGCATGAAGAAGGTCGGGGTACTTAGACCCTTGGCTGGCCTGTCCTGTGCAGTTGCCTCTGCTGGTGTCAGCTCACGGCAACCTGGAGCCATCCTGGAGTGGGTCAGGCACCGCGGGGGCTCCGTAATAGAGATGAGGAAGCTGAGGCTCCGAGAGGCAGAGATAAACTGGACCCAGCTCCGAGGAGAGAAGTGTCAGGTCCAGCCCACTGTCGGACCCCACTGCGTGCTCTGGAGTCAGATGCCAGGTGCCCCTGGGCCTGTCCTACCCGAGGCACTCCGCCGTCCTGGCTCCTCCGATCGTCCAGCCTCCTGCTTTACAGGCGAGGAAACTGCGAGTCAAAAGTGCGCCCCCTCGTGGCCAAAACACCCCCGCGGCCCAGTGTTCAGGCCCCTAGACCACCTCTTCCTGTGCAGCTCACCTGGGTCCTGTCCCCCACGGGGCTCCTCCTCCCTCCATGCCCCCCACGCCCACTCTGGCAGGAGCCCGCACAGCCGCTCCGGGAATCGTTCATACCCGTCAACGGCAAGCAAACAAACTCCCCGCTCCATTTATTTCACAAGTCTCCCGATTTAATTAGGTTTTCCAGTTTTCTGCCTGTCCTGGGCCAGTCACTCCTTGGAGCAGTGGAGAATTCATTTGCACCTGCTGTCAGAAAGCGGCTCTCCCCAGTTAGAAAAATAATTAAGCCATCATCACACATCAGGGGTAATGAGTCTCCGCTTCTCACTCAGTTCGCAGGTCGTTTATTTCCCTTGCACTGGCGAAGGAGGTGCAGACTAAATTTGAGCAGCTGCCAAATGGATCCCCTTCCCCTTGCTCCCCCCTTCTCTTTCCTCTCTCCCCAGATACCCCGCTTTCTCCTTGACTGGTGCCCCCGGCCCGGCAGCCTCTGAGGACACAGGGCTCTCCCAGGGCCTCTAGCCTGGGCTCCAGGTGGCAGGCCACGAAATCACCTGCTTCTGCTTTTTCTCAGGCACCTGACTCCCAGGTGGCCACTTTCCGGGTAACCCGGGAGGTGTCACCTGAATGAGACCTGTATGAGTTTCCTAGGGCTGCCTTAACTAATGTCCCCAAACTGGGTGGCTTAAAACTACAGAAATATACCATCTCAAGGTTCTGGAGGCCAGAAGTCTGAAATCAGGTGTCAGTGTGGCTTCAGAGGTGGATCCTTCCTGCCCCTTCCAGTTCCTGGGGTTGCCGGCTGTCCTGGGCTTTCTTAGGTTGGTGAACCCATCACCCCATCTCTGGCTGAGTCATCACGTGACCCTCTCCCTGGTGTCAGGTATCCCTTTCCTTTCTCTGCCTTGTCACTGGGTTTATGGACCACTCTAATCCAGGATGATCTCATTTGGAGATCCTTACCTTAATTTCGCCTGCAAAGGCTATTTCCAAATAAGAACCCATGTAGAGGTCCTGGGGGTTAGGATGTGGACACATGTTTTGGGGGGAGGGATGGAAGACACAGTTCAACCCACTGCAGGTCCAGCCTTTCAGGTGGTGTTTTCCCAGATTCTCCACACTGGACACTGCCAGGATCCCAGGAGATTCTGCTTGTGTGCACACCCTGCAGTCTGGCCCCTTTTCCCCAAGCAAGCTCCATCTCAGGACAGCCAGGCCAGCAATTTGGAGACCTGGGGCTGGTGTGTCAAGCTACTGCATCTGGGGCTGGCTTTCAGTCCCACAACTGTGTCTGAATGAGTACTGCCCATGACCCACTGGATCAGGTGCCATGGGGTTCACAGACCAGCAACCCCATCTGGAAGCTCACAGTCGTGCGGCAAGGTCAGCGGTGCTCGGACACTGGTACTGGGATTGGAAGGTGGGATAAAGATGGGCTGGGGAGCTGGGGATCATATGGGGTGTCCTCTGCCTTCAAAGGGATGGAAGGGAATAGAGACCCCTCCTCCCATTTTCACCCCTTCCCTCTGCCCTCAGGGCTTCCCTGGTGGCTCAGCTGATAAAGAATCCTCCTGCACTGCAGGAGACCTGGGTGCGATCCCTGGGTTGGAAAGATCCCCTGGAGAAGGGAAAGGCTACCCACTCCAGTATTCTAGCCTGGAGAATTCCATGGACTGTATAGACCATGGGGTTGCAAAGAATTGGACATGAATGAGCAACTTTCACTTCACCTACTCTGCCCTCAAACACAGGGTCTCGATGGGAACACGTACATAGCATGCCCTTCTGGGCGCCTAAGATTCGGGGAACCCTCCAGAGATGAGAGGCCACACATGTTGGTCTGAGCCTTGCTCCCTAAAGAAGCCAGCCTGGCAGGAGACTCCAGGACACCTGTGGAGGGAAGGAAGCAAAGAAGCTCCATGAGTGTGCCCTTTACTGGCATAGAGACCCAGAGTTACATCATTAACAAACTTGAAAAAAACTCTGTATTTTCTTGACCCTCTAAAGGTGGTGTTCTTGATTGACCGACTGATGGATTGCTTGTGTCTGCGGTTCCCAAAGGAGTCTTTCCTTTGGGACTTAACTAGTTCTCTTGCCTTTTCTTTCCTTGCGCCCTATTTTGGTTTAACTACCTGTTCTGGGAGGTAGTACCCATGTTCCGCCACCTGATGGCGCAGGCCAGCCACCAGCCAGAAAGACAGAGTTGCCAAGGTTTTATCTTCCTATTTGAACATTGGGTATGAATTCATCAGCCCACTGAATCGCTGTCATTCTGGAACCAGCCCCTGGGGTGAACCCAATCTGGCTGACTATTATGGAAGCAGCTTCTCAAGAGGCTTCACCGCCGCAGATGTAAAAATGAGTGCACCCAAGTTTCTCTGTTTGGGAAAGACAGGTTTTTAAGCTGTGTTTTCTTGTTTCTGTCTGGAGAAGGATTTCTTGATGTCAAGGAGACTATTCCCTCCCCACGTGACAGCATCTGGGGGCAGCTTTTGGGGGGTCTAGCTCAGATCAGAAGTGTGGGCACTAGGCTTTAATTTTGGCTTCCAAGGTGGATTGGCTCCGATGTAGAGACCCTCTAAGGTCAGGGTGGCCAGGAGCTTCCAGGGGTCCTGGGAGAGGCCCTGCCCTGGTCAACAGGTGTTTGTGGAGTGGCTGCTACAGGCAGGGGCTGCTTACCTGTGAAATGGCGCTGTGGGGGGTTACTTCTCTGTGTAAGAAATGGAAGCATGGGGCACCCCGCTTCCCACGACATCTGCCTAGCGCCTCTGGGCATTCTACAGACAGTGCCCTCCATATCTGCAGGTTCCATATCTGCAGATTCAACTAAATTCGGACCTAAAATATTTGGGAAAAATAGAGTCCCCCGAAAGCTCTAAAAGGCAAACCTTGAATTCGCTTCTACTGGCAATTATCCACACAGTATCATATTGTATCAGTATTATGAGTACTCTGGGGGTGATTTGAAGTATTTGGGAGGATGTGCATGCTTTATATGCAGATTTGTTGTTACTGTTTAGTCTCTGAGTTGTGTCCGACTTTCTTGCGACCCTATGGGATGTAGCCCAACGGGCTCCCCTGTCCATGGGATTCTCCAGGCAGGAATACTGGAATGGGTTGCCAGGCCCTCCTCCAGGGCATCTTCCCAACCCAGGGGCCACACCTGCGTCTCTTGCATTGGCAGGTGGATTCTTTACCACTGAGACTCCAGGGAAGCCCTGTATGCAGATACTGTGCCACTTTAGATTCAGGACTTGAGATCTCAGATTCAGGTTCGGAGGGGCTCCTGCAAGCAGGCCTCTGAGGGGTGCCTGTGCGTCTGTTGCCTTCTGAGCGCCCTTCAGCCCTTCTTCCGCCCTCACGCCACCCGCTTGTCTTTATTCACTCTGCGGGAAGCCCTGACGTCGGTGAGCCTGAGCCTCAAGGTCTCTTGGTTCGTCTCTGCATTGTCAGACTTTTCCCTCCCAACCGCCCAATCCCAGGGACTCAGTCCTGATCCCACCGGTGACAGAGTGTGGCCGGAGGCCCGGAACCCACAGCCACCCCCCCGTCACTTCCTCCGTCACGTCCGTGAGTCGAGCCGCGGGCAGATGGGTCTGGAGGTCTCGGAACGTTTTCTGAGCACTGTTGAACTCTCTCTGGGGTCCGGGAGCTGGAGTTGGACTGTTCTGCATAGAGAGAACGGAGAACTCCACTTAAGGGAAAGAAAAGATTCTTTTGTTCATCTGGGAGGGGCGCCGGCTTGTGTGCCCCTGAGAAGCGAAATGGGAACAGCGGTGAAGACACAAGAAAGTAGGGTGTCATCAGGGACGTTGCTTAGCACATCAGCAGCGTCATTCCCACAAACTTACAGGGAGATCCCTCCTTCCCCCTTTCTATCCACCGGGCACTTGCATGGCCACCACGTGGGATTTTTGCCACATTTAATGATCCCTGACGTTCAGGGCTCTCCCTGTGACTGCAGCAAAAAAAGAAAACCCAACAACACCCTCCATGTGAAGCCATCGCAATCATCACGTGGTCACCACCCCCACCACACACACACAAAAGCTAAATGTAGACCTTCATGCTCTGGTCATAAACGTGAGCAGTCGCAGAGGCTAAAGTGAGGACTTGCCAGCCAAGCAAGCACGGGAAGTACCCTGAACCTCTGCGCCTTTTCCCCTTGTGTAAAGTGGGGTGAGATTATCCTCCTGATTAGTGTCCCGGGGCCACCTTAACAAAGTCCCACAAGCTGGGGCACTTGAACAACACGAACAACTTCTCTCGCAGTCCGGAAGCCTGATTGAAGTCTGAAAGCGAGGTGTCGGGGGCCGCCACCCTCTGAGACTCCGGCAGCTGCTGGCAGTCCCGGCCTTTGGGAGCAGCTCTCCACTCTCTGCCTCTGTCTTCTCCCCACATCTCTGTCTCCACAGTGTCTTCCCCCTTCTTTTAAGGGCAATGGCCACATTGGCTTAGGACCCGCCCTAATGACCTCATCTTAACCAGATTCCTGTCTGCACAAATGGCATCACATTCAGAGGTCGGGGGGGTGGTGTTGAAACTCCAACATATCTTTCAAGGGGACAGAATTCAACCCATAACATCCACCTTACAAGCTGGGAGTTAATGACTTCACAGGTAGAAAATGGCTAGAGTCGTGTCTGGACCTCAGTAAACACCGTGTCAGCTGTAATAATTACTGTTGCTGTGTTAGCTTTTCTCTGGGCGGTTTAGGTTTCTCAGCCTTAGCATGACTGACATCCAGGGCCGGGTCATTCTTAGTGAGGGGCTGTCCTGGCCTCTGTTTACTAAGCGCCAGCGCCCCCAGCCTCCATCCAGTCCAGGCTCAACGTTCCTAAAATGGGAGTTGGCTTTCCTCCAGGGGTCCGGGTGGCCAGCCTCTGTGCCGAGAAGGTGGGGCCGGCTTTGGGAGGAAGGAGCTGATCTTGTCCCAGGTGGAGACTCGGTGGTTTCTCTGGAGGTGCTTGTGGTCCTTGGCAGGGCCTGGGTTCTGAGCTTGCCCCCCAGAGCCTGGGAGTCTGTCTGTCTGTCCTCATCTTGCTGGTGCTGGACCCTGATGCTGGAGCAGGAAGTCTGTGGCTGGCAAAGCCTCTGTCACCTCTTTAAGGACCATTCCCCCAGGTCTGGTGGTGCTGGGACACGGCACTGCTGAGCCCCAGTCACGCACTGGCAGGGTCACTGGTGAGGGTCTGGATGATCCTTGCAGTTCATGGAGCAGCCAGAAGTGGGGGGAGGGTTCTTGAGCTTCCCTGTCTCACTGTAGAGGGGCAGCAGAGACCTGGGCCCAGCTCCTGCGATCCCATCCCAGCTCGACCACTGAGTGCTGTTGACCTTGGGCAAAGCATGCCACCCTGTGCCTCAGTGTCCCCTTCTGTGAAATGGGAGAACAGTGATTCTACCCCTTGGAGTTGGGGGAGTCAACCCACAGACAGCACTTGGACCAGTGCGCCCACGACTGGTGGTGACTTAAGTGTCAGCTGCCAGTGTCCATTGTGACTCTGGGCTGGGCTCTTGCTCGGGTGTCTAGGCTGACCCAGGACAGTGGACCCCAGGGTGAAGGTTGCCTGTAACAGGAGCTGCTATGAATCGCTCACAGATGTGTCCAAGCAGGATGCCAAATGCACAGCAATTTCCCAGAAAGTGGAAGTCCTAAGGGGACAGGTTGGCTTGTGTTGTTTCTCCTGGGCCTGAAATGACCCATCCCTTGAAGTCGGGAGTCAAGTGGTTTGCCCAAAACAGAGGCCGCTGCAGCTCACCCTTCAGCTAGACCCTGCCAGGGATCTCCGGGCCAGCCTCTCTGGGCCAGCCCTCGGCAGTGGCTGGTGACAGCCTAGGAGGGTTGCAAATAAACCTGTTGTGGCTCAGCTGGTAAAGAATCTGCCTGCAATGTAGGAGACCTGGGTTCGATCCCTGGGTTGGGAAGATCCCCTGGAGAAGGGAAAGGCTACCCACTCCAGTATTCTGGCCTGGAGAATTCCACGGACTGTATAGCCCATGGGGTCGCAAAAAGTCAGACACGACTGAGCAACTTTCACTTTCAACTCAGATTCAATGTGTGGAGGTGACGTGAGGCTCAAGTGAGACACGGCTTTGCGAGCCCAGTGAATGGCGGCCGCGGTGCCGCTGGGACAGTTTGTCCCTCCTCAAGGGTGTGCTGGGTGCTGCCCTTGGCCTCCGTGCTCTCAGGACCTCTGGAGTCCTCCCCGTTTGCCCCCGACCCTCCACGCTCACAGCCTCATGCTCCATCTCTCTCCTCCATCAGCCCTCCCTCAGCGGGCAGCGCCCATGGCAGAGACTCCTCGGGATCGGGGGTTTGGGCGATATGGCTGCCGCCCCAGGGAGCCCGCATCTAGTTGAGGAGGCGGGCGTCACTGGAGCCACGACATGTAGTGATGTGAGAAAGACCTGTGTGACCCGGGCCTCTCAGGCAAGGCCATGTGCAGTGGACACAGTTCCCTCGGCTCCTCCTTGGAGGGCCTGTGATGCTTGCCGGCTGGCAGCCCCAGAGTGGATCCCGGCTACTCCCTTCTCAGCCCACCACCAAGGTGAGACCCCACAGGGCTTCACAGCGGGCTCCATTCTAGGTGACCACACGCACCTCACCTGTACTTGGCGGACCCAGAATTCGGTGGACCTGTGAGCCCTTCATCCTGATGGTGGAGACGGGCTCTGCCCGGCTTCGGCCTCAGGGTCCCCTCTGCATTGCAGGGGTGTCCGAGTGACCCCTGGCAGAGGCCATGTTGTGAGCTCCTCTCCACCCCGGGCTGGTGGCGTCCTCTGTCCACATCCTGTCTTTCCATCCTGAGCCCTTCATCCTTCATGTGCCCCGGGGGAGTCAGCTGTAGTGGGTGAAAGCGTCTAGCTCGCTCTGGCCCTGGCGGGAGCAGGTGGCCCCAGGCTCCAGGCAGTGCTGACTAGCGCCACTAGGTGGCGCCAGGGACCACGGCAAAGGGAGAGCGCGTCCTGGGGCGCTCACTGCTGTCTTCGCTCTGCGTTTCCTTCCCCGCAGACGGTAAACACGACCCTTCCCCTTCAAATGCATGAGTTAGGTGGCGGGGGGCGTTGCTGGAAGAGGGGCCCCCAGGCTTTTGCCTCTGCTGTCGGCAGGGGCTCTCATAAGTGGGTACCAGGTCTGAGTTGTGCAACCCCAAGTCTGTAACAGTTTTTTGGCTTTTTCAGAAAAAAACACTGTGAAGCTCTGTTTTGTTTCATCTCTGGCTCATGTCACAGTTTATGATGTACTTTAAATTGCAAATTTCACTGGTACTATGGCTTGGTAGTCTAAGTTTGGGGAAAGTAAAGGTGTGTGTTCATTAATTTCTATTTATTCATATTTAATAAGCCTATGTTAAGGTAAATGAGAGGAAACAATTTCTTCTCAGAAGCTCTGGTGGAATAATGGTGTGTCAGTCGATGTAAGCTGGGTTATGCTCAGCAACAGATGATGCAAATCAAAGTGAGCAGCTGTTTCTGACCCATACTGCGTTGCGGGTCAGCTGGACGTTGGTGGCTCCATATCCCAGGACCCAGGCTTACCCTGTGACCGCCTGCTGGTTGCCAGAAAAGAGAGCATGGTGGTCCCAAATGCAGACTCAGACGGAGAGGCTGTGGGTGTGTAGACTTCGCCCCCACGAGGCTCAGGATTGGACAGCTGGTAAGTGGCTGACCTCATGGGGACGAAGTCTGTGCACACACTGCCTCTATGTCCGGGTTTGCATTTGCCAGTGGGAGGAGAAGCCTCTGTCACCTTGGTTTATCTGCCATGTACACCCCTCTTTGTTCTCACAAGGGTTGACTTATGGTTGCAGTGACTTCTGAAAAGAAGGCTAAACGTTAGAGAAGGAATTAAAAAGAAAGATGATGAAACCAATGGACAGATAAACCCAGAAGCCAACAGAGTTGTGGGGCTTCAAGAACATCTCTGTGTTTCTCTCCTCCAAATGTCAGGAAATAGTTTTCCCGTGTTGGGTATTTATTGCAGATCCGGCAACAACCTAAGTGCTTTTCACGTGTGATCCCAGTTCACACGCAGAACAGCTCCACACGGATGCACAGTTCTTAGCTCTATTTCCCAAACAAAGATGCCAAGGCCATGGGAGAGTAAGGCCACGCAGGCATGGAGTGCGTGAAGGAATGAAATTCCAGGCAGTGCTGGAATCCTGGTGCTGGCCGGCAAGCTACAGCGGCAGGAAGCCCTGGTGGGGAGCTGTGCTATGCAAGTTTCTTCCACCAGGTGGCAGCACGTGTCCTCTCGCAAACCTCTTGCCACCTGCCTAGAGCACTTGAGATCCAGAAAGGGGGTGACCCAGGAGTCTTCTGTCCAGTCCCATTTTTCACAAAGGAACTTAGATCCAGAAATGAGGTGTGCCACCCAACACATGTGTACACTGGTTGTCATGCCTCCACAATCCAACACACACACACACACACGCCTCATTGTCTGGGCCCATTTCTGAAGTCATCCCACCCCTGTGTGGTTTGCATTGAGCCCAGTTTGAAGAGGTGGCAATGCTCTAGTCAGAGAAGCCATTCGCTTGGCGTTTTGAGTAACGACATGGAAGTTGTTATTAGAGCAGCCATTATTAAGAGGTTCAGAGGGGTCAGGGAGCCTCTGCCAGTCCTCCTTCAGGTTTTGCTTGCTGTCTGGTGTCAGGAGAGAACTGCTAGGAGCTGATATGGGTGGGTGCTGACCTTGGTGGCCAGCCCGAGGAATTGGGGTTTCCTCCCAGAGCAGTGGGGGAGCCACTGAAAGTAGAGGAGGAGGGTAATGCGATGCCAGTGAGTTTTAGAGACACGAATCAGGGCATGTCTGAGAAGAGAGAGCCAGGCATTGGGACCCTGCCTGGAGGTGGTTACAGACCCTGACGCGAGGTGTGGAGGCTCCAGTGGGCTTGGCATCTCCTACGGGAGAGGGTTTGGGAAGAAAACGAAGGAGACTTTTGAGGAAGACCGGACAGGGCTTGGGAGCCGTGGAGATAGGAAGGACTAGGGAAAGGAGGAAGCAGAGCCAGCCTGGGGTTCCAGAAGGTTCACGCCGACCCAATTGGTCCTGGGATAAGAGGTGGCTCACACGCGGTTCATTGTGAGGTGTCTTGACTCAAGCAAGCAAAACTCCCACTGTATCCAGGCTAATTTAGACCAGCGGTGCGCAAAGAGTGCTCATCCAGCCTGCCTGGACTCCACAGTGCATCTGCCTGGAGTTGGCATCGTGGGAGTCCTCAGATTCTCAGGCTGAGCCACAGAGGAGATTCAACCCGTCTCCTGGCCTTGACGCAGCATTCACAGTAAGTGCAATGGCCTGGGCGATGTTTCATGGCAAAACCAAGTTAGTGCAGCACTTAAGTAAATCCACCTGGGATGCCGATGTTGACGTGTCCATGGAGAACAGGACAGGGGAGCCGACGGACTTGGCATTGGAAGGACTCCGGGCCACCTTCCAGGTCGAGAGTCGGCCCAGAGCCCTGCAGGCTGGACGAGCCTTAGAACATTCTAGACTCCTTCTTCCTGACTCTGGGTCTCACCTCCAGCAGCCAGGCCCTTGGTGGGATCTTTGGGGAGACAGGGAGCTTGTTGCTGTGTTGTTTGTGGCAGCTGACAGGTGGAGGGCTGGATCTACCTGTTCCAAGACCTCCTCTCAAGCTGAAAGCTACTCTGCTTTGGAAACACGGCTGCTGCTGCTGCTAAGTCACTTCAGTTGTGTCCGACTCTGTGTGACCCCATAGACGGCAGCCCATCAGGCTCCCCTGTCCCTGGGATTCTCCAGGCAAGAACACTGGAGTGGGTTGCCATTTCCTTCTCCAATGTGTGAAAGTGAAAAGGGAAAGTGAAGTCGCTCAGTCATGTGTGACTCTTAGCGACCCCATGGACTGCAGCCTACCAGGCTCCTCCATCCATGGGATTTTCTAGGCATGAGTACTGGAGTGGCTTGCCATTGCCTTCTCCATTGGAAACACGGAGAACTTGTGTTTCCAGCCCTGCAGTGTTTGAAGGTGGCCTCCTCCCTCCTGTGTCTCCTGTCTTTCAGAGTGGTTTGCTTTTGTGCTATGGAGTCAATGAGCCCACACTGAGTTTGAACAGAGGTTCCCGAAGTGTGGTCCTCAGACCAGCAGCATCACCACCACCAGGAACTTACTAGAAATGCAAACTGTCGGCCCCTCCCGGGCTTACAGAATGGGACCCTCTGAGAGTGAGCCTGTAGCTTAACAGCCCTCTTGAGATAGCGATGATGGTACCAACACAGAGGCAGGGGTGTGAGAGTAAGGTGTTAGCCACAGGCTCTTCCAAAGGGAAAAAAGAACAGCCTGAATTATAATGTCTGCTGATGCCCACCATGGCTGATTGGTTTCAGGCGACCCATCCACCACCAACTGGCTCAAACAGTTCCTAAAAAGCTCCAGCACATTCAACAGGGGAGATTAAAAGTAACCCCAAAGTAAGGTCATGTACACACTGCTGTATTCAAAATGGATAACCAACAAGGATCTGTTGTATAGCACATGGAACTCTACTCAATGTTAGGTACCAGCCTGGATGGGAGGGGAGTTGCGGGGAGAATGGATACATGTGTATGTAAGACAGATGCCCTTCACTGTTCCTCTGAAACTACCACAACGGTGTTAATCCTCTATATCCCAATACAAAGTCAAAGTTTGAAGTTTGTAAAAGACAATCCCAAAGACCACTGGGAGGAGAATTTGGCCCCCATGCAGTCCAGGGAGGGGTTTTGGGGGAGCTCTGTCCTGGAGGAGACAAAGCCAGTGCTTGTTTGAGACCTCATCCCGGGGGTCCTCAAACCTCTGTTTCCAGCCCACATTTTCTCCATCTGTCAGGTACCCACTGACCCTCATTGGACACTCCTCCCCAGCGCCGACTTGACTGACCTGACCACCTTTCTATTGTTCGTGTTCCCATGGAGGAGCAGCGGAGGGGCAGGAAGGGGACCTCAACCTCCCCCGTTAATTCCTCCTCCAGGGCCCGCCCCACCTTCGCCTCTGCCTCTGCCCCACTGTTTCTTTCTCTCCGGCAGAGGTGGCAGGACAGTGCCCTCTGCCCTCGCCCAGTCCTGCCCTCACCCAACAGAGGAAGGTGGTTGGGTGAGAATCCAGAAAACTCCTGCCCCCATCACCTGGGCCATCTTATCCCCTCTTGGAGTGAACTTTAGGGGGAAACCTGATCTGATGGGTGGCATGTAAGTTGAGACCTTTTGACCACAAAGGCGGAAAGCCAACCTGCTAGCGGAGGAGGGCTGGGTCCCTAGGGGCCCAAGATGTCAGGAGCAGGAATTGAGGGGGGCGGCGTGTGGCGAGTCCCAGGGCGGCCACTCAGGCTCTGGTTCCGCCTGCCTTTTCTGTCGACGCCTGGGAACTCCGGCCCTGCTTTTTCCTGGTGGAGGCACAGCCTGCCCTCCTCTTATTTCCACCAGCAGCCCTGATTTCCCACAAATGAGACAGAGAGAAAGAACAGGAGGAGACAGTCCCCTGGACTGTGCTCTCCTCCGAGTCCTCGCCCCCTTCTCCCCTCCTCCTGGAAAAGTGGGAAGGAGACCAGAGGAGGCAGGTGGCTGAGTGTGGAGCTGCCTCCAAGCTGAGCGTCTGGCTTGTAGTTCAGCTGGGCTGGGAGGGCTCACTACTAGGCCCTGTGGAGGGTCACGGCCAGCGTTTCCCAGATGGGGGTAGGTCTGCCCCCTGCATCCCCTGGATGCTTATCAGCAGGCAAGCGTGGACACTCACCCACCCAGGGCCGCCCTGGAGTTGGGGGACAAGCTCAGAAGATGCAGACCCTCCTGAGGATGGTCCTGCCATGCCTCCTCTTGCCCGGTGGGTGTAGGACACCCCTCACACAGGTGTGCCACACGCCCAAGGGCTGGGCCTCCCTCAGAAATGCTTATTGCTCAGGGAGGTGAGTCTCCTGCCCTGGAGGAATTAGAGAGGGAAGAGTTGGGAAACACGTTCCCTGCCTTGCGGAGAAGGGGATCAAGGCTGGGGTTGGTCTTGGTGGGGGTGGGGGTAGGAGGGATTACAGACCAGCTGCCTGTGAGGCTCAGAGTCCCGGGAGGCCCCCGGGGGCAGGAGGGGGCCTGGCAAGAGCTCCCGCTGGGGACGTGGCTGGCCACAGCCAGCAGGGGCTGTGCGGCTGCATCTGGAGCTCTTGTCACCCACTGGCTTTCTGATCGTCTTTGAAGAATGCCTGGCCTGGGTGACGAAGGAAGGAGCCTGCAGCTGGGGCATCTGGACACAGCTAGAAACACTTTCAATGTGTTTTTGAAAACAGAGGAAAAGAGTCCGTGAGTCGGGAGAGTGTCCTTATCGAAGCTCCGGTTCTGGCCTCCTCTTCTGCCAAGGTTGTACCTGAGCACGTTGAGGCTGCCGTTCGAGGGTCCTCATGCTGTTCCGGCCCAAACACAGATCCCTTTACACCCAGTCTGGGACAGAGTCTTGTCATGGAGACCCACGGTTGGCTAATGAGGCCTCCAGGCCTTTCGGGGAGCTCCCCCAGGCGTATGTAAACCCCCCTGAGAACAGGTGATGCAGAGCCCCCGTGAAGCCCAGCAGCTGACCAAGGCTCTGGGTGTCTGTCTGATTCAGAACCCCAAGTTCCAGTCCTTTCCTGGCGGGGCACCTGGCAAGTCCCCAGGAGCCCCAGGCTGTCCTGGCTCCGATTCCACAAGGAGCACTCTTTACAAGTCGGGGCAGGAACCCGCCATCCGGGTGGGATTCCTCCAGGGAAGTGTGTTCCTTCAGCGATGAAATTTCATCAGCAGCAATTAATTCTCTGTCATGAGAGCCCATGAATTTGTGCCAGAAGGGAGAGGAAAAGCAACTGAATCTTTGATCAAACAAGTCTGTGTGCTGAAGGCAGGGTGCAGTTAACTACATCTCACCGGTGTATGGCTGCCGGCTGGGGCAGGGGGCAGGAGTGCTCTCGCTCCTTCCAGGCCACTTGGGGAGGGTGGCTGCCACATGGCCAGAGATGCTAGGCCTTCCAGGCCACCGCTGTCCTGGGGAGGACTCTGAGGACTGGGCTTTAGAGAAGGGAGGGGCGAGGGACAGCCTGTAGGCCCTGGGCGGCTCTGGGACTTGGTGCCTCCACCCGTTCCTGGCCTCTCCTGTGCAGGGGCCTCACGATGAATGGTAACGATCAGATATTGGGGTCCAGGGCTCCAGTGAAGAATGGTATTGATTCTATACTCTCAGTGTGAGTGTGTGTGTGTGTGAGAGAGAGAGAGGGTGAGACCGACTCATTTAGTAATGTGCCCGCACAGCCCCCTAAATACGGTCCCAACAGCTCAAGTCAATCATTAAGATAATTGAAACTTGCCATCCTGGCCTGTGCCCCTTCAAACCTCAGTTCCAGCTCAGAGAGACTCTGAAAACACCCCTCCTGCACTCCCCTGCTCCCTCCTGCCTGGAGTCCACCCTCAAATGCTCACAGAACCGGTGGCAGGGTCCAGGCACCCCAGTCCCCTTGGCATCAGGTCTCAGGGAGCCCCGGAGGAGATGCCTGTGTCAGGGGTTGCCCGAGACTGCATTGGAGGACTGGCTTTGGAAGCTATTTGCAAGGGCGCTGACTCCAAAGCCTCATGTGTGGGTGTGGTTTGGGCCCATTTGGAAAGGTCTTTGGTGAGGAGAAATGGATGCTGATGGCTGCATGGGTTTGGTTGCCCGGCAAGTTCATCTGGAGTCACGCAAACCCAAGCAAGTTGGCGAGCCTCTGGGAAAGGACACTTCTTTTTGCCACTGTCATAGCAAGATGCAGGCTGTTCTATAACATGACTAGTGGAACACAGGCGGGAAGGGCTGAACCCCACCCCCACCCCCGCCGTCCTATGTGGTCTAAATCCCCTCTGTGGCCCAAGGACGCTGGAAAGTCTGGAGGGAGGAGGCTGTCATCTGGACACCTGCCGTCTGTTGGCACCAAGTATCTGCGGGCCCCCTGCACAAACTTTGCTCCTATCGCTTCAGTATTGGCAGCACAACAGCCTCACAGAAACCCAGTCTGGTGGTAGGATGGGTCACAGTTACCCAGGGAATGTATTTAAACCCCTGCAAGGGCTCGTGTTTTGTTGGGCCCCCATGAGATCTTTCTGGATCCTTGGAGATGCCTCAGGGAAGATGCATGGGATGTTGCCATTTGACAGCTCACCTGTGAAAGTGACTACAGGGTGTGCTGGAGAGAAGTGATCTGGGCACAGAGGCTTGTCACTGAATATGTTTAGTGGTGAAGGTGAAGTCGGGCGGGGCTCAGTTCAGTTGCTCAATCATGTCCAGCTCTTTGCGACCCCATGGACTGCAGCACACCAGGCTTCCCTGTCCATCACCAGTTCTCGGAGCCTACTCAAACTCATGTCCATCGAGTCAGTGATGCCATCCAACCATCTCATTCTCTGTCGTCCCCTTCTCCTCCTGCCTTCATTCTTTCCCAGCATCAGGGTCTTTTCCAATGAGTCAGTTCTTCGCATCAGGTGGCCAGAGTATTGGAGTTTCAGCTTCAGCATCAGTCCTTCCAATATTCAGGACTGATTTCCTTTAGAATGGACTGGTTGGATCTCTTTGCAGTCCAAAGGACTCTCAAGTCTCTTCCAACACCACAATTCAAAAGCATCAATTCTTCAGCGCTCAACTTTCTTTATAGTTGGGTTCATCTCAAGTGTTAATGGAAGTAGACGGACAGTGTGATGGGTGCAATGGGCCATACTGGGGGGTCCTGGTTCCATCTAAAGCTTGCTGGACAACTGTGATCCATCGCTGGGGTAATGTGTCTATAATTCCCAACTCAAGGAGTTCCAGCCCCCGTCCCTTGGGTGTCAGCCCTGCCTGGTTTTCTCTTATTTCTCACTCACAGCATCGTCTTGCTGCCCCCACTGCTTAGAGTGGCCGGCCCCAGGATCGCAGGCTACAAGGCACTGAAAGACTTGGATGTAGTCCCAGAGGCTCCAGGCAGCCCTGGTGGTGTGGGGGGTGGGTGGGGGCGAGCAGCTGCGTCCCAGGTGGGGAGGGGGCAGCTCCGGGCCGTGGTCAGCACGTCCAGGTGACGGATCCTCATTGTGAATGCACAGCTTGTCAGCACCATCTCGGGAGCCTTGGATAAAGTGTGCCCGTGAAGAAGATAATTGAAAATCAAAAAAGACTTTGTTAATTTGATTAGGCAGAGCCGTCGTTGAATTGTTCTTCATCAAAAGAGATTTAATTTTGACATGCAATTAAATTCTTCTGCTCTAAGATCTGCCCCAAGTGCGGGAGATGGGCTTGGCAGCTGGTGGAGGGGCGCTGGGGGAAGAGGGTGTTGCTAAGGATTGTTAGGTGGTGGGGGAGTGAGCCAGGGGTTGGTTACTGATGCTGAGGATTTGGGAGAAAGACAAAAATGATGCAATGGGGTCCTGGGAGGAAGGGCAGAGCTACGGTGGTGGAGGGAGCCGAGATGGCAGAGGGGCTCAGCCTGAGGGTGAAGGGTGAATTTGAGAAGAGGAGCAGAGTGACAGGGCAGGGCACACGGGGGACAGTGGGGGAGCTTTCCCAAGAGGAAGAAGGGGGAGGCCACACTCAAGTCTCAAGGAACCAATCTGTAATTCTCAGGCGGGTAGGAAGCCTGGTTATGAGTGGGAACCAGGAGGCTTCTTGGTGGCTTGAAATCAGCAAATATCCTGGAGTTGACCCTGGATCTGAAGTCTATCTTAGAGGGAAGCAAGAGTTCCATCAGGGATTAGAGGGTCTGAGCCATGTGACCCCAGCCCCCGAGGGCACCCCCAGAGTTCCATGGGGGCCTGGAGGGTCTAAGCCGTGTGGTCCCCAGCCTCCAAGGATGCCCCTAGGGTTCCATGGGGGATTGGAGGGTCTGAGCCGTGTGGCCCCAGCCCCCTGAGGGCACCCCAAGATCAGCGATGGAACCAATGTCCAGCTCCTGATCCCCCATCCCAGACAGGGACCCCCTGCTCGCACACCCCATGTTTTTATTCATCTATCTAAAAGCAAGGGTGTGATTCTCCTCAATTAAAGTGATAGCGGTGTTTGCTTTAAGAAAGTCACTGATACTTCTTGAGGAAAATCTGGAAAACTGAGAAAAGTATAAATAAAGATGCAGCAACATGAGGCTTCCTTAAGTGACTGGTAAAGATTTAGGACAATAAGCACAAAGTCCAATTAGAGCTCAGGCCTGTCTGACTTCATTTCAATCCCCCCCCAACCCCGCCGTCCATACTCCCATGTTTGTCCCAAGGCCAGGAGAGGATTCGGTGGTCCTGGCTGTGGCGCAGCAGCGGTCAGCCAGCTCAACCCTCTTCACCCCCAGGGGCTGAAGGCCACAAGCGCTGGGGCAGCTGTCACACAGCAGGGTGGTGGCCGGGAGCTGCAAAGGACAAGGGAAGAAGTCAGCTTGGGGTAGAGGTGAGTGAGATTACCCCCACCACCATCCCTGGACTGTGATGCTCTTGGAGTCATACCCAGGGCCGGGAAAGCTCAAGTCCAGAGCGCTTCCTGAGGCTTGGGCAACCTGGACCAGGCCGTCGCCCTGGGGGCAGGGAGCAGAGGCCAGCATCCTGCGAGGGTGAGTGGTCGCTGAGCTGCTGCGGGAGAGGATCCAGGCTCCTCCTCCCACCCAGCGTTACCTCCAGCAAGAATCAATATGTTGTAATTAGCAAATGTTATCTATTAGGCCCAGCTCTGAAAAACTTGCAGTAATTGTGTAAAAAAGCTGTATTAACACAGCAACACGGCCTGGAGAGGGAGGGGCTGGTGGGGCGTGGTGGTTCCAGGAGGGAGGCTGTGTTCCCAGTCCCCGGCCTCCCACTAGCACCCCCGACCCGCACCAGGCCCCTCCCACTAGCCCCTTCCCCTGCCCCAGCCCCAGCACCAGGCCCTTGGGGATGCTTGGCCCAGGCTATCAGTCCCCAAAGCGTGAAAAGTGCTCGTCCAAGGCAAGAACCAGGCCAGCGCAGCGGCCAAAGGCTGGGTCCCAGTGATTCTGGTGCCTTGTCAAATGAGGTGTTTTCTAAATGCTGTCTGCCATATTATTTTAATATCTCTTCCACAGGTTCTTAGGAGAAAGATTATAGTCTGAGGCCGGCCCATATCCCATCCATGAATTACCAAAGTGAAATCTCCTCCTTGGATCTGATGCCTGCTTCTCTTGCTGTGGCAATGGTCCCGGAAGGGAGCCGGCCACGCCATCACCCACTATACACGCAGCCCCCCTCGGGCCTCACTCTCATCTCCCAGGACCTGTGGGAGGGAGTTCAGTCTTTGCTGAACTGGGTGGTGACAGAAGCTGAGCTGCTAGGGGGAACGTGATGCTCTCCAGGGCTCTGACTGGAGGTGGGACCCCAGGCATACCTCCTGCCAGCTGTGAGCTCACGAGAGCCACGTTAGGACTCGTGGACACTGGATGCCCCTGCCTGCTCGGGCTCCTTCCATCATAAAATTATTCGGCATTGTATTTTATGACTGCGTTGGTATAAGATGAATATATTAATATACGTTGAAACATTGTCCTCAATCTAAAAGCATTTATTTCTTCTGGTTGTAAAAGAAATTAAAGCATTTCTGTGGGCCTGGCACTATGCCTCCTGGGTCTGTCTGATGGAGAAGTACCCTGCTGTCTCCCCCAGGGGTGCTGGAGATTAGCACTGCCCAGCAGCCTCATATCTCCAAGCTGTTGCCCAGTGGCTGCTGTCCATCCAGGCAGTGGCCATGGGTTCAGTGGGGAGCTCTGGAGAGTGAGTTTGCACGGCTCAGGGTGAGGAGGTTGGTGTTCAGTGCCTTCCTTGTGCTATGCACCCTCCGGAGGCCTTGGGCTTCTCCTGTGGTGCTGCCCAGGGGACTGAGAGCAGATGGACAGATGGAGGAACCACGTGACACCAAGAGCCTTCCCACCTCAATGCAGACACACAGGCACTGGCTGTTCCCCTCCCCCACCATTACTGCCCAGTTTGGAGCTTCCTGGAGCAGTTAAAAGACCTAAATCTAAGGGGATGGACCTGACTTCCAAGTCCAGCTCTGTTTCTTAAGTCACAATTTGGCTTCCCTGAGTCTCAGCTTTCTTACCCATAAAATGGGCGTGATAGAGCCTTGGTGAGAATGTCACGTGGCTCAGAGAGGCCATGGCTGAGCACTCTGTGTTCAGTGCAGGGACTCAGGGCATGGTGGTCCGCTGCTCAGTTGTTTCTGGCTCTTTGCGGCCCCATGGGTTGTAGCCCGCCAGGCTCCTCTGTCCGTGGGATTCTCCAGGCAAGAACACTGGAGGGTTGCCATTCCCTTCTCTGGGGGATCTTCCCTACCCAGGGAATCAAACCCGTGCCTCTTGGGTCTCCTACATCTCCTGCCTTGGCAGGCGGATTCTTTACCACTGTGCCACCTGGGTAGTCATGATTATCCCAGCTTGAGTCTTAACATCTTTGAGAAGAAAACTGACTTCCCGGGTTGGGATTTTCTGGCATTCTTTCTGATGGGCCGCACTGTCAATGACAGGGTGTTTCATTGAAGCTTAAGAGAATGAGATGTTACATAGCATGACGGACTCAATGGACACGGATTTGAGCAAACTCCGGGAGATAGTGGAGGACAGGGAAGCCTGGCAAGCTGCAGTCCTTGGGGTCACAAAGAGTCGGACATGACCTAACAACTGAACAACACTCTAGAAAAAGGCCGTGATTTGGTGTGCACATGTGTGTGTGTGTGTGCGCGTGTGAGCACACGTGTCCGTGTTTCTCTGTATATTTGTGTGTCTCTCTGTGTGTGTGTGTGTCCCCACGCACCTGTTTTTGTGTGTGTCCCTGTACACACACAGGCAGAGGCAGCCAGGTGGTGAAGGTCTGGAGCATCGCCCCAGAAATAGCCTAATTAGGGAAATGAGCATTTAGAAGGAGGGGAATATTTTGTGCTTGATCAGGGATATTTCCTCCCCCTGCAATTTCTGTAAAACTATTAGGAAGACAACACAGGAGGCCCCAAACTTGACCAACGACCTGGTGGAAAGTACTGTGAGTTTCACCACCACTGAAGCTGGGGCTGGTGGTGAGGGGGGCTGGAGGGGGTGCCTGGGCTCAGGGTTTGGGAGGGGCGGGCGAGAGAGAGGTAGGGCTTGAAGTGCCGGGGTGCTGTGTTCTCGAGAGAGCTCCCTGACCCTCCCGGGACAGGGGAAAGGACTTGCAGGCAGATGTGCAAAGGATCAGACAACTTGATTGTCTTTGCGCTCGGGCTGACCAGTGGCAGAGGGACGGGTGAGAAATGGGGCAGAGGACACAGGTCCGTGCTTGTCCTCACCTGCCAGCCTCTCCGCTGTGCGGCAGCTCCCTGTCCTGCCCCGGGGCCTGGCTCTCTGTTCCTCGGTGGGGTGAGGTGGTTAAGCAAACTCACAGAAGGCTGGGCCAGGCAGGCCACTGGTAATTTAATTGAACCAATTTGTTCACAGCGGATTATTACTTCTCTTACAATGTTTTGAAAAAGGATTCAGCTGAACGCTTGGCTTTATGTGTGCACTGGGGGCAGGGGGGGTGTTCCTGCCTCTCGAGGCCCAGCGTCTTTCCCTCTCAGAAGCTCTGATCACCCCAGGCTGAGCCAAGAGACAGTCCTGCTGGTCTTGGCAGGCCCCCCGCCACCCCCACCCCTCCACCTCCTTGCCTGCTTCATCCAGAGCATGGACTGGCTTGCTGGTGCCGCCGTGGCTGGGAAGGCAGCGTCAGGAATGGAAACTTGATCTTTCTCTCCTCCCAAAATAAAACGTGGGGACAGGGCACCCTTTCCAACCAGGACTATGCGGGATGGAGACCGATCCAGGGAAGGTGTGCTCCTGGCCCCAGGGGCTGTGAGAGCAAAGAAGCCGAAGGTGTGTCTACCCGTTGAGAAAGGTCACCCTGTGTCGGGGAGAGGGAGGCCTGTGGTGCATTTGGACCCCATGTCCAGGAATAATCAGTGTAGTAATTGCTGTTAACAGCTGCTCTTACAGGTACTGAGTACTCGCTCTCTTCTGGATACAGTTTTAAGGGTTTACACAGAATATTGCGCTAAATCCTCATCCTCACTGTGAGGGAGGCATAACCATTACCTCCTGTTATAGCTGAGAACGTGAAGGCCCAGAGAGGCTAAGTAACTTGCCCGAAGTCACACAGCTGGCATGGGGCAGGGGCAGGGTTCCAACCCAGGCGTCTGGCTGCAGAGTCTGAGCTTGTAACCCCTGTGCTGCCCCAGAAGCCAAGTTTTTGTCACAGGACCAGGTGTTTCACCGGGAGCAGTTTAAAGGATTCTTTTGAGCAAGAGTGAGGCCCTGGGAGCAGCAGCTCTGCGCCACTCCCCCCAGGGTCCCCCTCACTCTCTCTGATCGCTACCTCCTCTCCAGACCGGGCCCCCAGCCCCCTGGGGCTCCCCCTGGACCGTCGAACCAGCTTTGTGACATTGAGAGACACCCTGTGTTCCCAGAGTAATGTGACATCCCTGGGGGCTGGGGACACAGCCCTCCAAGCCCCAGTCTTTTGGTCAAGAGCCCCTGGCCACCCACCCTGTGATCACTTTACCCACTTGCCCAGCCATAGGGAGGGAGACAACTATGTGTGTGTGTGTGAGAGAGAGAGAGACATACGAGTGTGTGTTTTCTGTCTCCCCAGCTGGGCAGCAGCTTCTCCGGGACAGGGGCAGAATCCCTCCCATCCCCTCCTCACCCCCCCAGCCAAATTGCAGTGTGAGTCAGTCAACGTGTGGGAAACGATTTCCCTCCATCCTCTCTTGGGGAAACCTTGTCTTGACCAAATGACTGGGGGTTGCTGTGTCCCCATCCCTGGGATGTCACGTTCCTCTGGGAACACAGGGCACCTCCCAATGGCACAGAACTGGTTTGACAGCTCAGGGGGAGTGCCAGGGCACTAGGGGCCTGGCTGAAATAGGAGGCGGCAGTCAGAGAAATGAGAGGGGGACACTGGTCAGCAGAGCTGCGGGGGCCTGACATGGGAACCAGGGGAGGGGAGCCCGGTGGAGCAGGGGCAGGCAGAAGGGAGGAAGAAGCTGGAGCTGGAGCTCTTCGGAGAAGGAAACCCTGGGCTGAGGGGGCGGGTGCCCCTCCAGGAAGGAGGCGGAAGAACTCTGGGATGTTGTATGTAAATAGAGTTCCTTTAAATCAAATCATATTCTCAGTGCACTGGGGGAAGCTCAGTCAGTAAAGAAACCTCGCCAGAAGTCCTTTCCAAAAAAACATTGCTTGTGCTTGATGCAAACCATCATTCTTTACTTAATTCATGTGTTTCAAATGGAGTGTTCTTAAAGCAGGGCACATCTAAACAGTTCAAAGAAAACCCCCAAATCTTACAAACATAAAAAAAACAATGGCTGTGTGTGTGCCAGTGTGTGCAAACCCTCTCTTGCATCTACCTGGGTGCTGCCAGCGAGGGCATTTTCTCACTGCTCAGTGCAATTTAAATTAAATGTTTAAAAGCCCTTCCTTCCAGTTTTTATTTGCTGGCCTAAGTCTTCCGCAGCAACTAATTAGCTTAATGAGTTTTCTTAACTCTTGGCTGTTAGAAAATCGTGTTTCTGCATGGAAACCAGTCCTTTCCAAAGGAGAAGGTCTTGGCACTTTGTGCCCAGACGCAGCGCCCCCATCCCTCTCTCCCTGCACACCAGCTCCTCCCCACCCACACCCTCCACCCCAGGCCCTAGCTCAGGGGGAGGTGGTCCCCCCCACCCTGTTCAGGAGGTCTGGCCCTCTCCCTTTATTGCCCTCACCTGCCCCAAGCCCCTCGCACCGTCTCCAGGGTGTTGTCTCTCCCTAGGACCTGCCTAGTGTTGGGGAGACAGCCCTACTGTGAGCTTAAAACGCATCACAGAACAACAGCCAAGAGAAGCTGGTTCCTGTGGAGTAAGGAGGGGTCCGGCGGGCCCCCTCCTCCCACACACGCCCTTCCAGGCGTCCTGTGAGCCTCATTCCTAGGGAATACTAGCCCCGCTGCAGAGCCTCCTATTGAGGCTGTGAATGGCCTAAACACGGTCAGGCCAGCTCTGCGCTGTCAAGGCCTCCAATGCAGTATTTGCTCAGCCCCGAAGGTTTGTGCAAACAGCGCCCTTTTGCTTCCTCCAACCCATTTCATGGAAACTGAGAAGAAACTCAGAGCTCAGACTGCAGAGATGCAAGGTTGCCGCTGGCTTTGCTCTCTGTCCCTCAGAGCTTTGGGCAAACTATTTCCTTCCACAGATATTCCTAAGAACCCTCAGCAGGCAGGGCGGGCAGGCAGGTGGGGTCCATGGCCAGTCCCCTCCTCTTTTGGGGTATTTTCTCCACATGGAAGTGGGGGCCAGCTAGGTTTTTAGGGTGCTGCTTATGAGAGTGTGGGGACCTTAGCAGGGAGAACCTGGAGAGCTGTGAGTCAATGTCGTGATCACCTGGGAATACAGCTGGATGGGCCAGCACGTCGGAAAATAACATGTGGAAATGGGGTTCGGGTCCTGCAGTGGTCCTCCGCCCCTGGAAACCAGGAGCCTTTGAGCTTTGGAGACCAAGCCTCTGAGCTGCCTGACAAGAGTCCACACTCAGCTTCCCCTTGGAAATAAAATCTGGGCAAGCCTGGCCCACCTGCTCCGGGGGCTGGGATCCCTCTGTGGCAGGGCGGCTCTGGGCCCCGCCGCCCCTCGGTCTTCTTCAGCCCTCGAGCTCCACCCCTGTAGCCGACACCCACCACCTTCTCTGCCCTGAGTCTCTGCATCACTGATTACCTCTCGTGTCCAACACTCTGACCGGAGGAAGATGTAGGAACAGACTCACGCTGAGTAGGTCAGCTTTCTGTTCAGGCTGTGAGGACAAGACATCACCCACGGGGAGCTTGTCGACAGCAGACACTGCTCAGGGTCTGAGACCAGGGAGCTGGCACAGCTGGGGGAGGGCTTCTCTCCTGGGACACCGTGCTCATGTGGCGGAGGGGCGGGGGTCTCCTGGGGGCTTTTTTATGAGGGTGCTGAGCCCATTCCATGATTTGATCACCGGCACACCAGCGCCATAAGCAGCATGTCAGGCACCAGCTAGGGGTTCTGCCGTCCCAGGGGAACGAGGGGGCACCACGTGGCAGTGACTGCCCAAACTTTGATGTTGTGGGGAGGCTGTCTAGAAGATTCCCTTGGACATACAAACGCCATCTTTGATGCGTCTTCCCTCTCGGACCCTCCAGGCTCTGCTCCTGATGAGACACGTTGAGGGGTTGAGCATCTCACGTGACCTAGGAGGAGGGGGCACCAGGAAAGGGGCTCGGCCTCTGCTGCCCGCCCAACCCTTGCTGCCTCGGCAGGCCCTGGATGTGTCTCCCCTGGATCAAGAGCCTTCTCTTGTGGTGGGACCCCAGACTTCATCCCAGTGAAGAGAACGTCCGTCAGTCCTGGAGGGCCCACTTGTTGATGTCCAAGACCACGTCCTCTGACACTGTGGAGCCTCCCATTGTGCGGGCTTCCTGTGGGCGGGGATGCGGGGGGGAGGAGGGGAACAAGGCCAGGAGGTAAAGACTTAGACACTCCTTCACATGTTTTATGTCCTTCGGGGTCAGACATTGTCACCCAGAGCCGCAGAGGAAGAACCCTGGGCTAGAAGACAGGAGAGCATAGGAGGCTTTGGCCAAAGGCTCTCTCAGGAAGCGGACAGGGTCCAGGTGCATCAGCAGTGGTGATACATCTGGCCGCCACCACTTACTGCCCGGGACAAAAGGAACGCCGGCCAAGGCGGTGGTGGACGTGCTGCGAGTGAAATAGTTTTGAACTCTCGCTGCCGTGACATCAGCTGTGCCCCCAAAGCACACATCTGGATTTTGGGCATGGAGGGCTTGCAGGGCAAGTGAGACTGTCGGTCAAGTGTCAGCGCTGGCGTGTGGCAGACGCCCAGGGAGTGGACCTTCCCCACCGGGGAAGGGGGCTGCGGAGCAGTCCAGGCTACGCCAAAGTTTGCTGGCCGCCTGGGCCTCATCCCAGATGCTGCGGAGTTGCTGACACCCGGGCTGAGAGGCAGATGCTCCTTCTACCTTTGTGCTCACTCTGCTTCCTGTGAGCCTGATCCTTTCAGAAAACAGGTGGGCATGGGTGCGGAGAGAAGGAAAGTCACCCTGAAAGAGAACCCGTGAGAACCCCGCAAGGAGAGACAGTCCACGCGTGCTGGAGAACTGTATCAGTGAGAACTTCTGTCCCCACACCTCCCTTCTCGTGAGTAGGAAACGAACGCAGATCCCATCGTGACTCATCTTTCCACATGCTGAGAACCCCCCGTGAGGATTTCAGGAGTCCGTGCTCCTTCCCTGCTGTTCGTCTTGGGCTGGAGTTAGTTCCCCTCCCTGGATGCACACAGAGGCATCCAGAGTGTCCCAGCCGCGGAGGCAGAGAGCGCCCATCTCAGCGACCTCCTCAGTGCCCTCTCCCAGCGCGATGGTTAAAGGGTTTGTCAGACTCAGGCGTCCTCAGGGTAGCTCTGGTTCAGGCCCTGCAGAGGCCCTGTCTGCCTCGGTGTCCACCCTCCCTTCCTGCCCACCTCTGCTGCTCCCCGCAGGGGTCCGGCGCCTCCATCCTCTCCTCCTCCGGGTCCTGGGCAGGGCTGCTGGAGGGACAGTTTCCAGTTGCTCCCTCGAGTACGTCTCACCCCACCTGAGCTCCCAGCCAGAGAGGGGCTGCCTTCTGTTTACCGGCTCCTCCTTGCTCTCCCTCCTGGCTCCCGCCACCCAGGGCTCACATGTGGTCGTCAGTGATGCTGGGCGGCGAACACATGGATCTGGCCAACATAATTAGCATTTTGAACAAGAATCAGGCAGTGGGTGAAGATCCGGGCACCAGAGGAGGGAGAGGGGGAGGATGAGGAGGTGAGGGAAGAGGAGGCACCCACTCGGGAGGCCCAGTGTGGAGGGCTGGCCACACTGGGGCTTGGGGGCAGAAGCCTCCCAGCTCCGGGTACATCTTCTTGTGCTGGTGTGTCCCTGCATTTCTCCTCCTCTAATTGAGCAGGTGCTGGGCCGGTGGTGAAGCAGGCCAGCATCGACTGTGTGCAGTAGAGGCATCAATAAAGCGCTGCGTGTTGGGAGGCCGGCTCACACACTGGCAGACGGTGGGAGCTGGAGAGTGGCACTCTATTCACGATGTTTTGATTTCTCAGGCTCTGGGGACACCGACTTTGATCGATCGCGCTGTGGCACGGGCACAACATATCATAAAATAATAGCTCACTTCCTGAGCAGGCGTCAGCCGCTGGAGCCCACCCACTCCTTTAAAATTAAATACTTTAAAGAAAAACATAAAACTTGGGGAAGATAGATTCCCCAACCCGTGGTGCCAATGGCCGGTCATGCTGTGGGTTTCACAGGGGTGAAGTGTCGGCTTTGCCGATGATGGCACCCGAGAGGTGGCTGGCCCGCCTGCTAGGAAGGCCAGCACAGGGCCTGGTTTCTGCCTGGACTGCAGGCTGGTCCTGCGGCTGCCTCTGTCAGCCATCCAGTTCATTCTAGTAGCGTCTGGGATGCTTCACTCTTGCTCTGTTTCTCTGCAGACTCACACATTGCTCTCCAAGGTGCTGCTTTCAGCACAGGGGTCCCTAGTTGCAGGTGGATCCTCTGCAGTGCGAACCAGCCGGCGGCTCTGGCAAGCCCCTCTTGTGTGTCACTGCGGGTGGGAGGGTCTCTGAGTCCTGTCCTTCTTGCCTGATGGGTCCTGATCAGAGCTTTACCATGCCACAACTTCTGTTGGTGCTGACGGCTTCTTTGGTACGAGAGGGTGGTACCCAGGAGAGGACCTGTCTCCATGGTTACGGGCCACCTGGAAGTGAGGCAGCTGCCCCTCCATCCCCATGGCCTCTGCTGGGTTCTGATCATGCCCTCCTTACCCAGAGGGTTTCCTGAGCTCTAAATCAGATAGCAGCTCTAAGGATAGAATATGGGGCAAAACTGTTTAATCTACATTGTCAGTGTAAGGAAGATATATCCCTTCAGTTTTATTTTTTTCAGAAGGTGTTATCAAATGTGCTGGTGATTCATGTATAAGAAATATATTCTGTTACAACATTTTTCACCTGCCGGGCGCTGGCTGCGGCAGGCCCTCATTGTCTCACTGCTTGCTGGAATCCATTTATCTGGCGTCCGTGTGGGAGCACGGGGGTCGCTGCAGGAGCACCATTGGAATTAAGTATGAATTAAATGTACCATTAAAATAAAGTGTTATCACAAGCATTTAATGAGTTTTATTCTTTAACGGGTTCGTTTTGCGACTTTTGATGCCCACGCAGCTTCCTGTTTTATTTTTTCTCGGTGGATTTTCAGTTAAGAGTTTGTTGTCTTCCTTAACGTCAGAGAGGGTGTTGTATTTTCCCTATGGTTACAGTTGGTCCTTTCGGTACTGTTGGAGCGAGTATTTTCTTTGGCAGAGAATGAAACTGGAAAAAAACCAAACTGATTCTTTACAAGGAGTTAAAAAGAACACGGAGCTAAGATTTTTATCCCCCCATAAACACTGTGTGTCCAGAGCAGAAATTTACGCATTCGGGGTAGATGGGCTTCATCTGGGCTCAGCAAAGATCAAGAAACCAGCCTCTCCACTCCCCAGGTCTGCTGAATACAGCCAGGACTGACAGGGTCTTGTGTTCTCTTTTTTTCTGTTTATAATCCTGCTTCCGTTCCTTGGCCTCCAGACCCTCCAGGTCCTCACTCCAGCCCTGCGCAGTCCAGCCATCCTGGCCTGGTACAGGGAGTGTCTGCCCGCCAGTCCTGGGCAGCCGTTCTGAGGTTTGGGCCAACAGCTGCCCAGACAGCATCTGGAGAGCTGGGATTTATTCCTCCCATCAGCCAGTAGGTAATGGGTGCTGATTTTGTGCCAGGCCTGCCCCAGGCATGGCATGGAGCAGAGAAGACCATCCCTGCTCTCCTAGAGCCCACCTCTAGACATGGGGCCATCTAAACGAATGAAAGACCCCAGAGGCCACATGCTGCCCCAAGGATCTGAGAGGGTCGGGGGGCTGGGGTCACTTCCTAGGGGATGGGCTTTCTGAGGCTGTGGTGTCTAAGCTGGGGCCTGGAGGAGGAGCAGCTGTGTGAAGCCTGCAGGAAGTGCACGCTAGGGCAGGGGCAATGGCCGGGGCCGAGGCTCTGAGTTGGTGTACAGAGCGGCCAAAACAGAGTGGGTGCCGGGGAGGTCTGTGGGGCGTTCCGGGCTATGGGAGCCCCTGGGCTGGGACCTGATGACCTTTTGAAAGTGGACTCAAGTGGCTGGGTGGGCACTGGCTGCAGAGAGTGGGTGGCCAGGCCCAGGGGCTCTGAGGTCACCCTGAGAACATCAAGATGCCCAGGGTTTTGGCTTGGGCCACTGGGTGAGTGGGGGTGCTGTTTATGGGGACCCCTGAGGGAGCCTGGGCAGGAACAGGGGAGATGGAGCCCTAGTCTGAACACATTGGGTTCGAGACTCCTGTGGGGCTTCCAACAGAGCCCAGAAAGGTAGCAGACAGAAGAGCCTGGAATATAGGTGTTGGGGCAGTTGGTAAGGTCAAGCTTCCAGAGGCATCAGTCCTGGAGAGCCTGGCTGAGGTCACCTCACCCGTCCCCTTGCCGAGGACAGACCGTGTCCTCCTGTGCATCACAGGAATCCTTGCACACCCTCGAGTATCCCGGGAGTCTCTGACTTTCATGAGTCCCTCAGTTCTCAGCACATCGAACCGAATGCCCCTCACTCTCAGAAGGACAAGAAGTCTCCTTGGAGGCAGGAGCTGCTGAAACCTGACTTCTCGTCTCTGCCTTTCACCCCACAGTCTGGATGAACTTCGCCCCTCTGCGCTTTTAATCACTCTCAGTTCTTAGTCTACTGTGAGTGCAGACGAGACTCTGCCCTGTAGATATATGTGGTGCACGGCCCTCTCCAGCAGGGCCCCTGTGCTCTGTGGGGTCTGAGGGTAGAAGCATTTCCACGCCCACAGGCAGGCCTTGAGGGTTCTCTGATGCTTGTGCATTAACTCCTCTGAGCTAACGGGACGTGAAGGGGGCATTCAGGCCTCTATTCCATACACTGCGGGCTTCCCAGGTGACACTAGTGGTAAATAATCCACCTGCCAGTTCAGGAGACATAAGGGATGCAGATTTGATCCCTGGGTTGGGAAGATCCCTTGGAGAAGGGAATAGCACCCCACTCCAGAATTCTTGCCTGGAAAATTCCGTGGACAGAGGAGCCTGGCTGGCTACAGTCCATGGGGCCGCAAAGAGACAGACACAGTGGAGCACACACACGTACGCTGGGGCTACCAACACCAGCTCAGTGGCCTTGGGCAGGTGACAGAGCTTCTCAGAGTCTCCTTGTCTTCATGTCAGGGGATGTGATGCCAGCAGCTGGCTCAGTCCCAGGAGCATCGCCCAGCAGGCTGATGCTGTTACTCCAGCCATATCAGGTATTTCAAGCCTGGAAAAGTGGCCTCTGGGCACCTCTACACACAGAACATCCAAGGCTCCCGTCCCCCTTCGAACATCCAGCTGGCACTGGCGTGTTCGCCTGCAGCCTGGCACCGTCCCTGCAGCCCAGCTCTGGGTCCAGTGCAGGTGCTGCCCACACCCGCCCCTCCCTGTCCCCTGGCGGCCATCCTCCTCTCCCCGTGTGGGGAGTGTGGGGCCTGTTTGGCTCTTGGAGATGCTGCCTTCCCCACTGTCCTCATCGGACTCAGGCTGGGGATCTTGGCCAAGTCCTGGAGCGAGTCGTTTAAACTGGTGATGAGCTGACAATTCTGGCTTCAGAAAAACGCAGAGGGTAAGGTGCGTTTTCCCAAAGGTGAGAGAATATCTGAGAACCCAAGAAGGTTCCCTGGGCGGCTCCACCTTGGGCTTCAAGACCCCCAAGTGTGTAGGATGGGGACTGGTAGCTGCAGCACAGCTGGCCTGAAGAGCCAGCGGGTGATGGAGCAGGTCCTGGGGAAGGGGGTGATGTGTCAGCCCCACTTCGGGGCTCTGATGACGGAGTCGATCCGCAGAGGCTGGGAACAGTCGTCTGCGGCAGCTGTATTATTTAGAGAGGCTTGGGGAATCTCAGAGGAGAGAAGACACTGCGTGCATATTAAGATGGAAATGGCAATTAACTACCAAAATAAGACATTTTTATAACATTTTTATTGAAGTTTTAATGAACAAATAAAGAAACAGAAATCTGCATGTGCCTTGTGAGCCATATAAAAATGACTAAATCAAGATGAAATGGTAAGAACCAGCAACACCTCAACTTCCTCTGCTTCTCGAAATAAATAAGCAAGTGCACACAGCTTCACCCGCTGACCAGCCCGCACAAGTGCACACGCCCTTGGCCTTGGCCCCGAGACCACGAAATGCAGGGAAAGGGTGGGAGGCGGGCAGAGTGAAAGAGGGGGGAAATAGGGAGGAGGAGAGGAAGGAATCACTCTGGACAGAAGCCTCCCTCCCAGCAGGCGGCAGGGCTGTCTGCCCTGAACCACAGGACTGGAGCCCAGAGGACACATGGACTCTGGGGGCGGGAGATGGGACTGTGGGGCTTGGAGGGAGGGCCTGGGGACCCCCACAGCCCACCGACCAGTGGGGCGTCCTGACGGGGCGTCTTCTAATCGCCTTAGAGATGTCTGATCGGGAAGGGGGTGGAAATGTCTGCACGTGGAAGGCAGAGGGAAAAATCAGCCTATGCGAGCTGAATGGAGCTATGGATTGGCCAAGCCCCTCCCTCTATTACCGTCACTTTGCTGTTCAGTCACTAAGTCGTGTCTGATTCTTTGCAACCCCACGGACTGCAGCATGCCAGGTTCCCTGAGCTTTACCTTCTCCTGGGGCTTGCTTGAACTCACGTTCATTGAGTCGGTGATGCCATCCAACCATCTCATTGTGGACCACCCCACTGGCAGGTGGGTCAGTGTAGAGACTGAAAGTGCCACCCGGGGCCAAGGAAGTGCGGAGATGATCAACTGTGGGGGAAAGATCGCTGGCTGTGGGGAAAGGCTGTCAATCACCCTCTTCTGAACCTTAGCACTCAAATGTGGGTCTTTTCTGATTTGGGGAGGGGGATATTCGTCCCTCTATCCATTGCCTTCCCTTCATTGAGAAATGAACCCCTGTGACCAAAAGCTGATGTTTTCTCGTGTTTGGTGGGAAAAACCCAGACAAGCCGTCTGCTCCCAGTAATTGCTCACAATACACAATACACAAATCGGTTTACATACCTCGATTTTATCATAACTAATTTAAAACTCATATTGCCACTCCCCTCCCCCACCCTCAACACACATAATTTAATCTCATTTTTAAACACACGTACACACACACACACACAAGGAATTAGATCCAGAGCAATTTTTCTCAATTAAAATTTGTGATTACATTTCTGAGCTTCCACGGCAGAGTTCTGAGTGGGGCTGTGATATAATTTAACTTCTAAACTGCTGACACCAATAACCCTATAAATTAGCAGATGGTGGAGGGAAATCTCCTGGCTTTTTCCCTGTGATTTTGTAATGGTTTGATTTTGTAATAGGGGTTTTGAGTGCAAGCCAGGAACCCCTCCTTTGGCAGTGGTGAGAGCTTTTCCCATTTCATCATCTCTGAAGCTAGTTGCTGGGTTTTAGTTCAGCGAAGGTGCAGAATCAAGAGAACTGTTCACATCCCGGTCCAGCACCCTTGTAGAACCTGGCTGAGGAGGAAGCCCCAGGGCTTGGCACTGGACCGGGCTGGTGAGGTTCGGGTGGCCATCCGACCCGTGCTCCCAGACAGGCTCAGGGCTCTCTGCCCACTGAGGCTGACCAGCCGTTCTCTTAGCTTCCAAGTTCACTGTGGTCACCCTTGTTTTGCTCTCGTTGAACTTTTTTCTTTACTTTGTTTATCGGCAGTGTTTTGTCTTTGTCGCCGCTCGCGGGCTTTCTCTAGTTGCAGCGCGCGGGCTGGGCATTGCAGTAGCTTCTCTTGCTTCGCAGCGTGGGCTCCAGGCCTGCAGCCTTCAGCCGTTGTGGCACACGAGCTTAGTTGCCCTGAGGCACGTGGGATCTTCCTGGACCAGGGATCAAAGCCATGCTCTGGCATGGCAAGGCGGATTCTTAACCACTGGACCACCGGGGAAGCCCCTTGTTGAGTTGTTTTAGTATTTACATAGTTCTTAGAGCTTTTGAACGTGTGTCTACATGCCCCTTTGAAATACCCAGTATCCTTAAATATTTTGTTTTTTCAGCTTAGAGTGCTTAAAATGGTTTATCAGTTAAGGAGCATTAAGTTCAAAAAGTCCAAGTCACCTAGGCACTGGTTGCCAACATGAAAAAAAAAAAAGACATAAAAATGATCCAAAGAACCGGATGTAGTAGACATTTGGACATGGCAGAACTGGTCCTGCTTCAGCCCAGTCTTGTCGGGCCAGCCTTGTCTGGATAGAGAGGTTGCTTTTTCTCCCTCTCTGTCAAAAAATGTTGGCCAGGCTATTCAAATATAATTGTCTTGCCTGTGTAGAGTTTGTGTGTGTGTGTTAGTCATTCAATCATGTCTGACTCTTTGCAATCCCATGGACTATAGCCCGCCAGGCTCCTCTGTCCATGGGATTCTCTAGGCAAGAATACTGGAATGGGTAGCCATTCCCTTCTCCAGGGGATCTTTCTGAACCCAGGTCTCCCATATTGCAGACAGATTCTTACCATCTGAGCCACGAGGGTGTAGAGTTTAGTACCCAGCAAGGGTTAACTCCTCACCATCAACAAAAATATGCTCTTTGGAATTTAGGGGAGAGGATGGGGAAAGTTGGGCTTCCCAAGTAGTGCTAGTGGTAAACAACATGCCTGCCAATGCAGGAGACATAGGAGACGTGGGTTAGATCCCTGAATTGGGAAGATCCCCTGAAGAAGGTAGTGGCAACCCACTCCAGGTATTCTTGCCTGGAGAATCCCATGGACAGAGGAGCTTGGTAGGCTACAGTCTATGGGGCTGCAACGAGTCGGACATGACTGAGCGGCTGAACATGTGGGGTAAGTAGATCGGAGATAAAATACAGGATGCCTAGTTGAGTTTGAATTTCAGATAAACAATGAATAAGTTTTTAATGTAAATATGTCCTGTGTAATATTTGGGACATACTTATACAAATAGTTATACTAATAATTACTTTAAAAAAATTCCAATGTAACTGGGCATCCTGATTTTCTATTTGCTAAATCTGGCTGTCTATCAGCCAAGTCACCCCTCCCCTCTTGCCCTGGGCCTCTTGGGATCATCTTTAAGAGGGAAATTTAGGGTAAATGAGGTCCACCTAATCTATCAGAGTCTTGATTTCCTCACTCATAAAATAAAGCTGTTGAGAGGATTAAATGACGCGTTGACAGATACACCCAGACCGGCGCCGCCGAAAGAGAAAAACCAGTACATGTATTTATAGCCTGCTTGCGTTCGCATTCTAGGAGATGTGCACACATGTTTTCCAGAGCAGCAGCTATAGCACCTGGGGAGGATGTGTTTGTGACTGGCTGACGGAGAAGTGTCTGGGGCCTGAGGCCAAGGTGGGGCTGGTCCAGAGCGAGAATGTCACTGCGGGGAGAGCCTGCTCCCAAGATGTAGTTGCCAAGTTTCTGTTTTGAGCGCTCAGGTGAACACTTTAGAAAATAGCGAGAGGCAAGTAGCTGAAGGGGTCTCATCTGTGTGCAGCTGGGATCCCCCTTAGCCAGACGGCAGCTGGGTGAGGAGGGAGGGGGAGCTGTGCTGGGCCTGAGGCTCAGGCCTGGGGCCCTGGCTGAAAGGGACTTGGACTGCCCTTGCAACACTTTCTATCTGGGCAGGGAGAACTGACTTTACACTGTGATTCCTAACCAATTTTTACTTTTTTTTAACTTCTGTTTTCTAATCTTTGATCACATTCCAGGAAACAAACTGATTTTTTCTGAATGGTTGTTCAAACCCGCTGCTGTATCTTTTCACAATGGCATAAAAATAATAGCAATTTCACCCTTTCGAAATGGACAAGCACGTGTCCTGCGAGAGGCGCCCCTCAGCAGTGCCCAAGCGGGGTCCCCGGGACACTCACCTTGTGTCCATGGATCTGCTAGCATCTCCTGTTTCTAGAAGAAGACATCTCTCAGTTTCACACAGAAACACTTGGACCACAGTTGGGGCAGGTCTCTTGTTCAAGTTCTTGCAGAAAGTCAAGAACCACTTGAAATGCCCCAAAGCTCTATCCCCAAGTTCACACTCAAGTTGAGGGTGGAAGGGAGGAGTTTATAAAGACTCAGTAATGTTTGGAGCTGGGAGCAAGCCAAGATGTCCCAGTACAGAAAATCACCTGAATCATGTATTACATAATTTTGTTCTGCCTTCTGTCAGACATTTAGCAGAGATGGAATTTTCCTTGCACTTACAAGAAATGTAATAATAAGAAAACAGTTCATCAATGTACTTGGGGCACATTCAGCTCTTCGGGTCTCATCCTGAGTTGAAATCAGTAGTCCAGGAGCCCGTGGCTCCCCAGCCAGGAGGACCTGGAGAGCAGCCTTCTCTGCAGTCACCGGGCCCCTGGGTTTCCACGTGACCACAGAGCAAGGTGGGTGGGCACCCCAAACAGAGAGGAAACACTTGCCTGATAAAGTCAATAGGACTCCTGCCTGGGGGCCTGTGAACAGAACTCAGTCCACCTGGCAAACAGCATATCTCTCCAAAGGGCTCGATGCGTCTGAAGAATTGCACGCACTGGTTCAGAGTCCAGCTCCTCCCGTCTTCCCTCCTGGGGCCACTCTGTTATTGGGAAGAGTCAGCTCCAAACCAGGGGGGCCCTTCCCTCTGCTGCCCACACTTCCCTGCCCCCTACCCCGTGTTTCCTGGGTCATTACTTTGTACGTCTCCACCCGAAAAATATGCCACGTCCTTCTCAGGATCCTGTTTTAAACCATGTGGAAGTGTATGAGGAGGTGGAATCTGTCAAGCGGAATGACCTCATCTGGGGACACAAAGAGGCGAGGCTGGTGGGGAGAGCCTTCATCAAAGGGGCGGGCTGTTAGCAGTAACACCCATTAATAACCGTGCAGCAGGGGAGGGGAGAGGGCCATTAGGTGACGGTGAACCCGGTGCAATTCTCTATTAAATGAGCTAATTATATCCTTTAATTTTACTTTCGAAGGATCACGGATACCCTGCAAAAATGCAGAGCGTGTCAAGCTACTTTCAGTGCTATGGAACTAAAAATAATGTAACGATTAACAGTGCAATGTGGAAATTAACCCCTATGTGAGGGGAGGGAAGGGGGCAAGGTTCCTAAGCATCGTGCCCTTGCTCACCCATGGGAGAAGTGTCCTGGGGGAGTCCTCTCCTCACAGGCCGGAAGCAGAGGTGACAGGAACGTGCTTGCTCTGAATTTGCTGTCTGCTTTGCAATGTTTCTTTCCCTTGTCTTCCCGTGGCCTCTGCTTACTGGCCTCTCTTTCCTCTATTCTTTTCCTCCTGAGTCAGTGTAGGTTTCATGGATTGTAACAAGTGCCCCACGCTGGTGCTGGGTGTTCATAATAGGGGAGGCTGTGTGCAGGGACAGAAGGCAAGAGCTATATGGGAAATCTCTGTACCTTTTGCTCAGATTTGCTGTGCCCCTAGCTCTAAAAATGAAGTATACTAAACACGCACAAGTGAAAAGGTTGGCTTGAAGCTCAATATTCAGAAAACGAAGATCATGGCATCTGGTCCCATCACTTCATGGGAAATAGATGGGGTAACAGTGGAAACAGTGTCAGACTTTATTTTTTTGGGCTCCAAAATCACTGCAGATGCTGATTGCAGCCATGAAATTAAAAGATGCTTACTCCTTGGAAGGAAAGTTATGACCAACCTAGATAGCATATTAAAAAGCAGAGACATTACTTTGCCAACCAAGGTCCATCTAGTTAAGGCTATGGTTTTTCCCGTGGTCATGTATGGATGTGAGAGTTGGACTGTGAAGAAAGCTGATCGCCAAAGAATTGATGCTTTTGAACTGTGGTGCTGGAGAAGACTCTTGAGAGTCCCTTGGACTGCAAGGAGATCCAATCAATCCATTCTAAAGGAGATCAGTCCTGGGTGTTCATTGGAAGGACTGATGCTAAAGCTGAAACTGCAATACTTTGGCCACCTCATGCGACTAGTTGACTCACTGGAAAAGAGTCTGATGCTGGGAGGGATTGGGGGTGGGAGGAGACGGGGACGACGACAGAGAATGAGATGACTGGATGGCATCACCGACTCGATGGACATGAGTTTGAGTGAACTCCGGGAGTTGGTGATGGACAGGGAGGCCTGGTGTGCTGTGATTCATGGGGTCGCAAAGAGTCGGACACGACTGAGTGACTGAACTGAACTGAACTGAAACACGCACACAGACAGACAATAAGACACCACCTCAAACCCCAGGATTGTAGAGGCAATGGGTAGAGGTAAGGGTCACCGGAGCCAGTAACCCATCAGAAATGCTGAGCAGCAGAGACTGTATGGTGAAACTGGGTTGGAAAGATAAGATTTCCAGGGCAATGCCACAGACAGTGCATCATGCCCTGTCTCTACCAGCTCCCCAGGCCTGTGCCTCTGTTGGCTCCTCCCATCTGGATGCTGGAGGCCAACGCTCCCGGCATGTGTGGTTCCCTCTACACCGATGATGGAGCAGGGATATGTCCCCCAGGGATACGAAATGACTGCACCTGGTCCGTGTGGTGGTGGTGGGGTGGCCAGGGAGGTGAGAGCCAAGTGAGACGGGCAGCAGGGAATGTGGCCAGGACTGTGCCTGGCCCTGCAGCCCCCAGTGCCTTGAAGGCATGTACAAGAGCTGAGCAGGGAACAACAGGGGTGGGCCTGTGGATTAAAACATCAGGCTGGCTACCTTGTGAGCACCATTGGAAGAGGCGAGGGGGAAGCAAAGACTGAAGTCAGGAAACATGCAGCAGCCAGGGCAGGGAGGACGAAGCCTCAGGTGCTGAGGTGATGATGGACCACACGATGGGACATTCTGGAGGCGGAAGCTACCAGACTTGCCAGTGAACTGGATGCAGGGGAAGAAGAAGAGGGATCAGGCAAGGCAGGCTCTCCATTTGAGGTGACCCACCAAGTGTCTGGAGGGCTTGTTTACCTGCATGAGGACAGGAGGGAGGGGCAGAAGTTCATGGACAGTGGGGAGGTCAAGGGTTCTACTTGGGACACGTCACCTTTGAAGCCTGGGTTCCGATGCTTAACTAGCAAGACCGCTGGCTCCTTGTGCCAAAATCACCCCTGTGGAACAATGGTGGAAGCTGATGAGGTGGGGGTTAGATGGGTTTCACGTTGATATGCGTGAGGCTGTGGTTTTGGCTGGGACAGGAGGTGGCTGAGCACAGCTGTGGGAGAACGCAGAATGAAGGGGACTCTGGGAGATCTGCTCTAGCTTGTCCCAGTTCCTGCTACCATTGCCTTGGGACAAACAGGGCCTGATCCACACCTGCGTCCACACCCCACACCTGTGGCCAAGCAGAGTTCAGGTGTAGGTGGCCTAACATCAGAGCCGCAGAGAGCCCTGTGCCCATGGAAGCCAAGCAAAACAGGTGTGGGCCACTGGACCTCATCAGTCGCTTCTCACCACCCTCCTTGCAGACTACCTGGAGATCATCCCAGTGCAAGCTTAGTGGATGTGGTAGAGCAGGGGCTTCTCCTAATGCTGCTTCTCTCTGGAGCGGGGAAGGTGAGCTCTGACCTCAGGGGGAATCTGGTGGAGTGAAGGGTGATGGATATGATCTTCTGGAGCCTCTCCAGTGACAGAGCATCCACCCTCAGCCCTGAGGTCACATGGGCTCCCTGGGCTGGCCTTCCTCCAGATGCACTGCAGGACAGAGTAGCAGATTTCCACCAGAGGGAAATGAGCTCACAGGCAAAATAATAAGACATTTGAGAAGCACATGCATTAAAAAAAAGACAACAAACTCTGTTACAGATTATTCCAGTTTCCATAAGAAGCAGAATACTAGAACAAAGAGACCAATTTTAAAATTCAGCTTCATAAGCATACTAAAAGAGATAGAAAACATTATAAGCAAAGTGAAACAAGAACAAGAAAATATATAAAGTGACCAAGCAGAAATGTTAAGTCTCGAAATGTATTAGTTAAAATAAAGAGCAGTGCAGGGGATAAATACTAAATACAGCAGAAGAATAAACTGGTGAATTGAAGAAGCAGTTTGATATATCTGCCCAGGAATAAAGAAGAAAAGCACAGAGAAAATGCTTTTTAAAAAGCTATAACCCAAGGAAGAAAGAAGCTAAAGTACTAACATCTGAGTAACAGAAGTCACACCAAAAAAAAGAAAAAGAAAAATTTCAGTTCAGTTCATTTCAGTCGCTCAGTTGTGTCCGACTCTCTGCGACCCCATGAATCACAGCACGCCAGGCCTCCCTGTCAGAGGATATATTTGAGGAAAATGTGAAGATAAAATCTCTTAGATTAAAAACAATGGATAAATAGTCCCAGATTGAAAAGGTCTTATTAGATTGCCAAAATGGAAAGATAAGGGGGGAAAAAAAAATCAAATCTACACACTTACAGTGAAATTTAAGAACTAAAAAGATAAAGTTCTGAAAATTTCCAGAGGAAGAGACAATCACATACAAAGAACCAGAGTCATAGGGATTTCAGGATTTTCAACAACAACACCAGATAAAAGAAGACAATAGGGTGATATTTGCAAAGTACAAAACAAAAAGAACTTAGAACACAGACTTTTATGTGCAGCCAAATTGTCATTCAAATGTGAAATCATAACAAAACTTCCCATTATACATTGTCCAAGATGGTGCAATAAAAGAAGAAAAAGAAACTAAAGCTATATAAGCATTGGAAAGGAAGGAGAAAATGTTATTATTTTCAGATGATATGATTGTTTACATAGAGAACCTTAGACACTGGGGAGTTTAGCAAGTTGGCTGATATAAAATTAATATACAGAAATATTATATTCTATATACCAGCAGTGAAAGAAACCCCAAAAAATGTAAGGATAAAATATCATTTATAATAGTATCAGAAAATGTCAGTTGAATTTATAAATACAAATAAGTTTATTTTTATTAAAAAATAAATTTTTAAATGTTTAAGACATACAGGTTAAAATTATATACCTTTGCTAAGTATAAGTAAAGGAGCTCTAATAAAGGAAAAATAAGATTTTATATCATTAAAATATCATTTTCCCCATATTGATCTATACTGACTATAGCCAATGCAATTCTGGTCAACATCCAAACAGAGCTTTTCATAGAACTTGACAAGATGATTATATTGTAAAGTAGGGGACCAAGAATAGGCAGTAAGTACTCTTCTAAAGAGAAGAGCACAGAGTGGGTACTTTTCCTACCAGGTATCAAGGCTCATTACTGTACAAAATTATAGTAATTAATACTATGAGGTTGTCACAAAGACTGACCAATTCCCCAAACTCCCAGAAATAGATGCATGGAATTTTGGTTTATGACAGACATAGCATTTCAAATCACTAGCTAAAGAAAAGGGTATTTAATAAGATGAGCTGGAAAAAAAAAAAAACAGTGTCATTACTCTATAAAAATTATGAGACTGGATCCCTACCTCACATCATATTTTGAAAATTCACTCAGGTTGAATAAAGAAATTAAATGTCAAAAATCTAGAGGAAAATACAGGTGGATCTTGGATTGGGTAAAGATTGACAGATTTGAGTATGTTAAAAAACAGGGGAAAATTACGAGCTTTTAAAAATCAATATATTTTTAAAAGTCAATATATTGAGTAGTTTTTAAAAAGTGAAAATAACAGTTACTAGTTAGAAGAAAATATTAGCTGTCCATATAACTGACGAAAGATTAGTATCAAGAACATTGAAAGAACCAATACAAATCATTCCCTTAGAGAAAAAGGCAGAAGACAATAATTTTATATAAAAGGAAATAAATGACAACCAGCGTGAGTACATGCTAAATTGCTTCAGTCGTGTCCAACTCTTTGCGACCCTATGGACTATAGCCTGCCAGGCTCCTCTGTCCATGGGATTCTCCAGGCAAGAATACTGGAGTGGGCTGCCGACCCTCCTCCAGGAGATCTTCCCTATCCAGGGATCGAACCTGCATCTCTTAGCTCTGATGTATTGGCAAGAGGGTTCTTTACTACCAGCACCTCCTGGGAAACCCAGCACAACCAGCATCATGTCTCAAGAGCCAAAAGTAGAAATTGTTCCAGAAGGAGGGTGGGGGTGGTCACATTTGTTGTCTGAGGACAGCAAATGACCATGACATCAACATTTCACAATCAGGAGGTCAAGGTGACTTTGGCAAGAGCGTTTTGATGAAGTGAATGGTGAGGACAGAAGCCAGATTGGAGTGGGTTGAAGAGTTGAATGGAAGGTGACAAAGTGGATCAATCCTGTGTAGACGAATTGCTGAGACACTGGGCTAGGAAAGAGAATAGACAGAGGGCAGCAGCTCCAAAAGATGAGGGCGGGGATTGATGGACTCTGAGTCATCCTTGCTTTATTGATGCTTTGAGACAGGAGTCGCTGGAGCTTGTTTGAAAGGTGCTGGGCGTGGTGGACTCTTATAAGGATGCGCCCACTGGCACTTGGGTCATTTTTCATTTACCCAGACTCAAACTAGTCAGTTGAGAATATCTGATGCTGGGAAAGATTGAAGGCAAGAGGAGAAGGGGACAACAGAGGATGAGATGGCTGGATGGCATCACCGACTCGATGGACATGAGTTTGAGTGAACTCCGGGAGTTGGTGATGGACAGGGAGGCCTGGCGTGCTGTGATTCATGGGGTTGCAAAGAGTCGGACACGACTGAGCAACTGAACCGAACTGAACTGAAGACTCTAAGACTCAAGGAATTTTTTTTTAATGCTTGTGCATTTCTCCATTAGGCTCTGAGCCCTGGCAATCTGGAGGAGGGGGTGCTGGCCTCAGGACCCTGGGCCTGGCATTCCCATGGGCCTGAGCGTCCTCATTTTGTGCCCGCACCTCTGACGTGGACCGCAGAGCTCTCTAAATTAATTTTTAAAAACTTCTTGGAGATTTGATTTGCCATTTATATTGTTTTCTTTCTCTATAGAAATGAATCAGTCAGGGGCATCTTCCAGCATCTCACATCACCACCCAAAATGAGAGGAGGAGGATCAGTCCCTTGGTCCTGCTCAGAGCACCAATGCTGAGCAGGAAAACTCACCAGTAGCTAGCAGTGCAGGCTCTGTGTCCAGATCCTGTCTGCTTTCTCTTCTGTGTGACAGCCTCAGCTTCCTCATCTGTGAGATGGGTTGATGGTGCCTATTTTGTGGGCTCGTGGGGATGATTACTGCCTGGCCTATGTATAGCCCACACCCCACAAAAAGTAGCCTATATTATCCACATGCATCCAGTCCAGTGACCCTGGATCCCATGGAGAAACCAAGGAGGGAAGCAGACGTCCTTGGTCCAATGGTGATTTTGCCCAAGAAGCTGAGACACATTTTCTTCCTCCAGTTTCCCAAGAACCACTGAACTTCTGTGCTCTTGGTGAGGCTGACCATAGTCTGGTCTCACTTAATTAAGAGATGGCCAGGCTAGGCCTCTGCCAAAAGACAAGCTGTAGTGAATCACCAGTATCTGGCTGGGTTTTTATTGATCGAAGTCGTCTAAACCCCTTTCTTGATTTCTGGAAAGAAAGAAAAATAAAAACTTGGCACTATTCAGTGTGAAATACAGCATCACCTTGCCAGATTCTCTTTTTCCTTCTGTTCTTCCTCACTCCCTCTTTCTTCCTTCTTTCTTTCCTTCCTTGTAATGAAACTTGAAAAGTCATGTAAAGTAATTCACCTTCTAAATGCGCTGAGAAATATTACTGGAGAATTACTATGCCGGTCCTGTGTAAAGTGAATAGTTTCACCCTAGTGTTCTTCATTGTGGGCTTCCCTGGTGGCTCAGTGGTAAAGAATCCAACTGCCAATGCAGCAGACATTAGTTCGATCCCTGGGTGGTGAAGAAATGGCAACCCATGCCAGTATTCTTGCCTCAGAAACCCCATGAACAGGTGCCTGGTGGGCTACAGTCCATGCTGTCGCAAGGAGTCGGATATGGTTTAGCAACTAAACAGCAGTAAGGATTCTTTATTGTAAATGTGCATCTTCTTATTTGGAGTTTGCTTAAAGTCACATTTACTTTTTTTTTTTTTAACATATTGAGATTATTTTCTCTCTGACTCTCCTTGAGGCTTTGGACTCCACACCCCTGTCCCCAGCTCCTCACACATGAGGTGGCGTTGGCGTCCCTGTCGCTCCTCTGGGGAGGGCTCTGGTCCTTTACCCATAAAACTGAAAAGGCCCTCATTCATCAGCGTGTGTTCTGTAGGAGCTCCATGCACACTGAAGGGTGGAATTCTCAGGGTGTTTTTTCTCCAGCCCAGGACTTCAGTTCTTGCCCCTCCTGCTCAACATATTACCTTTCTCAGCAAGTGAAGGTTCCAGCATTTCATCAGAATAGAAAAGAACCTGACTTGGACCAACATCCACCAGCCAAAAGAGAAAAGAACAACAAATGCCCAACAAAATACAAATAAATTTCTCTAAAAGTGCAGTCGTTGGGAAAAAGAAAAGGCAGTTCGTCAGCTTGACATCACAGGAGCTGCAGTCACCCTGACAAGCCGCAAAGGCTAATGTTTTATTCACCAAGCCTGAAAAATAACTTCCCAACGAGGGCCCCATAAATAAACCAGTGTGATGAATATTACACGAAATAAAAACTGATAAAGCAAGAGCCCTAAACACGAGCCACACGACGGGGTTAGGAAGTGGTGCGGTTTTTATCACCTGTAATGCCAGGTGACAGGTTTGGCAAAGCTGCCTGCTAGCCAGGACCCCGGGGGAGGGGACCGACCACTGAGCACACCCTCTTGCCCAAGCTCCCAGGGAGGCCAGAGGTAAAATTTTCCAAATGGATTCCATTTCTCTCATCTCTTTTCGTGTTAGGATGTCACCTGCACCCACTGATAGAGATATTTCCATACATTAGGAGCCACCGGCTGCAAATCGTTTTTCCCATGGCCCTGGCTAGGGATTTTCAGGGAGCATGGCTCATGAGAGCAGACAGGCGCCCCCCACCCCACCCCCGCCACGACTCCTCTCCCTGTTAAGACTATTATACAAAGAGCCTGGAACCCAGCTCTGTCGCTGATGCACTGAGGGGCAGGAGCTGCTTCTCTGGCTGAGAAATGGATCCTTGACGCTTTGTGTGCACAGCTCGGGGGCCCGCGGGACAGGCGGCGAGGGCAGGGCGGAGATGATTGTCCACACCAGCTCCTGACTCCCCTCCCTGACGCTTTCCTCCAATCGCTGGATGCCCAGGGATGATGCCGCCTAAGTCAGTTAGCTACACCTGACGAGGGCAGAACTTGGAGACAGAGTAATTAGTGATGGGAAGGCCTGGAAGAGGGTCTCGCTGCTGAAAGAACGAGGAGGTTAAAAGAAAAGGAAGCTGCAAAAAATGGCTGCATTTTTAAATAGGTAAACTTTTTATTTGGACATTTCTGTGCATGTACACCGGAGAAGGCAATGGCAAGCCACTTCAGTACTCTTGCCTAGAAAATCCCATGGATGGAGCAGCCTGGTAGGCTGCAGTCCTTGGGGTCGCTAAGGGTTGGACACGACTGAGTGACTTCACTTTCACTTTTCACTTTCCACTTTCACACATTGGAGAAGAAAATGGCAACCCACTCCAGTGTTCTTGACTGGAGAATCCCAGGGACGGGGGAGCCTGGTGGGCTTCTGTCTATGGGGTCACACAGAGTCGGACACGACTGAAGTGACTTAGCAGTAGCAACAGTAGCAGTGCATGTACACATAGGCACACACTGGCACAAGCAAATACCCGTGTGTGACTGTGTACAGGCCCATAGATACATGTGCAAACATGCCTGTGAACATGACTCTGCACACACCCACACGTGAACTTGTGTGAACGACTGTGCCCACCCAGCCACCCATGTGCATGTGTGTGCATACCTTCCTCCCAAGTTAATAAATGCACACCCACGAATACACAAAGGTGCATTTAACCCTTTCTTCAAATGCCTTTTTGAGGGGGGGAATTAACTGCCAGAATCCAGAGGCTGTAATCGTGCCAGTTTGTGTCCAGAGCTTGACTTGCAGGTACGACTATCTCCCTGCGACTCAAAACTGAACTCAATGCCTCTCCATCCTGAAAAGGTTTAAAGCAGGAAATTGTGGTGTTTAGGGCATCTTTTTCCCATTTAAATATCGCAGTTGTTTATAAATACACCCTTTTCCAGCCCTCTCCAACGTGCTGACTCTGAGAAATTTGCTTTCATGGTTAGCAATAGAATCCAGATGTTCAGTACAGATGTTTTCATCTTTTTCTTTTCCTTATTTATTTATTTATTTTTTTGTTCATCTCATAAATTCAGGCCGTCATGGAAAACTGCAAGCTTTTCCATCTCCTGGCTTCTGAGTGCCAGGCCTGTGTCGGGAAGCCCCAGTGATTGTGTGCTCATCTTCTTGTGGGTTCCCTCCGATCACCCGGGAGAGGTCACTTCTCAGATGTGCCAGGACATGTTGTGAAGTCACCCTACCCCATGTAGCAGAGGTGACCTAAGGGGGAACACATGTCATCCTTACTCGAAAATTCAGAGTATTGGGGCGGCTTGGAACCCAGCTTGCTGAGGCCTGCCCCCACAAGGAAAGAAACAAGTCTGAGATTTTATTTCTGGGAGGCCGGGCTTGTGGAGGGCAACCTAGCTCCCAATGCAGATTCTGCTGTGTTCAAAGTTAACATCGGGGGGTGGGGGCTTTGAGAGCCAGTGGGAGGATGGGGGACAGTAAAACAGGTTCTACGTCACCCCTGCTGTTTGCCCCCAGTTCTGGTTACTGGTGCATTTCAGCATCGCCTAGAACCGTAGCACACAGATCTGAAAGAAGCCTCACGCCCACCCAACCCAATCTGCTCATTTCACTCATGAAAAAAAAATGTGGCTCAAGGTGAGGGGGGAGAAGACATGTGAATGACTTGTCTGAGGTCACACAGGTGTTAGGACCACATTAGGACCCAGACCCTGACTTCAGGCCAACGTGGGCTGTGAGACCCCACTTTAAGAAACACTGCCCCAGGCCAATGGTTTTCCAAAGGTTCCATAACCCAGACAGTCAAAATCATATAATAGCCAATGGGTGAAGAAGGGGAGAAGCAGCAGTGCAAGTTGTAGGTAGCTGGGATTTTGTATCCAAGGTCCATGGGAAAAGTACTTGTCACTCAGTAATCTTCCCTCCATGGCACTGAGCTGCTGATTCTCGTACTGCAGTGATTCTAGTTCCTGAAAGGACGGTGAAGTCTGTACTCGTGAATTCCCACTCCTAGGTGTTGTATTCTGACCTGTCTGTGGGTATAGACTGCTGAAAATGGATGCGGACGGCGAGCACCTTTTACAGAAATGAAGGTCTAGGGGTGATAATGGTGGGGGTGCGGCTCAAGGGAGGTGAGTTATGCAGCCCTGGAAAAGCTGTCCACGGGTTCTTTTCTCCATCTCACCCCGATCTCCCTGAAATTCCACAGGAGGAGAGAAATTTCAGAAACTATCGTAATATAAGCGTGACAACACTCTGATAAATATTCTCGGCTCACTGCGACGCTGTGAGTAGTTACAAAACCGTCTCCCTGATCCTTGTTCCTTCCATTGTAGGGGATGACCGGGCCAGTCAAGATTAAACCCCACTTCCTTGCACTCCATTGCAAAATACCAGGAGAGGTGTGAGCATGCAGCAAGGAATATACACATTTGCCAGTTTCTTTGCTTTTCAGAGGCAGGCTATGGGTAAGAAGTGTGTGTGTGTGAGAGAGAGAAAGTGTACAGTAAAAACAAGTGCATCTTCTTAATCTGACTTACGAATGCATTTTTCTTGACCATGCGTGTGTACACAGGGACGAGTGAAGTTATGCTTGCGATTCACATGCGACGGTGCATATGGCCTGATTCAGTGAGGCAGTCTAGGATCCTGCACCTTGGGCCCCGAGCAGGGGTTCCAGAGATACCGATGGTGTCAGGGATGTGAAGGGAAGCTTGTTAGCACCTGTGGCTCTGTCCCAGCTGTTACTAATATTTTTGGCTAAGTAAGCACAGTCTTTCCTTGGAAAGTTCTAGCCCTGAGTCTAATCTTGGGAGGCAGTAGGATGTCGCGGCTCCTCCCGGTGGTGCAACAGTCAGGACTGTTGAAACAGAAACACTTCACTTTCTTACTGCGCCTTTTTAATTGCCACCAAAAGGCCAGACACCAATGAAGGCCCAGAGAATTCTCTACTGTTATTCGTGTTGTGCATTTCCTGGTTCAGAGCCTTGCCCCTCTGGAGGTCCTGGTGAATGAGCTGCCTCTTGGGGAATCTGTTTCTGGCAGTACTGGGCTAGGAGTAAGAGACCTGGGTGCACCCGAGGGCCAGACTGTTCTATGTTCCTGGGTAAAGTTGAAGGGTTGACTCAGAGGAGAGAGGAAGGGACTGAGGGCTCACCTCCACAGAAAAGATTCTGCCCCCGTGAGCCAGGACACGAGCGTGAGGCCCCTTGCCCTGACTCTTCTGTTTCCAGGGGCTGCTGGGCAGCAGGCACCAGCTTTTGGGACTTCAGCTGTTCCATCTGAGCGACTGGGATTTAAAAGAACAGAGGGGGGCCTTACAGGGCAGAATGAAGGAGTGTGGGTGATTCTGTCTGAACTTATGGGTAACAGTAATGAGGAGACAGGTCTCACTATGATAAGGGGCAGGTAGATCGGCAGCAGGTGGGAGAAACAGCAAGTCTGGCCTTTTCAGTAAGAACTGGCTGAATAGTATAACAAGAACCAGGGTGGGACTTCTGGAAAATCCCAGGACTGGACCAGAGTCTGGATTTGTGCTGCAGGCAGCATGGAGTTCAGGGGAGGTGAGGTTGACGGGGTCTGGGGAGCTCAAGGAAGGCTCAGGAATCTGAAACTTAGAGGAAGAACGGCTGGGAGCAAACAGGAAGGAGGGCCTTCCAGGAACACAGGCAAGTGGTGTCAGGGGACAGCACACAGGGCCCTTGGTGTCAATGCAGGGAACACCAGAGTGGGGAGCGGGTCCTGGCCTGGAGGGCTTGGGGCACTGAGCCCAGGAGCGCGGACGGGGGCCTGCACACACGGGCAGTGCAGGGGAGTCTGGCATCAGGGATGAGAGTCTGGGTGGTGTGCAACCTCTCGGAGCCCCGGTCTCTTCCACTGTGAGACTGAGTGATGATGGGGCAGGAGTGAGGATCAAATGAGATAATACAGCGTGGTTCTTGGCCCGGGGCCAGGTGTATGTTACGGTGAATAACAATAAATGGTGCATCTGACGATGGACACAGTGCATGCCTAATAGTTTTTATCTGGGCCCCCACCAGGGGAAAGAAGTCACATGCAGTGGTTCCCCCAGACTCTTGTCCTAGACACCTCTGCTTGGTCACAGACCGATCTCCATGTGCTTTGTTCATAAACTGAACACCTGCCCTGCGCTGGGCCCCGAATACCAAGAAGGTCAGAACCAGGATACAGCCCTCCCAGTATAGCCCCTGGGCACAGGGCAGACGCAGTACGGCACCAGTAACTCGAGGAGCCTTGAGGACGGGCTGGCCAACAGCCTTGGAAGCTAGGAAGGCATCAGAGAGGAGGTGACATCTGAGCTGGGATTTGGAGGACAAGTGAAGAGTTCTCCAGCAGAGTGTATTCTAGGCAGACAGAATGGAACATCCAAGGTTCGCTGGTTGGAAGGAGCCAGGCCCATTGAGGAACGCCGATGTGTCTGTGTAGGGTGGGTTGGCGTGACTGGTCAGGACTAAGACACGGGATCTGTGTGGGGCACAGCTATGTGGTTTACACACAGGTACCTTCAAGCTCACGCACACCCTCTGAGGCGACTCTGTCACTGGTCTCATTCTACAGACGAGGAAACTGAGGCTGGGAAGTTGTGTCGGGGCCAGAGGGTGATACCTCCCTGGAGAACTGTCTTAGCCCTCCAGACCCTTACATTGAGGGATTTACACATAGGTTCCCATCGGTCCGTGAGCCTCCTGAAATGGTTGCAAAATTTAGTTCTGTGCACAGGTGTGCCTTTTTCTGGGGAGAGGTCTCCTGGGTCCCCAAAAGTTAAGAGGCCCACCTGTAGGAAATGAGCGAGCACTGAGGATGTTCAAGCCATGGGGACAGGATCTAAACCCTGAGGATGCTCTTCCGAAATGCCAAGCACAGTGCCAGAAGCAGCGGGGATGCCCAGGGATAACGGTCATGCTTTAGGAAGTCATTGGAGGTGAGGCAAAGGATAGGAGCACATGGGAAAGGAGTGATGGGTAGAAATGGGCCAAGATGATGGAAGAGACCATCTCACGGACCAAGGGATGACAGGTGAAAGGCGACAGAAAAGAGAGAGGGGGCAGGACTGGAGACGGGTCACTGGCTACGGCACTGGGGAGCTGGCTGGCAACCAGGGTTCAGGGAAGCTGGGAATGAGAGCAGGGAAGGGAGCGGGACTGCAGTTCATGGGAGGGGACGGCGTGGAGGTCAAAGGGGAGAGAGGAGCCAACTGCGTGGCAGTGAAGGGGGGACACCTCTTCACTGGATGAGGATGTGGGGCTGAGTGTGCCGGCAAGTTGGAGGGAGGCCCCAGGGAGCAGGGAAGGCGAGAGGCAAGGGGAGATGGGGCAGAGGGTCAGGGGAGGTGTGGAGGACTTGGTCCTGGTAGAACTCTCATCGTGTGGGCTGATGGTTGGGGTGGTCTTTGCTATCAGACAAAGCCTTCTGGGGCTATGGCGTGTTCTTTTCCCAAGGACCTTTCTTCTCATTCTGTCTCCCCTCCAGGCACTTTTGTCCCAGAGCCAGGAGACAGCCAGCCAGTTGGGTGATGCTAAGGTTGGATGGCTCTGAACAGGATGTTTGCTTGCAGCCTCCCAGCAGTGGGCTTTGCCTCCTCTCTCCGGCTTCTTTAGACTGTACTCAGTCTCCTTTTTTTTTCCCCTAGTGAAAAAATAATGGCTTTGGATGACATGACATCAGGTATTGATCTAAAGGATGAGAATTAAACAATTCTGTGTCTCTGGAACAAAAGAGAGTGAAACCATTGTGGCTCACAATACCTGGGGAGGCCAGTGTGGGCTTCTCGATGAGAAGAGCCAGGATGGGAACTTCTTAAAAAATGAAAATACTTTCGGAGAAAAGAAAACATTCTTCCTGACTCCTTGATGACAGACAGTGCCCTTATCAAGGCTGGGAGATGATCAGCCGCATCTAAATGGGACTTCCAAAAGCCCTTCCCTCCATGATCGGGGTTCCAGCCTGTACCCCGTTTCTGCACCCGTCTCTCTCTCTCACCGCGTCCTTCTCCTCATCTTCCTCCCTCTCTTCCTTTCTCCCTCTCTGCCCCTCTCTGCCTCTCTGTATCTCTCTGTCTCTTCTCTCTCTTTGTCTCTCTGACTCTTCTCTATCTCTCTCCCCTCCCCCACACTCCCCCCCCATCCCCTCCTCATTTTAACTTACGGTCTCAGGAGCTGGCATCTGGCCCGTGCCTGGCCCTTGTCCCCAGCAACCTGAGCTCCCTGTTCATTTCCCTTTTCTCCCCACCCTGGGCTCTGTATTGATTTATCACAAACACCTCCTGACAGCTGTGCTCAGTCTGATCCCTGCTTTGCTCAGCAGCATCAAAAAATAAGAGCTACAAATGGCTCCTTCCCCTGCTAGGGCACCAGTTCCAGTCCTGAATGGCTGGAGCAATTTCCAATTTGGAAACAGAATTCAACCCTAGATGGCAGCGGTCGAGGACGAGGAGGTGGCCCAGGGGGCTGGTGAAGGGTGGCAGGGACAGGCCACTGAGGGTGCTGGTTCTCCCTTGCTCTGACTTCGGGTGACCATCCACTCTCTCGCTCTCTGGGGCCAGGGGTCAGAGCTGACTTGCCCAGAAGCCTTGAGGAGCTGTCCGTGAGTGGGGAGCCCCTCATGAAGCCTACTACCCAGTCTGGGCACCAGATTGCTCAGACCTGAGACAGAACTGAAAACAGAATAGTAAGAGACAGCAGGGAGTGTCTGTCCATCAAGGGGTGGGCGTCTCTACGGGGTAGGGAGGACAAGCTGGGAGCACCTCGGGACTCTCTGTACTGTTGTCTGGACCCTCCTGCCTCACATGGGCATTAGGAAATACGGTTGAAGTGAAATGGGATTCTGTGATCTTTTCTGCAATGCCCATGAAGGACCTCGGCTAAAACCTGTATAGTCTCCAGCAGGTAGACACAGGAAACCTTGGGAATGGCAGACAGCTCACAGCCTGAACTCAGTTCAGAAAACCTGTGACACCATGGCTGTCTTCTGGGAGCTTCTGATCTCTTTGGAGATGGGGAGTCTGCACTTTGTGAAGATCGTCCAGCCATAAGCTGAGTGGGTACATGGTGAAACCCCAAGCTGCAGGCAGGAGGAAAAGGATGGGGAGACATTTGCATTGGCTGATGGGGGGTGAGAAACCCATTCTCTGACTTCAAGCAGTGAAGCCCTCCAGGCTCTGGGGCAGGGAGAGCTTGCCGATGCGTGGTGGTGGGGACAGGATGGTGTGGGCAGAGACACGGCCACTGTGGGGAGCAGGGTCTGATTGGAAGGCGATGAAATTGAAGAGAAAAGTAAAAATGCATAGAAAAGACTGAAGCTGAACCCGGGGAGAGGTGAGTGGAAGCCCACGTGGCAGAAACAGGGACTCTGCGTGCAGCTCTTGCTTTTTGCGCAGGATAAGTTAGGTCCCCTGGGATGGGAGTCAAGAGGCCATTGAGTGGACACTCCCTGTAGATATTCAGAAATAGAGATTTAGGGCCTGGGGGCTACATATGTGAGATTTAAAAACATTTAAAAGCACTTTTTTTTAAAGCATTTTTTAAAGTCTAAATGGACAGGTTAGTTTATAAGACAAGGCACACACTCATGAAAAAAAAGAAAAGCACTAGACGGAAATAACACAGTGACCCAAGACAGGGCATGAGTGAGAACAGGACAAGGTGGCCAGTGACAGTTCCCACTGTGAGCCACCGGCTCAGAGATGGGCCGCCGTGGGCGGGGGCACCACAGGGCCTTCAGACCCGGAGAAGACTCCCTGGGCACAAACCTACCACCCGACTTCATGACCCCAAACTGCATGGCAGCCACCTTGTTGTGGGAGGGATTTTCCCTTTTGGAACTGGTGAGAGTCAGAGGATTGGGGAGATGCCCGACTCCTCCTTCCACCCTGAAAATCCCGCCTATGAAAGATGGAGAAGGGCATCGAACCTGAATGTCTCCTGAAATCACCCACCACCCCCTGCCCTGTCTAATTATAGAATCTATGGGGACGATCCAAGATTCTGCAGAGTTCAAAGGAAACCACGGTGGGCAGGCATCTCTGTGCACACAGAGGGGGTTTTGGCAATGACAGTTGGGGTCTATGTGGGGAAAACCGGGCAGAGCCAAGGGGACTTCCAGGTGGTCTCCGGGCAATTCCGGAACTGTCCAGGGCAAGGGTCGAGGCCCCAGCCCAGCAGCAAAACCAGCCTGACACCCTAAATAAACTCATTACTTTTGTCTGAGAGTCAAGCACTTGGCCCCTCTATTGGGTACTGAGGGTAGGGGTGAGATGGGAGAAGGAGAAGGCATTGGTCCATCCCAAGGTGGCGCTGACCTTAGGTGGGCAGTGAACACACACATACACACATGTAACATATATGCACACACATGCATACACACACAGAGTTTCCGAGGTTCATCTGATGGCCCATCTCCCAGAACAACCTAACTCCTTTACTGAAATGGAGAGGAGGGTCAGAGGCCACAACCCTCTGAGTGGGCACAGGTGTGGTGGGGGTGGTCCTCTGGCTCCAACTTAGGGGGTGCGCAGAGACGTCACAAATAACATACCTGCCAGTTCTTTCAAGGGGGTTCAGGTAAAAAGGGACAGGGGTGCAACGGCCTAGATGGAGGCTTCTGGGATGAGTAAGGAGTGAATCTGGTGCACAGTGGGCAGGGGCACTTGAACGTTCATTCGGATTCTCTGCGTCTCCTGAAGATTCACCCAGGGGACAGCAATTGGGCCACTGTGGACTCTGGCCTCCCAAGCTTTGTGAGTGAGAGTCAGGGACCAGAGGCCACGCTTTAGAGCCCCCATGGGGTCTGCAAACCTCCTTGCAGAGAGAAGGAGGAGAGGAGGCCAGGTTTAGAGTAACTGCCTGACTATATAGTGGGGGTGGTAATGAAGCAAGTTCTCAGAGGTGATCTGAGTTTATGGCGTCACCATATAACATCGTTGGCAGTAATTTTTACTGTGTGAGAAGAGGCATAAAGGATGAGGCACTCTCATCACCCCAACTCCCGCCACCCCCTCCACCCCACAGCCGAGGACGGGATCACCTGCAGTGTGGCTGGGGTGGAGGATGGGTTTGGGGAAATGGCACTTTATAGGAGTTCCCAGGATGGCCATAATGGACACTGCATTCTATCAAGCGTTAATGAAGATAATAATAATAATAATGAAGCAGGAGGGGAATTGGTTTCCATGGAGAGCAGAGCTGGGCTGGAAATAACAGGGGCGCATAAATTCTCCTGCGTCTGAGCCAGGAGGAGTGGGAAGGTCAGACTGGTGTGAATGTGCCCTGGACAGACACTTTCCTGGGGGTGACAGTGCGCCAGGGGCCAGAGTCTGGGTTATGAGGGTGACGTGAGTACCATCCTTCCCTGCTGCATAGCTCCTCTCTTGCACTAGTGTTCTTGATTTCTTCCCCATTCCTCTCCAGTCAATGCCTGGGGCACCTGCTGATGTAGCTATCTGCCTGCCTTGCCCTCATGTGGCAGCTGCCAGGGCCACAATTCTGAGCCCTTTGCTGCCTAGTACCCTGCTGCCCCATCCCTGTTGTGGGGGCAGCCATGGTCATCCCCATGCTGCTCTGACCAAGCCAAGAATTTAATTTCACAAAGTGCAGGTACTGGCCATTCATCAAATGGATGCTGTTTTCACAGGTGAAGCAAAATGTCTCGGGCTGGAGAGCGATACACGCCCCCTCCCATGGCTCAGGCTTCACAGCAAAGCTTTTAGAACAAGAGGGTCTCAGCCACAACTGCTCTCAGCCAGAGGTCAGTGAGGTCAGGCAGCGTGAGACCCTGAGGCTGTCTGCGCAGTTCACCTCCAGAGCCAAGCTAGTTAAAACAGTGGCCATTTAAACGTAAATGAATTTAAATGAAATAGTTTAAAATTCAGGTCCTCAGGCACACTGGCCACCTTTCAGCCACAGAGCATCTTTGTGATGGCACCATCTGTTGGACACACTGGTCCAGAGACAGGCCCTCCATCAGATCTGCTGTGATGGGCAGGGTGGCCTGCACAGGGGCAACCCAGTGCCCCAAGTGCTCCGCAGAGAGCAGCCATCTCCTAGGGCAACAAGCCTATAAGGTTTTATATTAAAAAGGGGTGCTTGCCCTGCTCACTAATCCGACCTCATCCTCTCTTTGCTCCACACACATGTGGATGGCATGCTGCACTTGCTGCCCACCTTACCTCCACAAGACAGAGCCCTCCCACCCTCCTTCCTCACCTGACCACCTTCTAAGGCCCTCCAAAAGATCCAGGTCAGTTCACATTCAACCTCCTGCAGGATGCTTTTCCCGACCGCCCAGTGCGAGATAGGAGGCCCTGCCCTCCATGTGTGCACAGTCAAGAGAGTGGTGGGAAAAATGAGTGACTGGGATGGAGGGGGCTTGGCAAGAATAGAAGGCTTTTTCCAGGTGAAAAGGCCACAGGTGAGCTCCCAGAGTGAAGCAGGTAGAATTGTAGCTTTGTGTGTGTGTGTGTTTTAAGATAAACATAAATAAATAAAAGCAGAAGAAGAACAAGCTGAACTTCTGCTGTTTTCAGCCACAGCCTGATCTTGTCCCAGTTAAGACCTGACTCCAGGACTCTCATGAGCCGGTCCTACTGCTGAGCTGCACATCATTGCACGGGTCCCTGGCCCACCCTCTCAGAGAATGAATGGCAGGGTCCTGGCAGAAGGGGGCACTTCCCGATATGCAGGGCCTTTGATTAGAGTCTCAGAGCCTGCACCCAGGTGAGTTCTCAAAGGGCTCTGCCAAAGAGCTGGGTGATTTCAACCTACCCCAAAGCGGGTGGAATCAGGGAGACAAGATTCAAATTTAGAGAAGGAGAGCCTAGGAGAGGGCAGGTTCCCAAGGGAGGCAATTCCCAAGGGTGGCCGTGCTCAGGGCAGCCTCCTGGGAAGGCAGGCAGAGGCCAGAAAGGCCCTGGACACACAGCCAGGAGATGAGGGCTTGATTCTGGCTTGACTGCTGGTTAGCTCTGTGGCCTCAGGGAAGCCCCTTAACTGCTTCACCTTTAAAATGAGGATTAAAAATATCTGTTTTATCTAATACAAAGGCTGTGGTCAGATTAGGCAAGTGTCAAAATGCTCTGTGAATTCTGAAGTGGAAAGAAGTGAACTCTGAAGTAGAAATGAAGGGGCTGTTTGTCTGTGTGTAGGGGTTTTTTCTTGGGAGCTGGGGCCCAGGGTGGTCAGTGCACTTCCTCACTACAGGGCCCTCTGAGGGAGTGGGAGCCCACTGGAGACGAGTCAGGGGCTGTCCTGATGGAGGAGCTCTGGGTTGGGGGGGTCAGCCTTAGAGGGCCAGTGAGAAGTTCCATGTGCATCTCTGCTTTGTCATCTGGGCCTTCAGGAAGCAGGCTAGGGAGGACCAGATAGACCTGGGCCAGAGGCCCTGTCACACACCACCATAGGCTGTAATTCTCTCACCTGTAAAGTGAGAATAAGGTTCCTGTGAATCAATGTACAGAAGGCATCCAGCTCAGGACCTGACCATACTCCTTTCCTTCCCCGTGCACATAAACATCAAACCGCACAGCCTACCAGGAAGATCCAGATCTTTGCTGCACCCTCTGTGGTGATTCCTGGTTTTCAGAAAATCTCAAGTAGGTCCATGCAGGGGCTGAGAAAGAAGAGACATACTGGCTTCTTCAGTCTTCTCAACACCATTTGCAAGAAATCAGGAGCCGAGGTGAGACAGGGAGCCCTGGGAAATGTGACCAGGAACCTGCCTTGCCAGGCAAAGGGCCCCTCCACCAGTGGCTCCCACCCTGGCCTCCTGATGCCCTTGTCCCCAGCACCTTTGACAGCCTTGTTCTGGGAAGAAAGCAGCCCAGAAATATGTAATTGATCTCACCTCTTGCCAGTTCTTAACCTGGGCTTTTCGGCAGGAGAAGATGCCTGATTAGAATATCTCTGAAGAGTGCAGTGAGTTATAGTAATGGACACTCTTCTAGCTGTCTCTCCCACTCATAAATCTATCCCCCTCTGAAAGTGCAGATGGTCCATAATCGTCCATCACGCCGGAGTTCAGCACTGGACAGCTCCCGGGTGGGTTTTTCCTAGGAGGCTCCTTTTTCTGCAAGCTAAACGGAACTGCGGCTCCTCACAGCCTCTCCCCGTGATGGAGTGCAAGCAGTCCAGCCGTCAGGAATGATTTAGGGGAGAACGAACAATAAATATACAAGAGGTTGGAGCTCAGAGCAGGGAGGCGAAGAAGGCGCCTCTGCACCTGTACTTACATTTCTGTTGTTCTTTTCATTTATGTTTAAATTTTATTTTATTTCATGTTAGAGGGACAGCAGAATTTCACATCCTGGGAAGGGGTCAGTCTTGACTGACCTTTTTAAAGAGCTCCCTCTGCCCCCATCAGAATGATGAGTGAAGGACTGAGGTCAAGGGGCCCTTCTTTTGGGGGAAAAGTGAGTGACTGGGCAGTTGACATTTAGGGATAAATAAGTCCTCTGAAATCTTACTGGGCTCACTGACAAGTCCCTCGAAAGTTAAAGCTGTATCTCTTGATGAGATGGCCCAAGCTGTTCCCCAAATTCCTACTGCAGATGGGCCCAGGAAAGCCCAACCCAACAGGTTGCCCAGCCCCTCCTGTGGGGCTCCCAGAGATGAGCCCACTACTCTGTCTCTCCTGGGGAGGACCAGGGGTGATCAGCTCACCTATGGCTAGTCCTTGTTCAGTGTCTCCTGCCTGCTCCTGCCCTGGCCGGGCCCGCACAACGAGAATGAGCAGAAGTGCCACTGGCCGTTGCCTGGGGTGAGGACCGGCTCAGGACTTGGCATTCCTGAAAGGCTTCATTGTTGTCTACGAAGAGCTGTTGTGCGCGGGGTGCTAAATATGTCAGCTGCGTGTCCTACCGTGCCCGGAGCCTTCATCATAGGGCTTGTCCTCTGCACACACACAGAGGACAGTCCCCGGGACCATGACCCTGCCTTGGCCTGAGGGCAGCATTTCACAGCTGTCCACCCCTTCCCTCTCCTGTCTCCCCGCCCAGAGGCAGAGGAGCCAGGGCTGGGCTGCGAGGGTGATGAATGAGCGTCTGCCTCCTACAGGTGCCAGCCCGCTCTGCCAGGTGGTGCCTTAGAGCTGTGTGGGCAGACGACCTGCGCTCCCCTCTCCAAGCCCCTCCCCACCCTCTCCAAGGGCCTCTCTCCCTCCCCCCAGGAAGCAGATCCTCTGAACTCTAGGTTGGGGAAGGCTTTCAGGGCGCAGTGCTGAGGACATGGGCCAGATAGCTGCAGCATCAACTGCCTGCCCACCACCAGAGGGGCTGCCCCCAGAAGGTGGGAGGTGAGCCACAGGCCTTTCTCTCAAGATGGAGCGGGGAGTTGCCAAGGGTAGTGCCTGGCACTGGCTGCACCTCCTCGCCAACCCTCAGAAATGGAGTTCCCCTCTGAGGTTTCCTTGTGCCCCTGGGTGCCCCCTAGAGGACAGCGCATTCCCTCAAAGCTGAAGGTCCATCACTCTGCTCCTCCACCAAAGGCAGCCTGTCCAGAGCCACCACCAGCTCATGACAGAATTGCTTCTCTGTGCTCTCTCCTGGGCATGACAGCCACCAAACCCCCACAGCCAGAGACTCTGAGGCCCCTGAAGGGAGGTCCAGAGAGGGGGGCAGGAATGCCTCCCTACCCATCAATCCTCGGACCTGACCCACATGCTTAGATGGTGTGGCAGGCAGAAGGATGCTGCAGAGGGGTCAGCTATTGTCACTGCAGCAGGCAGCATCCCCCTCTCCCCTCGTGAGGGGCTCAGTGAGAAGTGGGCTTCCTCTCTGCAGCTCCCAGAGGCACTTGAGTGATTCCATTCCTTCTAGAAGTAGGCAACTGAAGGTTTGCAGATAGCCTAGAAATACAAGATCCTGAGTTCTCATCCTGCCCCGCTAGCTTGACAGCACAAGGTCCAAACAATCGGTCTCCCTTCGCCATGTGCATCTGTGCACTAATGACGCCTGGCTTGGGCTCATGTTGGTGGATCGCTCCACGCACCACCGGCCATGGGCAGAACATGCCATTCTCACCAGCTCTCAGCAAGCAGTCATCTCTGGCCGGGGCAGAAGAGCACTGAGCTGTGGCACTGCCTCCTCTGCAATCCTGGCAGCATTGAGAGCGAGAAGACAATGAGGTGTGAGTGCCCAGGACAGGGAGGTTTAGAGAGGGGGTCCAGGTGGGCAGGCAGGTGCAGCCACAGGATACCGGTGTCTGTTGGTGGCCTTGCAGCCACCGTTGCAGGAACTTTTCTTGGCTAAATGCACTGCCCTCACTACCACCCAACATGCTGGACTAGGAAAGGGGCTTAAAACCTCAATTCCTGATATGGTTGACGCCTAGTAACCAGTTTCCATTCTCCATTCCAGGGCAGGCTTCCCTGGAGTCTACAGGGACGGTGGGAGAGGGACTGTCCCTTGTCTGTGCTGCAGCAATGACTTAACACCAGTACTGAGAGATGACTTAACACCAGTACTGAGAGATGAGGGCTCCTGGAACCAGCTCTCATGCCTCTGGAGCCCCTGTGAGAAGTCCTGGCCCAGTATTTCTCTTCCCAAGATCTGGATGTCATGGAAAACAACAGCACATCTTATATTATTACACACCAATACGCTGTGTCGCTCACACTTTCTTTCCAATGCCAATGACAATGGGATCAGAATGATAGGAATCCCTGTTTGGCACCTACAGCCCTGTGGTTTAGGGTGCCTGACAGCTTTGCCCAAGCTCCACATCCACTGTATTTCTTACTTTCAAACTAACGGCTGTGACAAGTTAGCATGGGGCCAATTGTCCACACCCCGTGCCAGCCAATCTCATATCCTTCCCTGAGTGCTTTGCAACTGCTAGAGCCGGGAAGGGGTCTTCCAGGCACAGGACTTTGGAATCACAGCACTGTGCATTAACTTACGAAGCATCCCAGACTCCCTCTGTGGACCCAAAGACAACCCTGGGTACTCACTCTCTTGAAGATGTGTGGTGTAGTTGGGGCTCCACAGGTGCAGTTGGGGCTTTGAGACCGGTGAACCTGCTTAGGAATGTTTGTCTTGGTGACTGGCTATCTGGGCTCCTTCCCTTTCCATCCCAACCCTTGGGCATCACGTTCACCTGCTGTTGCCTTTGGACCCTGTGTGACACGGGTTTCATCATTCCCAGGAAAACAAGTTTTATTTAGGAGCCAGGTCCTTAGCTCTTCCCTTCGCTCCACTGCCCCCGGTTGGTTCTGCTCCACGTGGGGAAGCAAACTAACTTTTATTAAGAGTTTGCTGGGTGCCAGGCTCTGTGCTGGGAACTGTGCCTGGGCACACTGCCTGGGCCAACTCATTGAGTGGCTTGGCATGTTCTGCCAGCCCTTCAGCATTACAGTCTCGGTGAGACCATAACCTGCTTGCCTTAGCTCCATGGCAGGCGCTCTGAAGAACCGCTCTTGCTCTCCCTTCTTGGTTGGGGTGCCCTCTCTTCTCCCGCCCCCCGTATTTATCACTTCTTCTGAGACACATCATGAATCCCACCCTTGACAGTGTATGCCCTGGTATCTATTTGCACCCACCTCTTCTTTCCTGACCCCAACATTGTTCTGTGTCAACTCTTGCATTTTTAAAATTAATAATACACACGCATGGAGATTTGAGAGCAGGCCAGAGGTGCATGCCAGCTCCTGCGTTAGAATGCAGATTCGTAAAGCCTTTTGGCATCCTCCAGTCTCCATTTCTCATCCTCTCTGTGCCTGGTAAACACTCATCCCTGTTTTTCCTTCTCGTCTCTGTCTGTCCCTCCCTCTGTCTGATGTGTCTTCTCCGAGTCCAGGGGCCACGATACATTTCTGATGAGAACTAATTCACCTGCTCTTCATGGAAAACTTAGACCTGGAGGTTTCTTTGCCATGCATTAAAGTTGCTTTGTGTCCCAGCTCAGCTGAGTAGGTGTGTCGGGGCAGGGTCCAGAGGAGACAGGGACACGGCCGAGCTCAACGGCCGTGGCCTCCCCGAGACCTGCTGCAACAGCAAGAGAGTGCCTTGGCCATGTGTTTGCTTTCCTTCCCTGGTGTTGCGGAGTTGGCGTTTTATACAAGGAGGACACAGGTGGGTCCCCAGGGTCCCTGGATCTTTGTAGGTGGGGATCCACCTTTAGAAGATGGCAGGGTCCCTCTGTGCCCTGAGCTACAGCTCCTCATTTGAGCACAATAAGTTTTAAGCCCAGATGTCTTTTTCAGCCCATCTGAATCTGAAACACAAAGGCCATGAATCAAATTGATACGTGGCGTTTCATGGCATGTGGGTATCGGCAGTGGTGTTGCTGGCGTGTGGAGGCTTCCCCTCCAGGGACCCCAGTGCACCTGCGGGGGCCTCCCCCAGCGCCTCCCGTTACCTCTAGGACCTGAAGCTGCGGTAATGGAGGCTCCTGGCCGAATGGGCCAAACTCTCTGAATGTGCCAAGAAGGTGGCTCCCCAGGGGCGTGAGGAATCCATTTCCCGCTTACCTATTAGTGCTGACGAGAGCCAGGCTGTGACACAGAGAAGTAGGGCGGCCCCTCACAGCCATGCCTGATGCAAACAGTGGCAATCCTGCTCCAGGATTTTAGGGGGAAAGACAGATATGCACAGAGCAGGCAGACAGAGCTCACAGCTGTGAGGTGCAGTGTTTCTATGTTGAAGGCTCTATTGGCAACTCAGCAGCAGGCGGCAAGCAGCTGTTCTCCACACGCACCCAGGAAAGGAGGTGGGGAGTGCTCTCAGGGCTCCTCGCACAGGATCTGGGATACATCAGAGGAAGGATTTTCTCTGGCAGTGGGGTTGGTTTGCCAAGGGAGACAGAGCATGGGGAACACCTTACCAGGAAGCATTTAAAAATTGTACCAATTCTCTTGACAAGGACGTTCAAAGAGGGTCCCTGCCTCAAGGCAGGAGAATGACGGAACGAGCATCATCAAGTCTGTTCTCCAAGCAGGAAGACCTGGAGTCCTGCTGGACAGCTGGGGCACTAGGGGCCCTGAGTCTGCTGCTGGCCGTGGTGGCGGGCTGGGCTGTCTGCAGAATCTTCTTGTCCTGGGGCTTGGGGTCACAGTCAGTACCAAGAGGGGCTCCGTGGGGAGTGATTCCCAGCCCTCTCCCCGCAGAGGCCACAGTCATAGCTGTCAGACAGCGAACCCACCACAGCCTTCTGGAAACGTGTCCACATCTCAGGAGCCACAGGCCACCCACATGGTCCAGCACCACAGGACATACCAGCCAGCCCAGGTTGCCCTCGGCAGTAATTTGCCCAGGGCCCTCCAGTGAGCCAATCTTCAGCTTTGCACCCGGAAACCAGGCCCGAGGCCTCCTGGGTAATGGCTGCTTGGGCCACCAGGGGGTTTGTACAGGGAGGTCACCGAGTACCTCCCAAGCGGCCAGCAAGAGCCTCCCTGCTCTCTCTCCCTCTCCCACCTCTTTCACTCCCAGCCTCTTACCTGTTTCGTCTCTTCCTTTCTTCTGAGGCCCACCATCAAGCCCCCAGGTTCCCTCCTTTTTTGGGAGATGCAGGTCTGACTGCTCTTCCTTCCTGGCTCCAATATGTCAAAACTTCGTGGCATTAAAGAAACACGGGGAAAACCATCTGGGAAGTAGGTCATGTGAAAAAAACAACAACCTGCCTATAATTAAACCAGCTCCTTGCGGGGGGCTGTCTCCGGAAGAGCCCAGATCCAGCATCAGCTTCCTCCCCCTACCTCCCCTCGTCTTCCTTCCTTACAAAGAAAGTCTCAAGATGCAATACTAGGCACACAGCTTTCCAACCAAACCCCATCAGGCAAAGAATGAAAACATCACCATGTTAGTACTTTGACTGCCTCTTGACTGCACTATTGAGAGAGGAAAATGGGAGGTGTGGTGGAAGCAAAAGCTGGAGGCATTGGCTGTACTTTTCATGAAGCAGACCTCCCCGGCTCGTTTGACCTTACAGTTTCGTTTTCTGGATTTTAACATGAGATTGGTGGTGTCCTCTGGGTTAGAGTTTTGGATGATCCATGATGGTCTTCTCCTCTTCCTTGTGGCCTCCCCAACCGCATGCCGTTTTTCTTCCTGGCCACTGGGTTAGCAAATAACACCTGAACCATCCCAATGTTTAGGTCCAGAATACTTTTATTTCACTCACGACAAAAATTAGTCCTTGCAAGAGCCCAGCTGACAACTCTCAGGAGCTTCTGTCTCTCATAAAACTTGCTGACAGCAGGCAGGCAGTTCACGGGAGGAAGATTTACTAACAATGTGCTGGAGGTTTTTCCAATCCATGAGGTGATTGTTTTTAAAGGAGGAGAGGGGGGTAAAGTTATTTCTAGATACAACAAAGTGGTAAAGCTTAACTTTCATTCTCAGGAAAGTCATTATGAAACCAAATCATTAAGACTTGGGAGTTAGTGTGTGGTGTGGTAACTGTCTTGCTGATGTAAAGGGCAAGACTTGTCAGTCACTTCCAATTTCTTTCCCTGCCAATAGAGTGGCCCAGATGAGTGACAAGAATGCCACCCATGACTCACCTTGGCCTCATCAAAGGCTGTGATTTTTTTTTTTTAATTAAAGATTGCAATTCTAACCACATGGCAAGGTTCTAAACAATGTGCTGGCTATCTGGGAAGCAACTCGTTGATAAGGAGAAGCTGAGGGCTCAGGGACACCTTGCCAATTTGCAAACCATCTCAGGTCTATCTTTTCAACCCAAGAAGGCACAAGTTTTGTCCCCTTTTTGGTTCCAGCAGAGAGATTCTCTTTTCCAGAACACCCTTCCACACACACCAGTGTCACTTTCCATATTTGCTCCAACCTTGATTGTCAGCCGAGTTCTCCGGGTGGACCCAAACCACCAGCCCTCTGAATGGAAGCCACATGTGCTCATCGACACCCCTGTCCTGAGTGAGCTCCCCAGCAGGGGCCTCCCTGGATTGTAATGGCATCTTTGTTCTGGGTTTAGCGTGAGCTGAGCCAAGGCCTCAAATACTGTGCATTGACTTGACTGCAGAATCAATAGCAACTTCCTTATGGCCATTTTGTTTGGAGATAAACATCTAAAGTTTGATGCATTGGGTCTGGTTTTGTGGAAAGAGCGCAGACTTTGGAATGCGAATGACCTGGGTCTGCAATTTCAGCCAGGCTGCATGCTGACCATGCGGCCTTGGACAAGTGACAATCCCAGTGTCCCAGCCTCTTTGTCTGAGTGATGGGGCCGCTGTGGGGGGGTGGGGAATAGGAGGAGGGCTCAGGAGCAAACAGAAGGGAAACACGAGGCAGGCGGTTTGCTCCTTGTGAAGCATTAGCTCCTTTCTTTTCTTTGAAGGGTGTGCCTGTGTGTGCATGCCTGTGTGTATATGAACGTGAGTGTGTGTATATGTATATTTAGGCTGGGCGGTCAGACAGCTGGAAGCTAGGGTCACCAGGTAAAAATACAGGGCACCTGGTTAAATTCTAACTTCAGATAAGCAATGAATAATTGATAGTAGGAGTGTGTCCCAAATATTGCATGATACATACTTATACTCAAAAAAGCCAAACACATTATTTATTGTTTACCTGAAATTTAAAATTTAACTAGTCATCCAGTAATTTATGGAGAAGGAAATGGCAACCCACTCCAGTATCCTTGCCTGGAGAATCCCATGGACAGAGGATCCTGTTGAGCTATTGTCCGCAGGATCGCAAGAGTCGGACACAACTTAACGACTAAACCACCCCCACCCCTCAGTAATTTAACTTGCTAAATCTGCAACCCTAGCTGGTACACGGATTTTTGCTCCAGTTGTAAAACGTGACTGACAGAAGCAGGCATGCAGGGGAGGCTGTGGTGGCCTTGGGGGTGGGGGCTGAGTGAGGAAGGGCACAGGGCTGCTTTGCCCAGCTCACCTAGCCCAGATTCCTTGAGTCTCTGTTGGGCCTGGTGACTTCTTTTTCTTTTTTGGTTTTGGGGGTCCTTCAATTGCCTCAGGCAGAACTCTGAGCCATAGACAATCTTGGCTGGGAACAAGGGCAAAGGTCAAAGTTTCAGCCCGGTGGGGTTGCCCGCCCCCCAACTCGGGGCTGATCCTGAGTTTATGCTGAATGTCCGCTGAACAGTGGACATTACGCTGAACAGTAGACATTTCACTGAACAGTGTCCACCTGGACTGCTCACCAGGCTCCAGCTACCTGCTGACCCAGGTCCGGGGCAGCATTCTCTGGAAACTTATTTGTTTGTCTCATGGGTGACACCTGATCTACCTGAAACAGGACCCAACAGAACTCAAAGCAGCTGCCAGACAGTGTGACCACCCCCTACTCCCCACAACTGAGTCCTCAGCAAAACCCTTCCACCTTCTCAGCCCCAAGACGCCCCCGCCCTTGCAGCTCTGTTCCAGGCCCTCCATTCTCTACCTTCACTAAACCACTGCCTGCTTGTCTGTGCCCCGCCCTGGCAAATGACACCCCGATTCCAATTCTCCCAGCAAACTCAGTGGGTGCCATCACCCTGGCAGATTCTGGTGTTGGTAGCAGGGGGCACATAAGGTGCAAAGGGGAACTAATGGGAAATAAAATAGCTTTCCTCCCCCGAAGACCCCTCCCAGCTCTGCCAGCATACAGAGTGAATTGTTTTCAATCCAATCTTGTTTTTATTGAAGTTTCCTCCAGGGTTAGCTCAGGAGACTTCTCCCCCAGCCTCTTCCGTGTGGCCTTATTTACCAGAATCCCCTCGACATGGCATTTAAGCGTCTCCATTAACATTTTGTGCATCTTGCTCATGGCGGGCATGGGCCCTCCGAGACCTCTGGGGTGGCGGGCATGGCGGCAGCCTGCAGAAATGCCGGGCTTATTTTAATTGGTTCGAAACTGTGGCTGGCGACCACAGAGGGGTCCCTTTCCTTGAGTAATGACCTGGAATTTGATCATGCAGCTTTTATTAGCTTGTAACACAGAAAGTGGAACCATGTATAAGATCAGAGCCAGAGCCCGGGGCATGTCTGCCCACATGGCACACTCAAAGCCTGGTACACACTGGAGGACCTGGGCAAGGGTGCCTGTGCAGCCCAGTGGATAAAGGATGGCAGTTCTCAGGGTAAATTGCCCTGGATGGATTTCTGCCTGTGGAGCAGACCTGCCAGAAAGCTCCCAGGACTCGGCCCCTCATAATAGAACAGCCACCCTGCTGAACCCCTTCTGTCGCTCTGGGTTCCTTGTCTGCATGGAGATTTTTGGTTGCCAGGGAGTAAAGAAGCCCTCTGAGCAGTCAGGATCTTGTGGTGCTCGTCCCAGTGCGGGGAAACTCTGCTCAGAGGACAGTCGCTGGGTCTCCCAAGCTCTGTGCCCTCCCCTTGCATTTTAGGAGGGAGAAGAATGTGAGAACCTGAGTTCTTAGAATCACAGATGGTCTAGACTCCAGAACATCTAGAGACTGATCGTCCCCACACCCAGGACCCTCGTCTGGAATGCAACAGTTTCTGCTTAGGCTGGTGGTTTCTAAGAAAATCTCAGTGGGCAGTAGAAGAGACAATTCTAGACTAGTTTATTGTCCTTTAAGTGGAGGGGGAGAAGAAAGGGCAGATCTGAGTCGTCTGGAGTCACTGTCACGTATGTCATTCATCTGCTCATCCACCCAGGCCACGGATTTCCACTGAGCCCCTGAGGGTGTAAAACACTGTTACTGCCAAGTGACTATACATGTGTCATCTGGGTCTCTCACTTCCTCAAGGGGCTTCTAATCTAACCATGCTTATCTCAGAAAGTTTTTGGAGACTTAATGACAATTAAGGTAAAATATAATAAATATCTATGTTTCTCTACTGCAATTAACAATGATTAACATTTAGTTATAGTGTGTTGTTTAAATTTAAAAAAGCTTTAGAGATGGAGGTCAAGTCCCCTCTGCATCCCCAGCCTCAACCCCCCACCCGACACACAGAGGCAGCTCTGAGCATCAACTTGGTGTCCATCACTTTGTCCCTTGAAAACACACTTGCACACATATGACCATGAACAACAAACAGACCATGGTTCTCCCACTTCTCACTTCACATACGTGACCTCTTTCTGTAACTTGCTTCTTCCGGCTTTGTGTTTTCGCAGCTCCCCTGTGCATTTCTGATCCGCTCCTTTTGTCTGCTGTGGAGAAATCTGTCTTAGGAATCGACGGCTTTGTCTTTACCCACTCTGTCCTTGACAAACGCTCTGGTTGTCCAGAACCAACAGCAATGGTATCGCTATTGCGACAGACGCGCGGTTCTCTGTGCTCATCTCCTCCGGCCCTGGAGACGATACCTGGTTGTGAGTGGCTGGTCTTAGAATGTTCCAGATCCTGCCCACAGCTCTCAACTGTCTGGACCCGCCCGTGCTCCACCAGCTGTCTCGTCTGTCCTCACTGAGATTGCCAAGCGTGTCTACTTTTGTCCACATGAGAGCTGAGAAGTGGCGGCTTGCTTTACTCTAACTCCCCTGATTCTTGCACACCTTTCCTCTGTTTGAGACTTCCCTGGTGGCTCAGGTGGTAAAGCGTCTGCCTACAATGTGGGAGACCCGAGTTCAAACCCTGGGTCGGAAAGATCTCCTGGAGAAGGAAATGGAAACCCACTCCAGTACTCTTGCCTGGAAAATCCCACGGATGGGGGAGCCTGATGGGCTACAGCCCATGGGGTTGCAAAGAGTCAGACATGACTGAGTGACATCACGTTTCCTCTGTTTACCAGCAGGCTTGGGACTCTGCCTGCTCCTGGGGAACCGTGGGTTACCCCGTCCTCCACTCTCCCACGTGGGAAAGCAGTCTGTCCCCAGAAAGATTTAGGGCAAGACCTGAAATGGTTCTACTTATTTTTTAAAAATTAAGAAAACCATTCGCCAATGTCTGGACTCCCTGTTAGGCCCCCAGTGCCTGCACCCCACTTCAGGAATGATCACAGCCCCTGACTTCTCTGGCCAAAATGCCAAGCAGCCTGTGTAGGGCCCTGATCCCTCCCTGCCCTCTAAGGCTGTCTGTCTGCTGAGCCCTCAGGCTCTGCTAGTCTGGACCACAGACCCTGGGACCCTCAAAGCAATCCCGGGAGAGGGATGGAGATGCAGGGAAGGGTGAACAGAGGTCTGGAGATGTTTGCCTTTGGCCGCAAGGTGGCTTCCAGAGGAGGTGGGAGAATTGGCAGGGGTGTCCCCTGGTCCAGGGGGCGATGGTGGTCTCAAGCCTCCCCCTCTTCTCTGGGAGAGATGCTGAAGCCACAGGGGCCCCCAGGGGTCACCGATGGAAGCAGTCTCTGGGCAGGTGAAGCAAATAGCCGATCTCAGGCCTGGCCTTGGCATTTTCTCTGCAGGAAGAGACTGGATGCCATGCCCTCCCTCTGTTCCCTGAAGGTGCCACCGGACCTTTACCATTTTCCCGTCAGCCCCTCCCCCCTCCCCCACTTATCTACCTGCCTGGGGCTCTCTGCCCCTTCCACCCCCAGACAGCCCAGCTCTGGCCTGAGTCCCTGGGGCTCCGTCCTGGGGATTTGGGTGATCTGGGGTGGGAAGCAGTGAGGTAAACAGGAGCAGGGTGGAGCAGCTAAAGGAACAAGTGGGTGATGTGTGGATCCCAGGGCACTGGACCCACTAACGCTCTGTCCTGGTGCTCGTGCTTGGAAGGCACACAGGGACCCCTGTCCCCTCTCTGGCACTTTCCTAAACTAGCCCCTGTGGTGTGGCCCCGCCTGTCCCACCTTCTTCGATGATCCTGCTCGGGGCAGGTGGGGTCAGGGCTGTGCAAGAGGGGCAGCTATTAAAGAGTCCACATAGCAGGTGGGGAAACCAAGTCTCCCAGAGGCCACTGTTGCAAGAGTGAGGACAGTGTGGCCATCACAGGCCAGGCTCCATGTTCCCTGGGCCTCCAATCTGCACCTTGGCGGGGGGCAAAGGGGTGTTCGAGGGTTCTGTGCCTCAGTTTCCCTCTAGGCTCTCTGGAGGGGTTCATGTGTTACAGCGGGAAGAAGGCTCTGAGAGTCCTTATGATCAGAGGCACAGCCCTGCCTAGGCCTCTGTCCTGAACTCCTGCCCCCTCTCTCCTTCCTGGGGAGGTGGGAGTGGCCACTGAGCACTCCCGAGTCCTCTCCTGTGTTTGCCCGAGAATGACCCAGCAGCGGCAGCAGCACGGTTTATTAAGCCAACACAGTCTTTTAGGTACATGAGCCCCAGAGACCCCTGAGGTCCACATATGCTTGGAGGAGCTTCCAGGTCTTGAGACTTGCGGGCTGCATGGGACTATGGGGTCAGGGATGCCCCCATCCCAGGAAAGGTCCTGTTACCCTCGGTGTCCTCACCCGGCCTTGAGTCAGGATGCAACTTGCTGCCCCTTGTTCTCTGCATTACAGTCTTTTTAAAAATCTGCTCTCTTCTTGGTCTCCTTTCTCCCTTCCTTTCCCGCCCCCCTTCTTTGTCTCTTGGAACTTTTCCTGGTGTGCCTAATTCCTGGGGGCTGCAGCGGCCTCGGGGACTCAGCCCCACCTCGCTGCACACACTCAACCCTGAGAATCGATTCCAAAAGCGATTAGTTACAGTACAGTAGCGCTGCTAACTGTGGCATTTTGCTTTGCGGTTATTGATACATCATCAGAATTGAGAAGCCATCGGCAGGCAGGGGAAGAGGGGGCAGCTGGGTGGGGGCACAGGGGAGGGGGGCATGGAGAGACTGTCCTGCAAATGCAGGGAGCCTGGCTCTGATGGCAGGGGTGGGTCTTGAGGCCCTGGTTAGAAGCAGGGGCTGGGGCGTCACATCGGAGACTCTGGAGGGCCAGGTCATTCCCGGCTCATTCTCAAGCAGACGACTAGGTCCTTGCTGCCTCCTCCTCCCTCCTGCTTTAATACCATTGCTGGGGCATAGCTCCTTCCCTGGGAGAGGGGACTGAGTGCTGGGCAGAGACGGGGTGGGACAGTGGCATTTCTGGTGCTGTTAGTGAATAGGGTCGATCTCTTGGAGTGCATGCAAGCTAGAGGCCCTGAACCAGACAGGGTTCTCCAGAGAAATGGAATCAATATGATGTATCTATGCAACGGGTCATGTATCTACCTACACACATGTGTGTGTATCTGTCTATAGCTAGGCGAAGATACATCCTGTAGCTATAGAAGGAGGGCAGATGTCACGCAGAGATAGAAAGATGGAAGGAAGGAAGGAAAAGAAGGAAGGAGATTTGTTTTAAGGCTTGGCTTCCACGGCTGGTAGTGGTCAGCCCTACAGGTTTTGATGAGAGAGGTTCAATGTGTACATAAATTGCAAGGTCAGTCCCAGGCAGAGCCCCTGGTCAGCCCCACACCCCTGGAATCTAAGCTGGTGCTGGGGAACCGCAGTGGTAATGGGGTGATGCTGATGATTATCCCTCAACCTGGCTCTGTTGACCTGATGAAGAGTTGGGGGCCCGAGTTGGGAATGGGTGACATGGACCCTCTCACCATCGGTCTGGCCACAGCCAGCCGGACCCCTTGGCCTGCTGGCCCATCCCCTGGCATCCCTGGGACGGGTCCGAGTCTCCCTGCAGGGGAGCAGAGCTGGGAGCTGCTGCCCTTGTGAAGGGGTGAGCAGGGACGCCTCATTATAACTCCCCCCCGCCTAATGTTTTCCAGTCGCAGTGTTCAAAGGATGCGGTTCCCATGACACTCTGTCCTGTGATATTTTTAATCAAGAGCGCGGGAGCGCGTGTGTCTGATGCTCTCCAGATATTCAGAGATGGAAATGGTTTTGTTCTCGTGTTTTCTCTTTTCAACCCAGCGCTAAGTCAGAGCTGCCTGAGGAAGACTCCGCACCCGTTTCCCTCGAGCTGGTCTGCAGGCCCCTCCGGCTGGGACCCTGTCCTGGGAGCTGCCTGTCTGCAAACAGGTGTGTGCCCCTTCCATTCGTGCCCCCTTCTGGCACACATTCTGCTCCACCCGACCTGGTCCTCAGACCCAGGGCGCCTCAGAGGCCCAGGGGTGGGGGGCGGGGCACAGCCGTGTCACAATGTGGCCTGGAGGGGTATCGGTCGGGGAGCCATGGTCAGTAGAGAGGGTCCACACCTGTCCCCACCACTTGGTTCCTGGACCCCTCTGTGTTTTTCACCTGCCCTCACCCTGTCCTCTCACTGAAATGCAAATCAGCGCATGTATGATAGATAATTAATAGACTGATCAGCCAGCAAGGGAGGTAAGTAGATAAATAATTTTAATGATCCTTGGGTTGCCCATAAATTCCCTCACTGCCTTTTTCATTAAACTCTCTGTTTACAGGCGTCATTTATACTGCGTGTCATTTTGCCGACCCCTCCCCCACTGCCCCAGCGGCTCCCACCAGGTCTGACCTGGGGTGGACGTGTAGATGACAGCAGGTCCTTTCTCGGCAGGGCTTGGTCTGGCTCAGGTGGCGGCGGGCCGCGGGGCTGGGTGGCCACGGGCAGACCATGCTCAGCACCCCGACGCGGCCGCAGCCTATATTTAGGCAGCTCAGGAAACTTCATTATGCTTGGCACCTGTGCTGTGGGTCTGAGCTCATTGTCCTCCCCAGGGACGGCTTCGGCCTATTAATAGCCTTGGCTGAGGTTTCCTCATTGCTCTGAAGGGCCAGGAGAGAAAGTGGGTTAATAAATATAAAAGAAAACTCTCTCAAGAGGGCCTGGGGCCAAACTCTCTCCCAGACTCTCAGGGAGCCTGGCTGCCGAACCCGGACAGGGCATGAGGTTCCCTGGCCCACCCTGGTCTCCTACACCACAGAGGCCCAGGGCCTAGGCTGGCAGGTCTGGGGACCAATGTGGAGAAGAGCTCCCAGGTTTCCATGAAGCTGGAACAGAGGAGGCCCTGGTGGGCAAGGCCAACACCCCCATGGGGCACAAGAGGGGCTTGGGTGTGGCCTCTGTGCCCATGGGAGGAGGCCAAGGGAGAAGACATCCTGGGATTTCCTGCCTGCCCTCCTCCCCAGCATTTTGCTCCTGACCTGCTATGCCTACTCATCTGTGCAAAGAAGAGAGACACTCAAGATGGTCACTGGGCAAGATGCCTCCCTCTTGACCTTGTCTTCCACTCCTGGAGTCCAAAGCAAGAAGAGTTCAGACTAAGTTAGAAACACGTGCAGAGAGAGAAAGGATGCCCAGGGCACAGAGTGGGGAGAACCCAGGGAAGCTCTCCAAGGACAGGCGTCCCCAGGGTCTGCTCTCAGCTGAAACTCAAGAGTGTCAGGGGCGTGCTGGCTTCAGCATTCTGGGCTGGGGATCATCAGCTGACACTGCTGAGGGCCTGGTACTGGGGACAGGTTAGTCCCTGCCTTGTTTATTCTCAATATGGTTCCATGGGAGACATTCCTAGAATTTGTCCTCCTTCGGGTTGGGGGGCAGAGTTCAGGGAGGTCACGGCTGCCAGCTTCTTTATGGCAGAGCCGAGACTCACAGCTGGGTGTGTGGCCACAATGGCCCGCTGCCTCGGGAAGCTTCGGGCCCTGTCGTTCAACTCCTTCTGGGTTTCACCAGTTGGTAAGGAAGCCATCCGTGGGTGTTGCTGCTTCTGTGCAGCAGAAGCGCCCAGCCTGACACTGGCATCTACAGCAGGCCTCCCGATGATCAGCAGGCCCTTCTCCTTGGAGGGCGGTGTTTGCCCAAGGCAAAGAGGGAATTTGGACTGAGCAAGTGGAAAGCCTTTTGAAGTTTCACTCAGTGGAATTCAAGTATGAAAAATGGCCCAGCGGAGTCTCCCTGCCCTTTCAGGAGTTTGTCTAGCTCAGAGCTGTGCCACCTCTGGTGCTGTTTGCCCAGCCTGCACAGGCCAAGTGGGAGGGAGGTGGGCCAGGAAGAAGCAGAAAGAGCTGACAGGCATCTTTTCCAAATGCTTCCTCCCTCTGGCAGTTCAGGGGTCTCCTGGAGGAGTGGCCACCTAGCCTGTTTCAATTATGTTCTGTCCAGAACCGGCAGACAAGGGCGCGGGCCTTCCGTTGGTAGACAGAGGCGCCGGGTAAGTTCATCTTTCTGTAACCGAAGAACATCCCTCTTGGAGTTGCTCTGCATCTCCTTTGATTTTCTGATCACTTTACGGCATTTTTTATAGTCTCTCATCTGTTTCTGTTTGGGGGTCACCAAGAAGAAAAAAAAACAGTAAATCAGAGACAGAGCAAACTGCTGGTCCCCTGCGATGGACATCACAGCATGGCTGGGCCAGGCCTCCTTGGCACCATCCCGAGCTCTGTAGCCCACAATGCCCAGTCAAGGGACATCCAGGGCTGGTCCACCCATGAGGAGCCTGGGCCTCTCCACCTCTCCTGAGAGGCCAGTTCAGAACATCGCGCTGATAAGTCTCGTGACTCTGTAGTGGTGACATTTGCTGCCATGGTTGAGTCTCACCCAGCCCCGTCGGAACTGTCACCCCCTTCCCCATTGTGCATGAGGACCTCGGGGGGCTAGGAAGTGAAGGGCTGCCACAGGGACTCGTGTCTTCCAGATCTTTGATCCCTCAATCAGCATGTGCCAGGTGGAAGTGGTTTGTCCATGAACTGTCTTG